>NW_026623342.1:2101842-2176687 GCF_030028575.1 Malurus melanocephalus
TTCTCTGTAAATGAAAAAAAAAAAAAAAAAAAAAAAAAAAAAAAAAAAAAAAAAAAAAAAAAAAAAAAAAAAAAAAAAAAAAAAAAAAGGGTTTGGATTAATAGTTAAAACCACCTGAAAACAGTAAACTGATTAATATCCTCCTATTCCCATTACTTTATAAATTGTTCATCAGATTGACTGCCTTAAGAAAAGAGAGCAAAGGAAGAGCTGGGACTAAAAAAGAAAAATACTTGCTCTTCTGTTTAACAGCTTGCAGGTAACTTCCTGCAAGCTGGAAAACTTATCTTGCTTTTTAGGAGACCAGCTCTTGCTCATTATAGACCCAACTGCGAATATTTTGTCATAATGCACCATCTCACATGTAATGTTAACTCAGCCCTAGATTCAAGTTTCAGATAGGAAAAAAACCTCTAAAATGGTGTATTACATTGCACAGTTTCAACACCTGTCGAGTGGAGCCRTTTATCATGAGTCCTCTCTGTCCACTTCGTGAAATAGCTCCAGGACCACAGATTATTGCCAATGAATGACCATTCTCAAGTGTTATCCAACCATGTTTTGAGTGTGAAGCTTCCAGAGGACRACAAAGGTAACATTTCTAATTTTTAGTGTCATAGAGAAGAAACACATAAACTATTAAACCAGTTGAGAAACAATTAAGAAATGTCTCCTGCATCCCTCTTGGCTTTCACCTCCAGACACCCCTCCCTGCTCCCCTTCAAATCAAAAAGAAAAGAATCAAACAGACAACAGAAACTATGTAGCAATTTTGCCTCCTACTGATAATGGAATTTTCAACTTTCATCTTCTAATTCATCACACAGGAGTCTTCAACAAAAGCACTTAAAGAAATATGGGTACATCAGGCTGTTACTACTGTTTGAAAAAGTTTTAAATCTATTTGTGGCAGAGATTTTGTTCCTAAGTAAGTTAACAAGATGATGCTATCACATCATCTTGCTGTTGATAGATTTTGACACATTTCTTCTAAGTTGCTCTAGTAGAAAGTGCTTGTGTTACAGTGCMTGTGTTGAACTGAATGTTTATAGGATGCCATGACTCTGCGTGAATCATCTGTTCCCTCATYTCCTTTAATCGTCAGATGGACCATTAAAAATTGTTTTGCCATTGTAAAACCCTCTATATAGGCAYTGTCTGCCTATGAGATACAAATTTTGTTCTTTTTTCAACATATGGATTCTTTCTTGCATTTTGTTTATATCTGTGTCCTAATGCAAGAGAACCCTTTCTATACTTTGCATGATAGAATAATAAAAATGATCAAAATATCGTTGCTTTTCCTTTGGCCTTAGATCACTCTAATTGAGTTTTGTGATTGTATCAGAATAAAAGTTTTAGCACTAATATTTTGCAATATTTTAGTTTTTATCTGCCAATCACTATATATACACAACTCTGTTTCTTCCTCATCAGTAATTCTTGGCAATTTGAACACACATTTCTCAGGTGTGTAAAAATTGTGAAAGCACATCCAAGAGTGATGCTGAAAACTATCCACTTACAACGAGGGCTAATACGATCACAAATCACTTCAAAGAAAGAATAAGGAATATTTTTCAGAAACTTCAGATATCACATTTGCAGTTCATTGCTCATRTTGGGAAATACCAAGACATCTGCAGCAAGAATTGGAGAATATTATGAACTGCCTTATTAAGACAAAGTGCAAAATCACTTTTATGAACAAAGTAGAAGAAACTGTGCTACAGATTYGGGGTCTCACTAACAAAAGGAAAATGGAACTGTACATAGCTGTTGATGTTAAAGCAATCTAAATGCTATTTATCCCCAAGCAATTTAATTTGAGGAAGCAGCAGGTGGGGTATCTTAAGTAAAGAGAAGAAAAAATTAATTCTATTGTGCAAGTCTGTACTAAGACTTCATTAGAATATCAGGATCACTTCTGATTAGCTATGTTTAGAATAGCAATTTCRATGCAAAACCAGCCTACTCAGATGATAAGGGGTTTTAGAGAACAAATCGTAAAAGAAGAGGCTAGTGAAACAAAAGTTGGGGCAGGATATGATTATTTTCTATAAATATACTTCARTGATAAACACAATGAAAAGAAAGAACTGTCAAAACTAAATATGCTTGTACAAGATCAAATGAATGCAGAAATTAGTTATGGATATATCTTCTCAGCTAATGAAAAGAACATTTCTAACCATTAGAAATTAAGTTCTTGTGTGGTTTTTTGAATGATGCAGTGGAGGCCTGGAACATACATTAACTAAAGACGATATTTGAAAATATCTGCCAGAATCCATGTGGTCATCAAAATAAAAGCAAGTAATGGTTATATTGATATATTTCCAAACTATATATACACTTGTAATTTAAGCTGCACACATGTGTAATTGATATACAAAAATATATAATTTTATACACATGCATGCATATATATATATTTACAAGCGTAATATTTGAAGTGTTAGATTTCCTCTACTTAKAGTTACTAAACACATTGTTTGTTTTGTTTCTCTGTGACACTGTACTGAAGAGCCATATTYACTGAGCTGGAATGATCTAGCAATTTCTCTTGAACAACTGTGAAACATTCAATTAAAAAAAATCCTTAAGGAATGGGATCAACCCARAAAAAGCAGGATGAATTGTCCTGTGCATTCATAAAATTTCTGCAAGATTTGCCAAAATTCCTATCCACTTATTCTAGCACAAAGTCAATCTGAGCAACACAGCAGAGCTGTTCCAGCCCTTCATACAGTTCCTCCATTCATATTTAAGCACCCATAAAGCCTTTTTGGATAGCCCATTATCAGCTTCCTTCTGTATKAGAATATGACCATTTTTTCGCTTCTCTTTCACTGTTCTCTCACTCAATGACCTTTCTTGTCCAAGTCAATTGTGAATTAAATTTTAGGTACATAGCTCCTTATTTTTTGTGCGTTTGTTTGATTATCTGTTTAAACAGWGCTATTTTACAGCCATTTGATGGAAAATGTAAGTTTTAATTCCCTTATACTARTTGACACTTTTCCAGTTTTTCAGTCATTTGAAATATAATTCAGATCAGGTCTGCTTTTCCCATTTACTTTTAATGTGAAACTGYACAGCCTGAAAGTTTTGACTATGGCAGAACCATGTAATCCCACACAGCTAAGTTCTGCCACCAGGAGTATATGATTGAAAAATTAGAAGTTTCTCTGCAGACTGTACAAGTCTACAAGAAAATCTGGGAAAAGAKCAGCCAACACGAGGGCCATATCACGAAACTGAAGCAGTCAGCTGGTCCAACGCCCAGGCCATAAAAGTCTGGTCAATGGCCAAAATATATCAAACTTTCAAGATRTCAATGAGAATCAGAATAAAGTGTCAAAGTGTGACCTTCAGGGTCTTGTCCCCCAAAGCAAAAGATATCTGCAGAGAAGTTTGGCCCTGCCTGCAGCAGTGTCAGTAAGCTGGGCAAGGACTCCTATTTTGTGGAGAAAACTCAACATCCATCTCAGCTGYATTTAACTTGAGCATGAAATTTTGTGTGTTTCAGAGAGAAACTTCAGAATTTACTCTTCAGCTTAAACAGATGTTCATTCAGTTCAAAGGTCTTCTAAATCATCTGAATGAGAACCATTTCCCATCAATCGGGTTTATTTTCCTTAGTTTTTGTGAAACTAATCCTGTTAATGTCTCGTTGTTCAGAAAATCTTCTCTGGCAACAGGCACAGGATTTTCAATTTTAAAAAGCTTGGAAAAGATACACAGCTTWTCACGAAGAATAAGGATAGAGAAAAACTTAGTATTTTACATTAAGGGTACAAGTAGAGCTTTAGCATAAAGATGAAATATGGCAGCTCAGGGAAACTTTCCAGCAGTGTCAGTTTTGGTGCGAATATTATCAYAAGGACTTGCCTTGTAGCTGTGTAGGTGTTGCATGACCACGGTTGAGAAATGAGGAATGAAGGGGAGGAGAAAGCTGAACATACAACAGAAGAGCTTGTGTGATGGAGGAGAGGGTGAGATGTAGCCAGTGATATGTACTGCTTCATAGATAAGTGGTCGCTTKCTCTCTGCCTCAGGAGAAGAGTGATGAACAGAAATAAAGATGCCTTTAGATTTCCCTGTGATATATTAATGTTTTGCTGCTGCTCTGACCAGCAGCAAGGCAGACTGCCAACACTGCCATACTGAGTATATGGTTCCCTGTTGTGCCATGGGAAATGGCCACCAAAAAAGTAAGAAGTGACTTGAACATGCTGTGCTTGGGCTGACTGAATGGTAACAGATACAACACTGCGTCCTAAGAGAGCTTTAATATTCTCTCTGAAGCCAGCATATTTTGATAATAACCTCTCCATTATATTAGTTATTAAGGAAACTTGAAAATACCAGTTCACGAACTAAACAGAATAACTCTTCTCCATTCCAGACTTTTACTACAATTAGAGTAATTTATTTTGGTGAACTGCCAGAAAAAAAAAAAGATAGAGTGGGGGTAGAATTCTGAAAGAAAGCAGCAACAATTAGATCACTTCTGCCTCTCTTTACTGGGTGGGTCCTCTGAATGTCAGCCTCATTATTCTGGATGTCAACTCCAGGCAGCGGTTCCTAAATGCCGTTCCAAATGGTGGCCTAAATGGCAGTCCCTGTTGTACATTCTTTCTCCAGCAATAGTGGCAGGCTTTTGGGAATGTCTTTTAGATCATAATAAATTTCAGGAGCGCTAGCTTAAGAACAATGTTTGAGGCTTATGCCARCACAGACTGGCAGATAAATACTTCGAATACACAATTTCATTATCGCTTCTGAAAATTCATAGCCTGCAAGGCTTGTTCACTGGTGGGGAAGAGCCCAAATTTTCTGAGGTAACAAGGACAACTTACATAAAATTTACATAATCTCAATTTATCAAAAGCCCCACGTGGGTCTGCGCACCAGARACTCTAGGGCCCTCACAAACATGAAAGCATCTTCATTGTGGTTGCATTAAAGAATCCTTCCGTGAGGTCAGTTGGGCTCCAAACATGAACAAATTAAGTGAACAGAAACAAATCTGTAGCAGTGCCAGGAAATCGTGTTGTAATTCTCAGTCCACAGCCACAACCACAAGAGTAATCTCCTTCTACACTTCTGGTAGCAAAAAGGGGAGGAGGAGGGGAGCAAATTCACTCATGGAGTTCTTATCCCTGTTCAACATGGATTTCATCATTCATGTAAACAACCATTCCATTTTCTGATGTAGGTTGTAGAAGGCTGTTGAACTAAGCTTGCAACAAAACATTGAAGCAACTTGCAAAGCTGGGCTGCTTGAAATTGGAGATCCTGACTTCAGGCTGATTCAAAATGAGGACTATTCCTTACTAACAGCTCTGCCTCAAGCACTAACAAATTTTCCTGCATTTCATTAGTTTGGAGGGACATCCAGTACCTTCAGCTGCTGGAGGTTGATCATGGCTGCAAAGCTGACCAGTGGGTGAACCCTTCCTGAAGCTAATCTTTCTGTTAGCCCAGTTAAAAGGTGGCTAAGCAGGCACACTGCATCAGGGGCACTTTGTAGCTACCAGAGGTGACTCTCCAGGGCTCATTGGTGCCAAAATCCACCCAGTTCCACCTCAGTCTTTATGCATGGCCACCACTGTAGAGAAGCTTGCATGAAKATGAAGGCAGAGTATTCAAATGTGTTTCTCCTGATCACAATACTCCTGTTCAGGAAAGCTCTTCCATTTTTCGCTCGGGAGAAGTCAAAGTGCATGGCTAGTTTTGCTCTCTTCAGATCATTGTTGCTTTTCTGCTCAGAAATATTTGGATTAAATACATGTGTAAAACATAAAAACATCAGAGTATACTTTTTTTGTGTTTACATTTTTATGAAATCCAACTRCCACAGAGAACTGAAAGACACCAGATGGGGACACGATTGAGCCGCATTCTCCAGTTTGCTTCAGTTGCTTCATTTTCCAAGGCAAAGGCAAGCCCAAGCCTCAGTACTTTTACCCAGTGTCTCTATCCTGCTCTCACACTATGCATGCAGGAAGGAGCCACACCTAGCTCATTGTTACCACCCAGGCAGTGTTCTCCACCTCTTCTCCCATGAGCCACATGGTGAATAAAAGAGAAGACTTTCCCTGTCCCTATACAGATGAACAATAGTGAATGGATATGTTAGTGAGTTCCAACCCCTCTCAAGGTTTCCCACATTTCTGCAGGGTTAGTCTRCATTGCCCCAATGCTGGTGACAAAGTGGAGGACCCCCTCCAATAAATGCATTCTTTACTGTGGCCCAGAACATGGCTTCAGTGTTCTGTGCAGCATTATATTTTCAGTGGTGCAATTTTGTTTTAAGAGTTTTCTTGAGAAGCAGTGCAGAATAGAACATTTAAACCGGTGTTTCATTACCCAGCGTCTCCATTAGCTACACCCTTAAGCATATGCTGTGCTGTGGATGACTAATCTGTGTCTGCCTCCTAACAATAAGAAGCACCCTGAAGTCAGGAAACCTGGTTGCTTTGGGCTCCAAGGGCAGGCTCCTTGAATGACTGAATGGCTCTGTGACTAGGTCATCTTTGTGTAATAAAGATCCTCAACAAATGTAATTGTGCCCTTAAAGCCACAAACAACAGGAAATAACTGCGGTGAACGYGGCTGTGGAGTTGCCTGCGTCATCTAAATCTGGTTGTATCTGGCATTCCAGCAAAATGGCTTTATTAGATAGGCTTCTAGTATGCAGCTGTGACATAGCATTAAAAAAAAAATTAATTAAAAAAGAAAATTAAAAAGAGAGAACATTTACTTTCTGGGTGGACATTTTTTTTTTTTGAAACAGCCTGGCTTACTGGAGGAAGGAAAGAATGAGGGAAGGCCTTATCACCACTGACTCACCAGATAATGGAAGTGTTTATGGTGCCAAGTCCAYGTGCAGGTCCAGCTTCATTTCTACTCTGCCCGTCATCTCCTTCTTGGGCCATTTGGTATCCCTGCAAACAGGGGACATTTCATGTTCTTTGGCACTTACTTAGGAATAAGACTTCTCCCTGCAAACAGACAAAAAATCTATGACTCTGTGGCTCTAAAAAAATTAATAATGAAAACGACAAAAAATTCACTAATAGTGAGTCAAAGCAAACACAAACACAAAGTAATACACAAACACAAAGTAATATGTAGTGTCACACACTCTTTTGAAAACCTAGGGATTTTAGGGATGACTACTTCAATCAACAAATGCAGTAAAAAATATGTCAGATAATAGGAGGAATACATGTTCACGTTTGTTTCAGTCATTTAAGCAACAATCTTATAAAAGAGAAAGAAGTTTTTTTAGAAGTTGAAATTTACCTAGAAGGTGCTCCTATACTAAAGGAACTCAGCSTGACTTATCAAATCTGGTTTGAATATTGCTATGTTTGAGTGCCATTTCAAAAGATTCATTGGCTATGTAGGCTCTTACTATCAGCATATTTATTTCACCTCCTAAATGAAATCCAATTTGAGGCTATTAATATTAATGTGCTGAGATAATTCTGATGATGAATTAATAAAACACTTGGCCTCTCAATATGCTGTTTGCTCTTACCATTTAATGATGCTCTTAACTGGAAAAAGGAAGAGATAGAGCAGACTCCAGCAGGAGCCTGAAAATTAGAAACCACTTCATTGTTTTTAGCTTGCTGCTTTAATGACAATCGATGGCATTGATTTTGGACTAGAAAAGTATTTACTAAATCTTTACCGTGTGCTACAATCCCTATTTAGATTCCTTAAGCATAATCTGTATGTAACACCTGCTTAAAGTACTTCARCTATTTGATTTAAATAAATTTTAAAATGCATTTCTGTAGTTTGTTAGAGATTTGACCCTATTTCTTATGTTAGTCATAAATATTGGGTTTTATGCAAAATAATTGTCACTGAAAGCATATCTGTACCATAGAAAAATGAGACGACATCAACAGTCTCATTCCTTTACAAGAGGAATTTCAGTTCACTGAACATTTTAGTACAGATAAGGCTAATTCAGCTACCTTATTATGCTAGAATTGATTTCCATTTGAAGAGCTGAATTCAGCTAATGTACATGATCTTTATATTAGTCTACACAGTTGGCACACAACCCTAACAGAAAAAAAAATCTCAATAATAAGCTATTTCCACAGACAACTAATATAAAAACATATGTGTAAACATCTATAGTGTCATATTCATAATTTATTTCATTTTTTATTATGGATATAAGTGAATATGGAAATAATTTCATTTTAGGCTCACATCTAATTTATTATAGTTAAAATGTAGGACCTTAATGCTAATAGTTTTTACTTTTCATCTAAGAAAAAATGGAAAATTCTAATAATACGATTTCCAAAAATTATAATTTCATCTTAGATTTTGGACCTGGAAAGCCTGTCTAAAAGGCAGCTGGTAGAACTCAGGTAATTTAATTTTCAAAGTGAAGTGTATTTTAGAAATTCTAGCAGGATGGCAAGCACAGAAGTGCATTCCCAATAAACTTCATGTTTAAGCCTGGAGTTTTAATTCCAGCCAAATTGTCTCACTTTGAAATAAGTCAGATGATATAGACTTTTTTTACCTTAACTGCATTTGTAGGAGTATGAAAAAAAATATAAGGAGACCAAGAAGCACACATTGTGGCACATTATTGCTGAAATTTATCATATTATTAATAATTTAGTTCCTGAAACAGAAAAGCTAATAAAATTGCTATCCCCAAACTGCTTCTTCAGAGAGAAAACAAAGAGAAGAAGTTTTCTATTTTTCTTCATTCAATTATGAAGAATTCAATGTGGTAAAAGYTTTGTATGAATTTAGAGAAAGTTTGCTAATACGGAAGAGAATAAAATTATGCCAATTGAGAATYGGAGTTTTATTTTTATTATTTGTGGCAGGATAACAGCAAGTGGATTTAGGTGGTAAGGGAGAAGGATGATGTCATAGAGCACCAGTTGTATACCAGTTCTTTTTTGATGCTGTTGCTTTTGAGCAGTCCTGGAAAGAAAACCTGTACAGCAAGTCTTAATGCAATTTACACTTCATAAAATTTGCCCTCTGYTCCCATGTCCAAGTACAAAATAGACAATACAGGTCAACGGGTGCTGAATGACCACCCTAGAAGCCCAGCCGGGGACTCCTCTTTTTTTAGTCTATTTTCATTTTCTCCTATATGGATGAGATGACTAATTTCTCTCAGAGTTTATAGCAACATAAAAAGACAGACCAAATGTTAACCGTGCTACATGTCTTTGGCCACTGTTCTGGTGATCATGGTCTCTGTGAAGCWATCATGTGCAGTTCAGACTGATCTGTCAAAATCAGGATTGTTTTGTAATTGCCCGTTGTTCAGAACCAAYGTTGTAACATGCAAATCAGGTTGGATAAATGATCAATGACTACTAAATCCCCATCAGTGCTGTGAATTATGCTATTATTTCTAGAAGTTTACCTACTTTCAGTCATTCTTGGAATATTWTTATGACCAGAYTTTGTGTGAAAGTYCTGACSWTTRAGAGAAAAAAATATAGAATCATARAGTGGTTTGGGTTGGAATGGAAMTTTACATGTCATCCAGTCCAAATTCCCTGCAGTGAGTAGGGACACCTTCCATAGATCAGGTTGTTCAGGGTCCCRTCCAACCTGACCTTGAATGTTTCCAGACTTGAGGTGACTACCACCTCTCTSGTCAACCTGTGCCAGTCTTTCACCCGCCCCATGTAAATTCCTTAAATGTAATCCAAATCAATGAGAGGAATCTGAACTCTTTTACTTTGAATATATTCCTCAGACACTGATTTAAGAGGTTACTTTATGCTCTTCTCTCTATTATAGATTATTATATTTCTTAAAATCAGTTAATTTGGTGAAAGAAGACCGTTTTTAAAATGTGAAAATGTATTTGAAAATGCCAGTTGCCTTTTAAAATACTATTCAATGATAATAGTCTAAAACATTGTTTTACTTCATCTGCTATTTATTTTCTTAAGTAGCTGCAGGGATATTTCCTAATTAGATAACCTAGAGCTAAACACTGTGAGTTTCTAAATGTTAGGTATCTTAAACTTTCGATAGAGCAAGAGCAGAGAGTACCCAGTGCCTCAAAGAATAGGTCAGTGTTTATATAACATTGTGTGAGAATCAGTTTTTGTCTTGTTTTTCTGAGACATAATTTGATGTTTTACAATAGAAAAAAGTGTAAGCACACCCCAGCATATCACTTCTATCACTGGTGTGTATAAAACGCTTCCCCTATGCTTTTAAGGTGATGAAAAGGACAACTACCTTGTGTCTAAATCAGGAGAGCTTGATATGATGTCAAAGCCTTTGGCTAAACATAGATTGACTTAATTCTTTCAATAATGAACTTTGGTCCAGAGCATTTAACAACCACAAGAGGAGAAACCCAATATAAAAGAGAAAATCTCCTCATTCAGGTTATCTTGACTCTGCTGCAGGCAAAACATAGAAATATTTTTTTTAATCGAGATTCTCTGCAGCAGCCCGTTCCAAATGCCAGTATCCATCACTGATGACTGGATCAATAGCTCTGTTTTGGCCCCAGTCTCCTACGAGAGATGGCATGCCATCAGTGACAGACAAATATCACAGTTAAGCAAAGTATCCAGCCAGACCTAGTAACATTTTTATTGATTTTTGTTGTGCAAATAATGTCTTTTTGGGCTGAATAAATGGCTTTGAGCCAAACAGTCATTGTTTATGATTCCAAAATGCAATAAAGGGACAGGAAATATATTATAGCCTATGTCTCAAGGCACACAACATAATCATCCTTTGGTGGTGAAAAACTATCCAGCTGAAACCATGAGTGCATATTTATCCATGCTTAAAGGTACCTGTAGGACTTGCAAATCTTACACAAAATGTCCTGTTAGGAAACAGATGGTATTGCCCTTTAACCTATTGAATAAGTACTAGAAAACCAAGCAAAAAATAAGCACTATATTTCTTCAATCAATACAAAGAAAACACTTTATTATTTTCCCTTCAAATGAAATATCAAACTTGCCAAAATGGCATTAGGATGCTATGAAAAAGGACCAAACCAGAAAGTGCCCATRCAGTTTTTCACATGCTACAAAATATATTGATAGCTGCCCAGCAACAATATTTGTTGGTTTAGCCTTTTTTTTTTTTAAAAAAAAATCTATTTCATTTTGCTAATGTAATTATCATTTAATAACTTAAGTTAGCAATATAAACAAAAAATGTCTCCTTATAGTTATATCTGCACATTGAATTGCAAACCTTTTCTACTGGGTATATGTTTAATACATCCTGTGGATTTAATGAGAAATCTCTCCTACTCCCAGCAAATGTGCAGTGACCAGATTTTCTAGACATTCAAGTGTCATAAATAAATATTCCCTTTTAATGATATTGTCAAATCACCTGTACAAATCATTAGCAATGAAGGTCTGTGAAAAGAACTATTCTCATGACTGCCACGCTCTACAAAAGGAAATATTTTTAACAGGTTTGTTGCTTCCAATTAGCAAGAAATAAGCTGTATTAGCTTGCATTATTTCAAGGCTGATAAAACTATTTTGCCCTCATTGCACAACCATGTGTTTTCATGGAAAATATAAATAATTCAAACACCTTTCAGAAAAATTCAAGAATATTTATCATCATCTCAGAAAAGTCCATTCATCTGTTGAAAAAATGCTACAGTAATCAAATGCCACTTAAATCCTGTCCCTCTCCTACATCTTTAAATTTCAAGCTTTTATTAACTCTCTCATGACAGCCTTAAATATACTTTTGAAGGTATTTGGAGTGTAAGATAAAAGCTATTCTGAAGAAAAGATTGAAATCATGGGCTTTATTTCAATAAAGTAATATTTCAAAAATTAAATTGCAAAAAAAGGCAAAGGAAGTCAATAGGAATTCTAAAAGGAAATATGACTGTAATAGCTTATATTTGTTAATGCCCTTATTATGTCTACTATAAAACAAAACTTCTGATACRCTTCCCAACAAACCTATTGCAAAATTTTTACATTCTTCAACAGAAGTAGATATTCCCTTTGAATTACACAAAATCRTTGCAACAAACTCCCAATCATGCATCTCTGCTGTATGTCCTTTTGAAGACTTATTCAACTTTAATCATAATGTCATTGAATGTTTCCAAAGTTTTGGATGGTTTAAGCTTTTTCTTACTTATTTTTTACATTAAATTTCCCAGATTCTCAACCCTGGAAAGATTACACTTGTGTTCAGAAATTTTATGTGCAAACATCTTCCTTAAGTCAGGCCATCTCACAAGCCCAAAGTTATTTCCATGTCTAAAGGTTCATGATGATAAGATGTGAAAAGGCAAAACAGGGATAAAATGAGGTTGACTTTCGACATGTCAGATAGTGCAGGACAGGCATAGATTTGACCCCTCTTTTCTCCTTACCCACCTCATCTAAATATACAAAAATCAGAGTAATCATCTTCTGAGAGATCACAGACTTGGTCTTCAAACCTTCATTGACTGCTGTTATTTTTTTGTACATTACAGATTCAAATCATGACCAATATCTTATCTCTGAAACTAAAAGGATATAAGTTATCATTCTTCCATTTCCTGGGGTTCAGATATATCACACAAAAATCTCTCGTTCTTTGAACCTCTGCCTTCAGCAACAAATACACTGGAGCATGTGAGACCAAGTCTTTCTGAATCTACTGGTTTGGCCATGGCAATTGATTTTTGCTCCTAGAAAAAGAGTAAGAAAACAGTAAGAAACACCTATTGAGTGTAATTCATCTGGTCTATTTCCAAATATCTCTCTGAGCAGGAGATAGTCCTCTGAAGGTGTCTGTTCCCTTCTGTTAACCGCAAGGGTTGCCCAGAATTACAGGCTTAGATGTCTTTTCTACTTTTAGCTAAACAAGTCCGGTGAAATGAATCCCAATTCTGGTCATTCAGACCATTTCAGGCTGCCAGTCCCGAGCAGACAATTCTCTCTACGACCTTTAGAGCTGAACTGGACATTATTTCAGGCACTTAGTTTCTTTATATTTTCAACTTTCATCCAGCCTGAGAAGTCTGTTTAGTTATTTGTAAATCTTGTTTTAATTTTATCCCAGAAATATGGTATCTAATGGTAGGTATTTTGGTTCAGATGTTCAGATATTTTATTGGATTTGGCCTACAGATCTTTTCGGGCTGAAATCAGTAGAAGTAATTGGACCTGCATATTGTACTGAGAACATGTACACTTTTTTTCTGAGTTTGGAGGGCTTCAGGGCACTTTCTTTTAAATTTTAAACCCAATGTAAATCAGAAACATTAAATCATGAGGTATGAAACTACTAGCAAACACTTGAGTGCATGATCAGCCAGGTTACCCATTCATTCTCTAGAGTAGGTAGCCCTGGTAAACTCATCCCCACAGTGCCTCATTCCTGAGCCAGAGCAGCAGCCCCACGTAAAAMCCAGGCTGGGTATTAAGAGATCTGTAACTGCTCCTCCTGCAGACCTCAGGAACATATGTTCAYATGCTTGACACAATCCGTCTGTGCCAATAAAACCCTGCCCATTGTCATGCTAAGGAAATTCAACCCTCCCTGCAGACTAAGCCCTGTCTGTGTCAGTTGGTCAGGCACGTCTTCTCCTGGGGGAGTTGAATCCCGCCAACTGAGAACATGGTTTCCAGAGGGCAAATAAATAGGCTGTAATGGGATAGCATGTGAAATCTTCCTGCAAAGACTAGTCACCTGGGTGTTATGAACTGTGATGTGAAGATACTAGAGTGAATTTTGTTAAAAGTATGAAATCATCTTCTTTGATGAGGCTAAAAATAATGGAATAAAAATGGTTTATTCATAATCCTCTTATTATAGATTCTGTTTTCTCTTTAGGTGAGAACGTCTTCATCCATAGCTCTCATTTCAATGATACAATTTAGAGTGGGTTTTTGTTTTTTTGGTTTTTTTTTAATAACACAGAAAGGTAAAAACAACCACGCTTTACTGTCTGGCTTTTAAAGACAATGACAGCTGTGGCCAGACTGATCTCATCAGCCCATCGGCAATATTTTTATAGCAGTTAGAGTAATGCTAAGACAGAGACTCTCATACTTGCATTTATCCATCCAACTGTTTTCTTTCCAGGTCCTTCTCTGGTGATGTCTAATTTTTTGGTCTCTTTTTCAGATGAAATTTTCTGCTCATAATCTCTATCCATAACTAAGTTACTGGGAGTGCTTTCCKGACACTTGGAGGTGTGTGAATTACAGCTTTGCATTGAACTTTGCTTCTTRGACAGAGGGAAAGGCTGATGGAGTGAAAGGATAGGTTTGGGTATGTGTAAACATGATATCTGCTCAGATGCACTTAACCAACACAGGCCTGGATGTGTTAGGCTTTGCATGAGAAAGACTTCCTGGAGRAAACAACATGAGACTGGACAGGCCYCAAACAAAGCAGTCCAGATGTCTGGTGATCTATCTCTAGTTTTCTCTAGGTTGCCATGTGATCTTGGGAAAGCTGCTTTCCCTGTGGGTCTTAATTTCCCAGCCTGAAGATGTTTAGAGGGGTTACTAACCTACAGTGCGATTTCAAATCTTTCTGAAATGCCCATTTCCAGCAACTATGATGCCCACAAATCTAGCTGACTAATAATTACAGCAAATTCAAGACAGAACAAAGGGTTATTCATTATATACTTGAGAGGCAAATCTCCAGCTTGATCATCTCTTGTTTTCCCTTATAAGCAATATCTCTTGGATTTTTTTCTCACGACCACAAATATTATCAACAGATTTTAAAACATTGTACTAGGAACAGGAGAAAAGTAAGGTTTCTGTCTCATGTACTGTGATTTTTTTCTTCAGAATTTTTGGACAAGTTTGTCTTTGGAAAATACAGCCACACTTTGGCAATATTTAAGCCTAAACAAGTTGCAGCAGTTTTTATTAAAAAGAACAATCTCTGTAAGATGCCATGGACTGAAACACACTAGCTCACACCTCCTCTATTGCCTCTGCACTACGATATATATGTGATTACAGTACATGTAAGCATACACAATCACCTTCACAGCAAACATCACAAACACTGGTCACAAACTAGAACAAGAAAAATTAAGTAGCAGCAGAATTAGTAATTAGTTCACCACTTTTGGAAAGTCTCTGGCCTACCAGGGTACAATAAAATCCACACCATTTTGTGTTTTYRGTGATAAAACAGGTACAATAGCAAAACTTCTTTTGCTGGGGTGAATAGGTYCAATATGAGCTACCGGTCCTTAGGCGGTAAACTGCATGGTTTCTCCAAGGATTAGGACATTTCAGGGACTTTTATAGGTTGGTTGAGGAAATCCTAATCTTTAGAGGTAAACCACCTCAGTGGCTTTGGTTTCTTCTGATACTCATGCTGAGGGAAGGAGACTTAATTAGAGCAGCAACACACGCACATTCTTGTGTATGAGGGAGAGTTCCATCTCCACACTTCTTAACTGTTTAAGCCATGCTGAAGTACTCAGTCATTTGATCTCAGTATCATCTGGGGACCAGCTGTCCTGCCAGCTCTCCCACTCCCCATGTAGTCTCTGCGCCCCATATGTTTCCGGCCCTTTTTCCCACATGCCTTGATCTCCCTGTATCTATCAGATCCCAGATTTCAGTATCCTTACTTACCTTACAAGCTATCTGGACGTGGTACAAATGGTGGTCTTCACTTCCTTTTCATCCTTAGTAGGTATCTGACCAAGCTTGGCACCAGTTTTCTGTGATGTTGCAGCAAGAGTAGCATTTTTTGAAAGTTTCTGTGTTGTTTGATAAAATAAATCAAAAGCGCAAAAGATAAATCAGRCAATAGAGGATTTTTGATCATTTTGATAATATACTTATTGTCTGGAAAGAGATAGAYGATATGTTCTTTCAGGGCCAATAACCCTTTCCAAAAATCAAAATTCTGCTGACAGAGGAAGCTGATCAGACAGTCAGCTCTTTATCTTTCTGTCTGCTTCTTCTTCAGTGATGTTGAGGTCTGTGCAGGTGTTATAACCACTCTCTGCTGTTGGAATCAAGTCTTTATTATAATATATAATCCAATATAATATTGTATCTGATTCTATCCATTTGACTTTAGATCACTTCTCTATTGTACTATCCTTTTTGAAAGGCTTTATGATCATTTAAGATTTATCTAGTACTGTAAACTACGTTGTGCTGTTTCCAAACTCTTCTCATACTGTGTTAKATCTTAAAAATTGCATTTTATGCATCCTATACTCAACCATGAGTATGGAAAATAACTTCACTGTAAGCCTAATTTAGAGTGTCACTTTGACTTGATTATGATCAAGGTAGAAACAAAACTCATTGTACCTAGTTTCTTTCTGAGCTCTGAACAGCACATCTTGAGAAATAGTAATATTTTTCCAGGGTAACACTCCACTGGCTTCTCAGCAGCATTTCTTGCTAGAGAATAACTTTCAAAAATACACATGAAATCGCTAGGTTTTTTTGCACAGTACTTTTTTTATATGCAGATAGACATATTCTCTTCTTACATCAATCTAATGTTAATACATGACCACMCCTTTCAACCTGGAATTTTGCCTTGAGCAACCCTAGTAAAGCAGCCACTGTAATGAGTAAAATATTTTTTAAAAATGTGTTACTATAGCCAATGTCTGAAAAATGTTCCCATCACCACACAACTCTACCATTCAGGATTAGATCCTGAGACAGCAAGGCATCAAGAATTCATCATTTAAAGAATGGTAGAAGCTCCACTTACTTCAATGTACTGCCATTTCTTTTCTCAATCAGAACTTGCATGCTCACATACGTAACTAAAATGGATCCCAGCTAAAAATCTGACGRTGAAACTGATGGAGAGGAATCTTGACCCCAGAGTTTTGTGCRAATTTAATGAGGATTTTGGGACATGAGGATAGTCAAGCTTTGCAAAATATTGCCAAGAGAAGGCTGATCCATTTCCTTCTATGGAGGATTTCAACACGAGTAGATAAAACCCTGAGAAACCTGATATTACCTTGTAGCTTACCCTGCCTTGACCAAGGGGTTGCACTGTAGACCTTCCTAAGACACTTAAAATCTCACAACAAATTATTCTCATGACCTTATGAACATTAGGATTAAAAAAAATAAAAATCAAAGCATTAGATTACATCAATTTATCCATGGTTTTAATTCGCACACATAATATTACCATAATTAAAAAAAAAATATTTGAAAAGGAATCATTGATAACACAGACCTAATGCATTTTGGTCCCAGCTGGTGATGTTTGTTGCCTGATGGCTCTCTGTCATCTACCTTATGATTATTGCCAATAAGCACAATGTTTTCAAAAGCACAAATCAGCTGGAAGACATGACCAGTGCCTGTAGTCCCTGATGATGATTATCACATCAGTATAACAAAGGGGCACAAGAATATGATCCTTATGTTACATTTGACATATGGGAAAAAACAAAAACTGGCCAAAGGTATTTCATAAGCACATAGCTGGACATGTAGCTGAAGAGGTTTTCTAAATGGTTTTCTCTGACTCTGTTGCTCCACTAAAATAAATATTGAAATTCTCATTCATGTCACAAATTACTTTTCTATTTCCTTTGTTTCTTGGCTCTAGCATAAGTAAAATGGCAGAAAGTATCATTCTACAGAACAGAGAAGGACTTAAGCACTGAGAGACACTCRAAAAAATTTAAAAACACTTTACAAAACTATTGCAATGATATTGTCATAGTAACCTATTCCTCCTGGACTGTGATTATAGGAATCAGGGAGTGAGCAAAGCAGTCGTGAGGATTTTTCTGGGTTATCTGGCTTTGAAAGGATCATGTTCAAACCCTGAAAAGATAAAAGAGAGACTATACAGAATGTAAGCTGGACCGTTAAACATTTCCATATGACAAACTCCTCTCCTGAGATCTGACCTGCCTGTAGATTCCCCAGTTTGCAGATCTAAAGGAACCAGGCCCACCCGCGCCTGCTCTAAAGAGAAGAAGCTGAGTCTGACTAGCTTTTGAAAACTACTTTAAAATTCTCACCAGAAAATACCTCAATAAAAAAAAGGAAGATATATCCATAAAGCATTCAAAAGAAAATCCCATGAACCAGGATTTTTAGAAAGTAACTCATCTAAAAATGATTGTAGAAACAATATCCCATGTAGGCATTTCAGAAAGAAATAGCTCCCCTCCACAGAAGACATTTCTTTTTCCTACAGATTATTGGTAAATTATGTCCTTGGGCAGCAATCCTGACGTTTATGCGCATGCATAACTCCAAGCACATGGCTAGTTTCATAAACCACAATGGAGCTTAAAGTTAAACATATGTAWAAGTATCTGCAGAATTGAGATCCGTAGTTTAAATTAAACCTCTATCTGCCAGCAATAATTATGCTGATGAGGTAGAAAATTGGAGGCATGAGTAGACAGATGGAGGTGTTTCYCCTTCGTCCTACAGTGTTTCTCCCCTACACCTTCAGCATCTCCACAGATGCTAGAACTTGATCTCAACTTCCCATGGTGACACAAGGCTATAGGTACCTCACAGGAAAATTTGGGTTTGTGCTGCCTCTCAGGACACTCTGAGCTGCATGCCTAGCCATAGCAGCCGGTGACAGAGTGCACATTCCTGTTGCCATTGCACATTGGAACTGCCCAAGTCACCTGGTTATGTGGCTGATGTCAGGCAAATAATATAGCTCATTCCAGAGAGCTGGTAACATGTTTCACAAGACCAGGTGGGATTTTCAGGCATCTTAAAATCAGTCTGCTCTTCAAACAGAACAAAGTGGCAAAGCTACAGGTATCTCTTTTACAGCAGAAAATATTGGTGCTGCTAGACCATACTACTAAGGAGCAGATACTCAATGAAACACCAGAATTCTAGAAACAGACTATCAAACTGATCATTTTAATCAATTACCRAAGAAMAATCAGGCACCTAGCTTAATACTGYGTGAACAACCACTGCATAAATACASATGTGAAATCCCTTCTAACATTAAGAGAAGTCAAGTTCAAATYCTCCYSTTAWCTTCTGACAYCCAAAATACATGGRTGYATACRTSTTAGGAAAGCCTATCACTTAAGTGCTTAGAATCTATTCTTAGCAAATGAAGAACAGCTTCTCTGGAAAGTTTCCCATTTGGATTCTCTAGAAGTATTGTAAACCCACTCAGAGCACTCATTTCTCATTACAAATTTCCTGTTAGTTAAAAATAATAATATTGTTAGTCATCTACATCATCACATCTAGTGATTGARAAAAGTCACTGGCAATTCTGATTAGCTAGCATTTTTTGTAATCTTAGTTGGTAATGGTCTGTTCTGTATTTGGGTAAGCTCATGCTCCCTGCAAACCGAGTCACAGGTTGTCTTTCAGCTTAGCTTGACACCTTGCTGTCAGAAAGCACAACTCAAAGGCATATCTAGCTCAAGAAATTACTGTGTATAGTAATCAACCTGAAGTTCTAAAAATCTTCTTTCACTTACCATGTATGTATCGCACAGCCCAAAAAAAATCTGACTTTTTGCCAATTATTCTTAGCAGGTCCAAAAGCCTCCTCCCTGCCACGCATCCCTCAGAAACTTCTCAGAAGTCTGCTGCAAACAGCACAATCCCAGCCCAGCCATCTGACAGCCCAGGGGTSTTTCACTTCAGGAATCCTAAACAGGGAGTTTTTCACAACTGAAAGTATCAATAGCAGCTGTAACCATTGTATGAACTACAGAATTTAGGAAGCCTGGTTTCTTGTGTCTTCTGGTTTTTGGCTGATTTACTCTGTGTCTAATGGATTAATGCCTCCATAACACATTTCCATATGGATCTTATGATTCTAATATTAGAAGTCATGGTGTAATTTTCATTTCTGCAGGCCTYTCTCCATTCAGACACCTTAAACCTTGTGGAACCTTCTCATTTTTTGAAATAGCTATTCTTTTACCAAACTTGCTAGATATATACAGGCAATTTCAGAAGACATTAGACAAATGTTTTGATCCACTTGCTTTATAAAGCATATTTCTTTAGGAAACTAGTCTGATAAATTGGCTATGTTTTCATAGTGCTAAAAATCTCATTTTGAATACTAGAACTCATTTTTTTTCAGGCTTATTTATCATTACCATGCTTTGACAAGACATTTCACAGCTTTCTAAGTTCTATTTAATTAATTGTGTTTAACAATCATTAATGAATCGCTAACTTACAATTTGCTCTAGTAGTCATCTCAGCCACATTTCAGAATTTTAAATTGTTGGGGTTTTTTTCTATAAAGATGAGCTCTTCCTACTTAGGGTTTCATGCTTTCAGAACTCATCAAGTATCTATGGACAACAATTTCCAATCAGAGGACACTTATTAGCTAAAAATTATATTTCTTTTGCTCGTCCTAGCCTACAGAGGAAAAAATGTTTAAAATTTTCAGCCTTTCTGAATCTGAGGTCTGGAGTATGGAATGTAGTTTGTTAGCTAGCAAATCCAGGGCTCTGAAATTTTGTGGAGGTTAGCGTAAGCCTTAGAAGCTGAGGAGACCATTGTAGAAAATACATTTTAGTCAAGTGCACCATAGATGGATAAAGTCAATTGAACTAAAAAACTTTGCTAGAATGATGGGAAGAATGGAGAGTTCTTATGAGTGAAAACATACATAGGTATGTGTATGTAGATGTATATGTATAGGTATATATGCTAGAGATCACTTTACTGTGGTAATAAATGAGGCCAGCWTTAAACACTAGAACAAAATTTACCAAATTCTTTCACTAACAATATTCTTTTTTGCTAACATTTTTTATCAATTTTTAATTATTTCCACTACATATTGGAAAGCTGCTGTTTCTTAGCATTTGTATCCTTAGCTATGATTTTACTAATTGCCATGAGGATGCACAATTACRGTGATGAGGATCAGGAACTCTTTTGGGAGAAAAGTTGAAACAGAAATGTATTAGTTCCTTTCTTCTCCATTTTTTCTTACTTTTCTCTATTTTTGATGCTGTTTGCCCCCCCTCTCATTAGGAGCTGTCCTCAGCTAGTGCATGTGCTTGTTGTTTGTCTTCCAACTGTTTGTTAAGCGGGTGCTTCTCACCTGCAACTTCTCACATCTTTTTACCTTTGATGGTCACATGTTTATGTAAAGTCCTTATATATTGTGCCTGGCTATGCCATCAGATATTTGTACCCTSTTGTTCTTGAAATTATTTTAGTATGCTTAGATTTAACTAACCATTGTTATTTCCTAATTAATAGGTATAATTTCTAACTGCACAAATCTCTGCTTTGGCTTCAGAGTCCATCTTACAAAATGGACTTACGAGAGGAGACTAAAACAACTTGATAGAGAACCTGATAAAAATAAGGTGGTGAAGGATTGTCTGTTGATGATAGCCATGAGAGTCTGGAACCGCTTTTTGGCAGAAGAAATTTAGGGGAAAAGAAAAGAAAAAYAAAAACAAAAACAAAATAAGCATGTAACTTTTAGGTGGATCTAATGAGTTTGTCTTATTTTTGAAAGGAGCAATATGTTGCCATTTCTGCAGTGGCAGGCAAACAGGTATGATGACTCAGTTCAAGTTCTATAATCTTGCCTTCTCTTTCCATATGCTGGTTGATGATTAAGTCACCCAAGGGAGGAGAGAATTAATAGTCCATGCAAATAGGAACTACTGCAGTGACCTGCCATTATGCACATCCGGCACAGAATATGGTTCTTCTGGACCCCTTTGTGACTAAACCATTCACAACCTGCTCCTGCTTTTGTGAGGAGTCAATGAGCATTTAATGAGTAACTCCAGGCTCTGTAGCCTCAAACAGGAGTTGCGCTCTTCCTCTCGGGATTTGGCCCTGAATTTTCATTTCTATCCTATCAGCCCCAGGACTGAGACTACTCTGTGACCATTTTGAGTGTATTATCTGTTTGGTCAATTTAGGATGACAGTTCAATATTTCTGAAAAAGGGAATYTTGAACAATTCAATAGTAAAATAGACTTCATCTTCTATCTTTCACTTCTTAATATTGGAATATGAAACTGGAAACACGGTACCCACTTTATACCTTACCAGCAGCTACTCAGTCAAAGCAGAATTCATAGCAGATAGAGAYAAATCATCTGATGGCAGAGTTTAAAAGAAACCTGTTACTATGACAACAGATAGGGTCAGATAACAAAATGAACAGACACTTTTGATCTTCAAAAAATTCTTTTTCCTTTGCTCTCTCCTCTGTTATCTGGACCACTCCATCAAACACCTAGCAGATAACAGARTTGAAAACCCAATCGACCTTCAAGGAAGACCAGACAAGTTGGAAAGTCTATGGAAAGGTTACTATTACAGTGGAAATGCTTATGACAATATTTTTTCTGTGTATGTGTATGTGCATCTGTGTGTATTTTACCAAAGTAACAGAGTACTGYTCAAAAGGCTTTACAAAAGCCTCTAACATTGCACTGTTAAGGGGCTTGTTTTTTTGTTGTGTATTTTTTTCTTTATAATGCCATTCAAAGAAAGAAAATAGAATATAATGTGATCTGAAATTATCTCATACACAGTCATGTTGTACAGTTAACATATTGTGAATTTAAAGAAACATTTAGGCATCTTTGGATTTTGGAGAAGAAATTTATTGAAMATGTTGTAGCACCGAATGTTACTTTTTCCAATGCTAAAAAAGCATGAAAAATGCCTCTGAATATGAAGCCCTAAAAAATATTACAACATCATATTTTAGTATTTTTTTACAGTATTTCAATGATTTGTATTTTTATAAAAGGCTCTGTGTTACTCACTGATGAGTTGGAAAGGAAAACAAAGCACCACATTGCCACGTTTTACAGCTGAAATGACAAATCAGCAAAGAGATAAAAAAAACCAAAAACACCTCAAAAATACACTAATTAAAGGGAAAATGCTTCCTCACCATCTGGGGCTACTGGAGAAGCTTTCAGTGGACAACTTAAAAAGTGTATAGGGTACAGCACTTCCTACATGTCCTGCTACATGTCCTACATATTCCTACATGTCCTGCTGTCTTAAAGGGATATCTCGGCCCAGGAACCAAGTTATGTAGATGAACCTCTTTTGGGTCAGGGTCTACTCCAAGTTTATTTTCCTGTCCTCTTTCATACAGTAGTGTCACTGAATGTTTCAGAGAGAAGGTGACWGTTCCAGAAATTGCATTGATTTAAGCTGAGTATGAAAGATCTGCAGTATTGCCTGTTGTGGGTCAGGAATATCTCCTGATCACTCCGGTCCATACTCACCCTCGGTACACATGTACTATGTTATATTTACCTTGTGCACCAGAGAAAATATTTATTCTCCACAAAAGCAAAATTTTTATGAAAATTTCCCAGAAACTCTTGCTCTAATTTYTCTGAATTTCACACAAAACTCATTCAACTACCAATTGAATTTCCAGTCATCAAAAATGAGAAGTCTTGGTGTTATGCTGTTACAGAAATTGCAYTGCTGCTTTCAATATTGTCAACAGTGAAAGACAAACAACCACTACCTTCATATTWATGAAACTAATTTTTCTTCTTCTTTGTGCTSTCAGCAAGAAAGATAAAAYCTTTATTTGGCTAAAATTTATATTTAAAAGATATAAATTTCATTTAACATGATATTTGCACAATAGCTGATTCTACACTAGCACCAAAAAAGGGTTCTGATTCCTAGATGAAAAGTCCCTACAATTCTATAAAATAATTTCACACTTCATAAATTGCACAATCTTTCTTTTCACAATTAAACTTCCAAAATAAATATTTTCAAAATATTTTTAYAATGTTTTTCTATAACTAATAGAAAAGAAAAGCTAAAAGTTCATGTTGTCATTACATACAGTTGTGTTGACTTCATTTTTCAGCCAAATATTTATTTAAAATTTGGAAACTTAAAAGTTTCAGAGATTTCTAATTCACTGTGCAATGGWTGCTTGATCAGACCAACAAGAGCAGGAGTTTGTTTGGGTTTTGGTTTAAGCACCTGTAATTTTCAAAATGAATATCTGTAATTTCATTTAGCTTAATTGACTGTAAATATTATGCTTATATAGCTTATGGTCACAATTGTGGATAAAAAGAACAAAAAGTGCTGTTCAATAAACATTATACAGTACTACTCAATTCTGTAAAGTAACCCACTACAGAAAAGCCTTGCATGAAAATGGTAGAACAAAGCAAGAAAAAGACATGGGCCATGAATGTAATTCCTTACTATTAGCTGATCTTTGAACTCCCCAAACCTGAAGGGACTCTTCTGTTCTCAGTGAAATGGTCTCAAAAGCAAAAAGAAAAAACATTTTCATTCTTTCYAAGGGCACCATCCACAGTTTAAAGTAATGGGGAGGAAGAAAACAGTCTTTACRAAATTCTGCAAAGATAGTACTGTCWTGCTAACACCTGTTTACCACATAAAAGTATTCTCCTCTTGTCATATTGCAGATTTTAAAAGTCAGGTTCAGGCAACTTTGAATTTTTGAATGGAAACACATTGTACATGTCTCTCTCCTCACCACTAACATGCATGATAACATGCTATGGCAGTCATAGCTTTARCATAGCAGTTGTTTAAAACATCGCTTTTTCTTTGCTTATTTTTTGCAAATTTTTAAGCACCAGTTTTCTAAACTTTCCTTGTAATTCCTTACAATTTCCTGAAAACTTGTACCCAAGAGGGTGAGGCATTTCTTTTTCTCTAGAAGTGAAAACTAAGTATTTATGTAATGATGAACATCCAGGTAAGGTTTCAGCTGAAGCATTACACATTGTCAACAGTGGAAAAAAAGACTGTTCATCAAAGTCTTAAGTCTGACTCCCACATCGTGACTTTCATATGGCTCCTCATGAAGGTCTTGCAAAATTAAAGGGCTTTATATTTTACTGMTGGAATATTTTCCTTGTTATGTCCTGTAAACCAGAGGCCATTAGTAAACAAGCCAAAGTAGTCAGAATAGAATTCAGTGTCAGCAAAAATGGAAATCCTTATGTATTTATTTCCTTAGCAGTTGCATAATTCAGTTGAGTGGTTCTAAACTGTGCTTCCCATGCTGGCCTGCTGCCTCAGGTAAAGAGGAATTTACATTCAGGAAACCTTCAGCCTCTTCTAAAGGCAGATTCAGCAGTCAGAYTGAACCTTTTAAAGTGATTTTCTGRGCCATATAACCTTTCTGTTGGCTCCTACAGTTCAATGGAAAGATACTCAGAGGTGGTGGAGCACACACTCCCACCAGGGAAACTGCTGCCTGGGAGAGACATGGAGCCAGCAGGCATTTCCAGGAAATGCAGTTTGATCAAATGGTTTGGACCTCAGTTATTGTCCTTTCTCTGTTTAAAATGTATATAAAATGGGTTGTACCAGTATCTCAGAACTATAAGATGCATACCTGTAAAAAAAAAACAAACCCAAAACCAACAAAAACCACCAGACAACTTTTAAAGTGCCTGTATACATTCTAAATTATTCTTAATCGTCAATGAGTTGGCATTGTACAGCAAGCTTGGATATTAATAAATGAATATTTGTAGAAGGACCCAGGGCATGAGCTTGGGAACCCATCTCTTATCTGCTCACATTACAGCAGGGTAGCAACAGCAAAAGCTGCAAACCCTTCCTCCTCCCAGCCTAGAAGGTCTTGTTTGAGTCACTCAGCCCCTCTGTTGAGGGGACAGCAAGATCACCGATTTGTAATAATTACTGGAAACTGGACTTGCATGTGGAAAGGCTTTTGCTCAGGTCACTGAAGAGCTGCCAGTCATTTCCAGCTATAATTCATCTGACCTTAAGGCAAAGCAGAAACAAAAAATTCTGGGCTGGATGATTTTCAAAGTACATATGCTGTATCTAAGAAAAAATTATTATTAGAAAAAAAAAATATATGTGCCACATGTTATGTACTTCACCAATACGTCTACTTTTCTAAAGAAAAAAAAGTTCAATCCCCTTTTTGTCTCTATTCACATGGGAAAAGCAATTTCTGATTTCAGACAACAAATGTCTCYAAACAGTGAGTATACTTGTAATATTTGCTATTTTTTTCTCTAATGTTCTTCCATTTAAGAAAACCCTTCGGAGAAATATTTTTAGATGATTTCACAAAGATCTGCTTTCAAGAAACTTGTAAAGGGCCACTGCTCAGCAGCTACTCAACTTGTCTTTTTAACAAAATAAAAATGTGCAGGTGAGTATTGTACTGTATGTCAATAACTGAAAAAAAGAGATGTTAAAGCAAGCTAAATAATTGCCTAACAGTACTTGTACTAATGACCATAAACTTCTACTATGCTAATTTTTCTCTGCACTTTTAATTACAGATCAATAATACTTTGCAGCTGACATTTAAAAATGCTGAACTGCATGTAGGAACACAGACTGAATAAAAATATACAATGTGGTACTGAATTTGCCGAATCAATAAACTTTGCCATTTAACAAACAGTAGCATGTAAACAGTCACCAAAATTAGCAAGTGTGAAGGACTATGCKTCAAGTGCTTAATTATTTTTTAATAACACTAAGCTTCAGTTCATTGACAAAATTCCACTGCTGTGAAAACCACTYGTTCTATTGTTTGTTTGCATCTCTTTCCATGGTTTGATCTTAGCTCAAGGAAAGCTTGATCTTAGCACACACACCTTTTCTTTGGAAAATAAGGTTCTTAAAGATTGAAAGGTGATTAATATAATTGCACAAGTTTTGGCTTACCTTTCCTTACTTAGACAAATGATTTTTTTTCCCTTTTAAAAAAATGTATTGTGACAAGTACATTTAATAAATAGGATCATGACATTAAGCAGCAGTTACATTTGAGAATATCAATACAATATCAATGATTCTGTTTTAAACAAAAGGCTAAAATCAATAAAATGCCATTTACTTTCCAATACCAGCTCATGTTAAAAGAAGCTTAAAAAAGCAATTTTTTTCAATATTCTGAACTCTTCAGACTGCCTTTTTTATAATTTTCTTTTTTTTTTCCTATTTCACATTTTATTTTCCTCCTCTGAGTTTTGTCTTCACTGCAGCAGTAGGCTGAATTTTCAGTAATCATTGTTGCTATTCCCACATACACAAAAATATTTCTAACCATGTTTAATGTGTTTTTAAGTCAGAAGTAYGAAAGGAAACATGAGACTGAAACTAATAAGTCAGTAATTTTATACTGTTAATTTGTGCTTATTAAGTTTGAGCGCTGTTTTACTGTTGCAATTTTCTGGCCTGTGCTAAKATTTTTGAGTTGTTCATGGGTAGCTAAAGCCAAGGTTGCAATCATAATGACCAGTTCATTAAATTCTACAGTATTATATAAAGCATGTGACCCCTGCAAATCAGTTCTAATCTAAATGATCATTCTAACAACAGATGATGCCACAGAAATGTTCTTTTTTGCAAGTGTGTAAGGTATGGCAGACATTCGGACACCAAACCTGGATATATACCTGGATATGGAAATCCCAGCTTGTGCAAAATGTTACATTTTCAAGATGAAAAAAACAATACNTGTTCTGTTCTTCCTGCAGCTAGCTTTGGAGGGAGAAAAGATGCCAGAAGCAGGTGGTTGGAACCTTCCATCATCTGCCTATATTCTAGCTCATCAACTAGAACAGTGACTAATATTTGATTGAGAAGGTCAAGTAACTGTAATTTTTGTATCAGGCTGGTATATCTTACATATAAAAAAAATCAGTTCAAGGAAGAAAAAATGCCTTTTCCATTGATAAAACATTTTGGCATATTGTTACCTACAAGCTCTATTTGCTGTTTACTTTCTAGMGCTCTCAACGTGAGCTGAAAAAATCAAGAAATTGTCTCATTGAGACAGCTGTTGTACATTTTTAAATTTAGAACTCAATTTTGCAACTGTTATTGACATTAAAGAGCACTTAGTCTTGTAAATGGCTGGAGCTAAGTCCCCTTTAAATCACTGGATGTACTATTTCCTAACTGGGTTGACATGGTTTCCACATAGCTCCTAGAGCTGACTCAGCAAAATCTGCTTGGGAGATCTTACACAAAATTAACTACGACAAAACTCACTGAGTGAACAGACTTTCTCCCTGGGGAATATTCCCTGTGTGATGCCAGTGTTCTGTGGTAACACCATAGAGATCTCTCTGACACCATAGAGGTATCTCTGACACCCAGCATAAGAGTGGAAAGGAGACAGAAATGTGCTTGGAAAGGTGAAACTAGGGAATGTTCATCAAAACTGCTTTCAGGACTTTGTACTGTTGTCATGAATATCAGGTGGACATAGAATTGTGATTGACATCATTTGTAAATGTTGGGGGCCTGATGTGCACACCAGTAGACAGTGTTCCTAGGCATGTCTATCCAAGGTAATCCTGTCCCAACACCTGCTGAAGGTTTCCCAAGCACAAGCACAGGCTGGGTGGGGAATGGATTGAGGGAAGCCCTGGGAAAATGTATTTGAGGGTGCAGGACAACAAAAAGCTCAACATGTCTCAGAAACATGCGCCTGCATCCCAGAAAACTAAATGTGTCCTGGGCTACATCGAAAGAAATGTAGTCAGGAGGGTGAGGGAGGTGATTCTGCCCTTGTGAAACCCTGCCTGGAGTGCTGCATCCAGCTCTGGGGCCCCCAGCATAAAAAAGATGTGACCTTGTTGTAAGGAGTCCAGAGAAGAGCCACTAAACTGATCAAAAGGGCTGAGAGAAACATCTCTCCTGTGAAGACAGACTGAGATCATTGGGGCTGCTCAGCCTGGAAAAGAGAAGACTCTGGACAGACCTTACAGCTCTTTCCAGTACCTAAAGGGAGCCTACAGGAAGGCTGGAAAGGGACTTTTCACAAGGGCATGCAGTAAAGGGATGAGGTGGAATGGCTTAGAAGATGAAGGTGGATATATTTGGATTAGATATTAGAAAGAAATTCTTTACTGTGAGAGTGGTGAGATGCTGGAACAGGTTGCCAAGAGTAGCCGTGTGTGTCCTATTCCTGTAAATTTTCAAGGCCAAGTTGGATGGAGCACTGAGCCACATGATGTAGAGGAGGGTGTCCTTGCCCATTGCACGGAGTTGGAACTAGATGTTCTTTAAGATCCCTTCCAAACCAAACCATTCTATGATCCTGATTCAATTTGTTAGTATTGCCTAAGCTGACATTGAAATTAAAGTCATGAACCACGTGCTTAGAGTAACTCAATGAGGGAATTCAAACACAGCCTTGGTGTGCTACAACAAAAAAAAAAAAGTGGTAGTTTTTTTATTGTGACCTCATCCCTTTATTCCAAGATGTTTTTTCTACTCGTGATACCAAGAAGCTTTGCTCTGTGCTTTGAAATCTTGGACTGATACCATACACTATTTATATTTGCAGTATTGACTACTACTGCAAATGTTAAACTTCTGGTCACAGATGTCAGAATCAGTGAAGTTACTGTATCTCAGCTGAGATCACTGACAGTGCTAGCATTCAAAACTTCAGCCATTCAGAAAACGTAGTAGATGTTTTCAAAGGCTTCCTCAAATACTGATCAGCAGAAGTAAAGTATTGTTGCAACAAACTAAAATTTCTGGGCACATAAGTTTCTTTCTAATGGGGATGATCTGGGAAAAAAGTATTTGGAGTAATTTTGAGAAATACTGAAAAAGTATAAAAAACTTGCTTGTATATTTTGCCATACTTGCTAATGATCTCCAGTTTCAATTTGCATGCCAACCACAGAGTCAATATTAAATAATAACCACTGAGTATAGTGAAAGCATTCTGTTTGCTCTGATATAAGCATCAATGTGAAAATACAACTCTGAATACAAAGCCTGACTGACCATGACACTATCCAACATGCATTGCCAAGTTTCATCCATATCACTCATAAATTATGAGTGACCCTAATTTCAGCCACATGAGTCTTCTTTGCTAGTGCCTCTTCAGTCCTCCTTTTCCAATTCATCTTCACATGATAAAAGTAAAATAGAAAATACTGTTACTGAAAACATTCCAACATGGTGTGAAAATTTTCTACTCTCYGGTGAGTACTTCACAGTGTACAAGRGTTATCARCAGGGAAGTATTGAAGAGAAAAGAAGGCCAGATTATTCCAAACACAAAAATRCTCATTTCAACAAACACTATCTAGTTGGTTTTTAAAATGTCAGCCAAACCAGGTAAAACAAATTCTTAATTTTAAAAAGACAGTGACTGAGAAAAATAGCAGCTGAATACTAAATATTTTAAGCATACCAGAASTGTATTCATTGTCCTAGTGCTCCTCCTAGTTTAGCACTGCTGGCTGATAAAGCGAATATGGACATTGTTTAGACATCAACATATTTAACAGGATTTTTTTTTAAAGTTGGTAGGAATTATGTATGCCAGTTCTTCTATTCTTTTGACATGAATACAAGGCAACACAGACACTAAAGAAATAAAAAGGAAAACTCAGAATATCATTATGGTGATTTCTAGTATTTTTATCTTAGAGTTCTGAAGAAATTTAATATTGGTGTRTCTAAGCTCTTGCCCAAAACATCTACCCGGTTTCTCTAACTAGTACATCAACAAGCTGATATACCTCTATTTCACCAAGCATGAATATGGGAATGACAGATTAGAAAGTTACTTAAATTRCAARTAAATTAGGTCCGACAGAAAAGTTRTGCAAYRCAATGGTAAYCAAAAAATARTAACTTTTGCAAAGGTCACTTAATGCCTCAAAAATGTACCAGTTTTCTTTGATCATGACAACAGAACCAAGGAAAAAAGGAAAATTTAAATCAACTATTTGATCTTATTTTACTTCACTCTTTATAAGCTTTTGAACAATTACCTGACAGCTTGCTCATAAGTAGTATGTTTTAACAAAGATATAAAATAGATTACTGTCTATATAGCACTGCTTATATGACTGGGTAAAAGTGCTGTGCAAAAATGTCTAAGGGTAAAATCATCACAATGTTACTGATACAAGTCAATCCATCAGATTTGAAAGAGCTTCRTAAAGTTACAACAATGCCTGGGAGAGAAGGTGAGATACCCACCTGTGTCTGGTTCTTGGGAAGACTCAGCTCAATGATCCCTTCTGCATTGACTTTCTGCTCAGTGTACCAGAAAGTATTTGTTTGTTCATCCCTGCCAGCATACCCATAAAATTAATTTTATCTCTCTGGGGGTAAAACTAAAGAGAGTTTTCAGTCATCACCAACAGGATTTTCAGATTCCATCAGTGTCCCATGCTGAGATGTCACATGCAAAAAAGTCCAGGGAACTTGGAGCAACTGGCATCAAAGCAGAGCCTGATATCCCAGAAAAAAAACTCCCACTTACAGAATCAGTGCAGCTTAGAAGGAAGATGTCRTGGGTTGACCCTGGCTGGATGCCAGACACCCAAAACAGTCACTCCATCACTCARCTCCACAACTGTACAGGRGAGAGAAAATATTACAAAGGGTTCATGAAGATAARGTTCAGGAGAGATCACTCACCAAATACCATTGTAGGCGAAACACACTCAAATTTGGGATATTAAATGAATTTATTACAAATAAAATCAAAGCAGGGTAATGAGAAATAAACCTTAAAAACACCTTCCCTTCACTCCTCTCTTCTTCCCAAGCTCTAGCCCTCCCAGCAGTGCTCTGGTGTGGGTCTCCTCCATGKCCTGTAGGTGGATTTMTGMWTTTCTATGGTTCTTCATGGGCTGCAAAACMACAGCTGACTCACCMTGATGTTYATCATGGGCTGAAGAGGAACYTTAGATCCAGCACCYGGAGCACCTCCTCCCCCTGCTTCTCCACAGACCTTGGTGYCTGCAGAGTTGYTCYTCTCACACATTCTCACCCCACCCTTCTCTTGCCACAATAACACCTTCACAGTATCTTTTTTTGTTTTCTTTTTAAGTACATTATCAGGGGGCCATTTCTAATTGGMCCAGCCTTGGCCACTGGCATGTCCATCAAGGCCCCCGCTGGCATGCGCTCTATCAGACGTGGAGGAAGCTGCTGGCAGCTCCTGACAGAAGAACCCCTGTAGTCTCCCTGCTGCCAAAACCAGGAGGCCAGGAAAAAAACAAACAGGAGGCCAGTTTTTCCTGCTGGCCAGGAAAACTCAAAACAGAAGAAAAGGGCATTGCAAAAGGGATTCATATTGGTAAAGGTCTTATTTTTTGCTGTCAAAAGACTGCTAAGGCCACCCTCCCTTTCAAATTCTCATATGTTTGCATTAAACCACTCCACGCAAACAAGTCTGGGAACAGCTTGACTTATATTCTGTGAACATTTTTTTTTTAATTTCCCTGATGCTCTGGACCATCTAACTCTGATACATTTAYTATGCACATTAAATAAGCCAGTGGTAGGATGGCACTTGTACTACTCACCTAGAAGTGAAAAGAGGTGCCACATGTGCTATCATTACACAGTGGCTCTGGTCCCAAAATTGTCCCCAAGAGCTTTGAGTTCAGGGGCCTTCCAGGCACCCAGAATCTAGCATATTGCACATTTTTGACAGTCCACACTGCACTTTAGCTGAAGATAGAAGTCTCATCTTCCTTGTGGGTAAGATGTGTCTGAGTACTCACAGGAAGCATCCCAGAGCCCAGGAAGGCAGCAATCCTGGCTGCACATTCTGCTGTCATTCCTGGGGCCAATGGKACAGTCCGGATCTGAGAGTGCTGTGATCCATTTATCACACTAACTAAAACTACATATCGTTTCCTGTATTTTCTTCCTTGAAATTAAAGTGGGGTGATTTAGGTGTTCTTTGTCCCTGCCAGCATTATTTTCTCTGGTACTATCAAATAATCAGCCTCAGATTTCTAATTAACAGCTTTCAAGATGTTATCTAAGCAGCTGTGATCCTGAGTTTGCCAGAAAAGATAATGGATAATGCAAACTCATCAGTTGTATCTCAGCACTGATGGTAGGGACTGCTCAYAGTAGGTGTTGCCAGGTCCTAAGACATTGGAAAAATGGTTTGTGCTTGTGGTGAAACTGCTGCAGCGAATGTCCAAATACATCGTACAAAATACATCATTGTCCAAAGACAGCAAAGAAGACATTTCAGGACTACATATAAGATTCAAAAATTATTKCTTTTTGTCTCTTTAGTATGGAAGAACTTTTGTTCAAAGACTGTCAATACATTCTTCAACAAAATTTCCTTASCAACTGTCTTAATGACAGGCATGTTATTCTTCACATTTTTGCTAGAATACAAGATAGAAAACAATGTGTTCATATTCTTCAAATTTGTAGGGTTTGTACATGATCATTTAGGATCATATACATCCCTCTAGAATTGCAGACCTCATTATTCTTTGCACCAAATCAAACCTCAGTCTCAACCAGAAAAAGAGGAAAGGAATTTAAAGATGAGAGTACGCCATTACAGTAGTCTCTTTTGACTTTCCTGAATAAGAGAAGGCTGAGATTTCCACTGAAGGTTTCCTACGTGAATGTCATATATTATAATTTAATCAGAACACGTCTTTTATACAGCCACCAACATTTATTTTAAAACTTCAAATAATGCAGAAGTCTTCACTAGAATTAACAAGTTATGTTTATAGACAACAATCCTCACCATTAAAAACACGCACTTTAGCTAAATTTATTTCTCTTTAACCTTCAACTCAAAGACCCTGTCATACCTTCTCAAGCTAGATGAAGGAGCCTTTCCTCTGAAATATTTTCACCTACCCATAAAATACAGAAGCATGGTAACACTTTTTATCAGATAAGTGAAACAGATTGTCTTCTCTAGTCTGTCCCTTAATGCAGTTCGCTAGACTAGCAATTATTACTATTGCATCCTTCTGAATCCTTTGAGGGGAAAGTAGCTCGGTTCTGGCAGTAGTGGATATTTTGTCGGGTCTGCTATAACACATATATTAATTGTTTATCTAAAATAATATGAATAAGGACTCTTAAGAACATACTTGGCAAAATTTATGGTGTTTTTCTTAACCTATGTTTGGGACCTGTAARACACAAGATTGATTAATATGCAATGCAAATAGTCTTGTCTTAATAAACTCACTTCTACATTCAACTGAATGAACAGTGTTTTCTCACTTTAAGAACATCTTATTTCCAAAAGATTTTGACTAATTTAATTTTGTCAAATAACTAATGTTATTTTGTTGTTGCTGTTAATAAACCCTTTTTTTCTCTTCACTTTTTGCCCAGCATCTATTTCTCGTGGTAGGAAAATTATCAAAATTATTTTCCTCTGAAAACATTGTCTCCAAACGGAGACAAACATTCAACTATGTTTATAAATATTTAAGCAGTTATTAACTAAATTTTAGATTCCTGGAATCAGAGCTATTTATTTTAAGGGTTTTGTAAACTATGCAAACTATGTATGTGTCACTCCTTGAACCAACTTGTTTGGTGTATAGAGTTTCAAAACAATAYTAAGTGTGTTTTTTTAAGATAGATCTCTTGAAAAGAAATATTTGCTACTCAGTTTCATAAACTACAGAATTGCTAAATTTTTAAACCTGTCAAGTTTAATTTTTTTTTTTTTTTGGACCAGCACTATAAAAGTTCTGCATGTTTCAATAACCATAAGCCCTGTGGTAGAGCTCTGAAAGWAATTTGCAAAGTTTATCAAAATGTCATCATATTTTTTAACTCTGAAGTTCAAAAGTCCATTACCAGAATATTAATGTTGTAATCGCATAGATTACAAGATATACAAGAAATATTTCTTGTGGAATGCAAGTGCTTGTGATTTTCTGTAAAAAAAACAATATTACTAGATGCAGGTTAAATCAAGGTAAAATAGCTTCAGCAAGAAATGAATTTACTCTAATTATCTTGGCATTTACTTCAGATGTTGCAGATAAACCAAAACACTCTACAGATATAAAAGTCAGAGAAAAGAGGTAGTCACTGTAACAGAGGCTGAAAACATGGATTGAAACAGCAAATTTCCAAAAATTAGATAGAACGGCCTATCAGAAAAAAAAAAAAAAATCTGTTACACCTATGTCCCTGCTGATCTCTGAGATAGGGCTGGCAAATGAAACTCCTCTCCTCAGCAACATAAGAATAGTTTAAATCCTAGGATGCATCAGTGGCCTAATTCCCAATCACAGCCCAAACACATTTTCCAGTATATGACTGTGTCTAGGAGGCCCTTGCTGAGCCGGCTAATATTCTGATCATTATGAAAAGTGGGAAAAACTCAAAATATTTTAAGGACCAGCTATCATTTTGCATGTTGAAGCKGTCAGGCGTCAACCAGAGCCTTTTCAGCTTTACTGTGATAAATAATTTACTCATTCCTCACTAAGGTTTTGGCATGTCGTTGGGGGTGGTTAAATTTATTGCCAATGTATTTGTACCCTGTGTTTCAAAGAGTGGATATGCACTTTTTATTTAGTCCTGAAATGGCATACAAAAACTTTCAGACTATTCCAGATTGCTGAATGCTCTTCAGATGCGGAGGTTCRCTCGGACCATTTCCAACACAACTGAAGATGCTGTACACAGCWAAGAAGGTAGTTCTCATATACAAGGCAGAAATTCCAACTAAAACAATAGAATAAGCAAACATAAGATTTTCTTCTAAATATCTACGCTGAATTCCATATCTTTTTAAGAGGGTGTAACCTATGTWTCTGACAGGTTAAAAAGTGAATATTTAAAAGGTRTGTTTCAATACAGAATGTTAGTCTKTTCACATATAGTATAGTTATAGATTACATTTTTCTATCAAACAGCTGTCATTTAATTTTTTCTGCCATCTGGAATCAATATTGTTTAACTGTCCTGATTTCACAATATAGGTATGCTGTGTAAATGGAAMGCTGTTCTATTTCTATTAAAGATTAAAAGTATTCAATGATCAGAGGTGTTGCAGGAATATAATTCAATTTAAGACCGGTAATTTGTGTAAATAAATGTCTAATATGAAAGAATCACCACAAGTGGAAATCAAGAATGTTCAATTTTTCATGATACTTATCAAAAGAACAAAAGAGTTCATRCTCATTAAAAAAAGTTCTAAAAATAACAAGGCTCAGTTTCTCCTATGGGTTCATATGAATTTTTTATTTTCCATTTGAAAATTAGGATTGTGCCATATACATGTTTTTTTTTTGTGCGTACATGAATTGAATTTAAACTTTTCTGTTAAATTATTAACTACAGTTTTAGTATGCTCTAAGGTGAGCAAATTAAGAAATCTTGGATTGTAGGAGGTGTAAAAAGTGCTTGTATCAAGGGAACTGGTGTTAAAATTGCCTGGCATTATCCAGAATAGGTACTTAATATTTCTTTGCAACAAGAAGGGTGTGCCTGGTTTTAACCCTAGGTTCTTTTGGCTTTTGATTAGTTCACTGACTGATTAATGCTGGTAAATTACAGTAGGCAATATTTTTTTCACACAGTAGAGTTTAGTTGAAACTGAGGGGGTTGCACAGTGATCCAGAGCTGCTTTAAGGTTAATCTCTGTATTATTTTTGTATCTAAATATCAGTCTGTCCTTAGAGTTTGGAAATATTTTTACCTAAATGCTAAAGTAGCAGARATTACTTACCTTTGATCTTTCGGAACTAAACACATGCAGTTTGTTCAAAYCCATTCTAGATTTGTATTTCAATGAATTAGAGGCAAGCATATGATAAATTACTAACTTCCCAGCAAAGTCAAAGCACGGGAAAGAAATACTGTGAACACCCTTAAAGAGTAATAATGTCCAGCTAAGGGCTGAAGTTCAAAACTTTGGGTTGAGTTTGGATTTTTGTGGGGGTTTTCTTTTTTTTTTTTCCGGAGAAGCATAATAGTTTAACAAGGATTTTTTTTTTTTCTTTTCTCTTTTTTCTCTTTTTTCTCCCAGAGAAGCACAGTAGTTTAACATGGATTTAAATGCAATAATTCTGGAATGAGTGAATTCTGAGATCTTTCATGACTGCCATGACAAAGACTGTTTCTGTGCAATTTATTATCTAACTGCTCCAGACAATGCCTTCCTCAATGTGTCAATMGCATCCCTTGAACACTGCAGTGGGACACATTCAAGTCTCAGACTGACAAGACAACATCCTCTTGACKGAAGTTTTGGTCAGTTTTGTTTACTGAGGAGTAAAAATTTCTGGTAACTTTTTGATCTCGAGGGTYCAAGCATGTCTCATGCTTAATACTGTCAGCTTGTATAAATAAATATTTGTGATTATAAAGATTGTTGTTTTCTATAGAATGGTCTTTCTTTATAGACTTCTTTGCAGGAAGACAACTCAGAGAAAATTTCTTTCACATGAATTTCAACATTAGCTGAGTTTTTATCCATGGARAAAAAACTAAGCTTGATTAAGCTAAGATGCAATTAGATGTAGATGTGGGAAAGCAGCTGATCTCTAGGTTGAATAGCAGTTCCCCTTGATGAGATTCTGATGGAGTTTTAGACAGTTACAATTTTATGTCTACATTTGGCCAATTTACTTCACATTGTAATTACAATCAATGGAGACAAGCGCTTCTTAAAGTCAGTTCAGCTATCCTATTTTAAATGTTTATTTTGGTGGCTCTAGAGATGCCTTTTCCTTCCAGGAGAGCACACAGTGGGATTGCACTGGGGYTAGACATCATGCCTATAAATGACAAATCGCAGCAGAAGTATTCATCCTCAGTGATGAAGGCAGACTTGTGTGATACTGAGTCTTCAGCACACTGGCATCCTTTTTTTCCTGGGTCATTGGGCCAGAGAATGGTGTTAATTCAGCTCCACTTCCTCGTTAAGCAGAAGTGGTTTTCCTTTCTGATAATATGGTCACCTGTCCATAGTAATTTTGTGCAGGATGATGAGAAGTTCTGGTTAAATCATCTGCCACATCCCTTACTATAAGAGGCTGTAGAGTGTGTATCTTCCTCCTATAAAACTGGGGTGATTATGTCTTCACTTTCCAAAGTCTAGGTGAAGTCAGTACCTGTACTACTGTCCATATTAAACAAAGTGAAGCAAATGTCAAGGGTTCTCACTGTAAATATGAGGTGGGATAGTTGTTAATCCTTTAGAGTAGATTACTTTTTTATTTTCTAGAAAGATATTTAATTCCTGCCAAATATTGCAGCCTCTGTTCCCACCACCTGAGCTCAGCTCTAAAAGCAAGGAATGTGTTGGGGGTTTTTTAAACAGTCCTTGGAAGCCTGACTAGTTATTTGTAAGTTGCTATATTAAGCCAAGACTTCAGGCCCTTTAGAGTGAGCCTCTAGAAACCTTTTTAACTGATGATCTCTACTGTGACCATGTGAGTTAGTAACACTAGTAACTAAGTGAAAATATCTGAAAATACTAAAAAACATTATTTCAGCCATTGTATTTTAGAAGAAACTTTGTCTAATCCTYCTACTTGACTTAATAAATTGTTTAAAACTGACAATAATTACAGAAATAATTACCTTTATTTGTCTAACATTGAGTTCATACAAATGATAACATCAATAATAACTTTATTTTGAGAAAATAAAATAGGCAGAGTAATTATAAAACTCTGCTTAATAAAAACTTACCTCCTTTGCCTTTAGCATTGACAAATATAGCTACGTAACATGATTATAGTTTTTAAGGGAAAATAACCGACATGTTTGTCTCACCATCTTTATTATTTAAATGATCATATATTATATAATTACCTTCAATGGAACCATCTTATCTTGTGGAAGATCTGCGGGAAAGGAAAATAAATCTAATGACTTTTCTGGCAYGATCAGCCCTTCATTCTGTATCCTTTCATGTGAATGAGAATGCTGATACAAATTTGAAAAGGGGAGCCTGGAAGTGCATATGAAACCCTGCCTCCAATCACCTGGATACTATAAAGTAGACCTTTCCAGTCATGTGATACCCAGATCCTATTCCCAGAAACATATCTATATCTGTCCTAAACATCTAACWCATCTTGCCAATCTCTACTCAGGCTTTTTTAGAGGACCAGTTTGTTGTTGTTCTTTTTTTCTTTTGCTTTCTTTGGGTGCATCTTCAAACTTCTTCCCTCCTCCCACAGCTTTGCACTTCTGTCCCAGCTCTCTTTGTAGGTGCAATTTCATAGGAAAATGTTATCATATCACAAGACTCTCTTTGCCCYCCAGCTCAACTACTAACCGAAACTTATTATGCTAGCAAATTTCACTACAAAGTCTCTTGTGCTATGAACCCAATAACAGGATCAGTGAGCAGAGGGAAGGGGGAATCTTTGTGAGAAGGAGAGATGCTAGCATGGGAGCAAGTGAAGAATCCTAAAAGCTGGAAGTCCTCCAAGTCTCATATCTCTGGATGATTGTGTACTTGATAGTGAGCTGCAAATAAGTTAAGCCGTGTCATACACAGCTGAGACTAAAGGATGGGTGAKAGCTGCTCCTTCTGCCAGCCAGAAAATGCTTTGGCAGACACATGGCAATACACTGGCATTTGTATTGTATGGTACTCTGTGTGACATAAAACCCTGCATTTTATCTTTGGAAGAGTTCATGCTTTTGACTTACTTTAAATGAAGAATTTACCACAGTTCTATCAAAGCCTCTCGAAGAGAGTCAGTGACTCCTCTGGGCAACCCATCAAGTGATCATTCTGTCCATTACATCTGCTGTACCTATGAAAAGAAACAGAAGCTGAGGAGCACTGCCAGAGATCGAGGAGTAAGCCAGTATATATTCCAGCAGCTTTCCTCATTCCTTATGAAACCGAGCTTCCCTCCATCSTGGGCACCTGCCAGTTTTCAATTTGCAAACCCTTCTTTCTGTACCCCAAGTATCTACCCATTTATTCTCCCTAAGATTGGAAAAAWTTGTATAGGCTATGCCTTTTCTCAGGTATTCTTGAGAGAATGCATGTTGCCTTATCACCTGATGTTTACATTTTTGTGTAAATGAACTGGAAATATGGAAATTATCAATTAGCTAATGCCAAATACAGAACTACAAAAAGCTCAACAAATAATTCATCTGCTCCTGGCCACAGATTTGGCAAGACTGTAAATTATTACACTCTGAGGCTATATAGGCATAAGGAAGCGTACTGTTGTGAAATCTGAGTCATTCTTCCACACAGAGAAATGAATGTGCATCTACTTTGGGAAAATACAGATGACTGAGAATAAATGATGGATTGATTAAAAAGCATATGTTTCTGATGAAATTTGAAATATAGTGTCACAAATAAGTTATACTACAGTCAGTGACTAATTGAAGCCCCTTCAGCAAATAAATATCTGTGTCATGTGTGAACCAGAAGAGACCTAGATTCCTCTGGCTTCAAACCTTGAAACTGAGTTGGCATCAAACTGTATCATGGTGTGGTGATTAGCCACACTGTGAGTAAGCTTGAAGCAATGTTTCTGTTTGAAGACAGATTCTCMAACCCCTCCAAAAGCCACACGCAGTGATGTCACCTTGAACACTGACAGGGTGGGTTTTTCTTGGGTCTTTCACATTTGAAGGCTTGGGTTAGAAGTCCCACATTCTGGGTGCACCCAAGCAACAGAAGATYGTTTAAGTAAAAACAGCAGGGGAGTATGAAAGAGGCTGACCAAGCAGAGGGGTCCACATGTCAGCAACAGGGAGCTGGCATGGTCTGAACCASAAGTGTTTAAGGCCCCTCTCCACCATGAGCACATCCCATTCTGCAGGTTTACAAAASGACACCTCATAGCCTGTTTCTACAATTCTTCAGAAAAGATCCTTTGGCAAGATATAAAACATGAAATATGACAGTCTTTCCAGCAGTCTCTTTCTCTTTGAGGCCCTAGTCTGTGCTGAGCTTTGAAGGGAGGTGTTGCCCACTTGGTAGCACAATCTGTATTAAAGCTGTATGTGAGGGGCTGAGATGAACTTGCAGATTCGTTTTTTCMGTGTAGCACAAAAAAACAGCTAGTACAAAATTTGATTGAGAATWGCAACTATTGTGTTCAGGATGTTGTAATAGGATTCCTTTTTTCAAAACTTTTTGTWAGTACTGCCTGACAGCAACAGGACTATGTGGCAGACCCTCAAAGGAGAGGTGATTGCTGTGTTTTGTGGCATGAGAACCACAGGAATGCAAAAAATGACAATTCAGTCTTTCATGTTTGTGCCATTATGGATTCTGTGAAGTTAATGTTAGCTGTTCAGAGTGTCTAACACTAGTCAAAGCTTCCTTTAAATAGCACATTAATGTACTCAATTGTTTTCCATGTCTGTTGAATTTTAGCAAATTGTTCAGTTGCCTCAATATTGTAAGTTTAAGGAAATCCAGCTGTCAATTCCTATTAAACTGGCCTTAGTTTTATATTGTTAATTCAGTTGTCTTTCACACTCTAGCTGCTAAATCTAAAGAACTCTTTACAAAGGCAGATTTAYGATGGATGCCATCTGGCCTGATAGAAGGAAACAGATATTGATTTTTAATATTTTCTCCAAACTTGTTTACTCTAGGATAATACAGCAGCTGTGTGGCGGCTTGTCTCAGAGTGGAAAGGATTATTACCAGTGCCTTTTGATGAGATAAATTACCTAGAATGACTTGAATGGCTAAAGGGTATACTTTGATGTTATGTCGCTTCATTTACCCTTATGACTAAATGATTATTGATTTTATATTTTTAAGCTCTTGAAACGTGAAAATAAGTTGGTAGAGAAGCCTAGCTGTGTTAGTTTTATTAATTTATTTCTGCAGGGCATAATTCACTTTGGACCAGGTTGTGAAGGTTTTGGGTTCATGACCGACTCCAGATACAGTTGCAAAGAAATGGCTTATTTATATAGTCATTGCAAGTAGTTCCAAAATCAATACAGTCTGGGATTGGATGATTAAACTTAGTCCCTTTGTGGGATTCATTCCTGTAGCTACCTCTGAAATGATCTTGACTGAAGCAGATTCATGTGATCCAGTCTACAAATAGCAAGTTTGTTCAAGYTGAAATACTATTTTTTGCTCATCATTTTTTTTATCTTCTCTGTTCACTCAGTGACATTTTAACAACCAGAAAAAAAGCAGTTGATTGACTACTTCAATGAAATCACTAATCTGCATTCAAAGAGTTGCCTCCAAAGACTACTTAGATTTTCCATGGATAGATTTAACTACTGCTTTGATCAGTTAGTCCCAGTATGCAGTGGATTTAGGTCTCTGTACTTATGTAGGCAGCAGGAATCCAAGGTGTACACTAAACCTTTAAATAGTCTTCACAGTTCAAAACAGCTATTTGCCTTTTGTGTACAGCAGACACCCACATATTTCTGTGAACTATTGCCTTTTCTATCATCATTTAATGTGTTGGTGCTATTTAATGTGTGCCTGAAATGTGACTCTCTTGTCAATCTACTGAAGTATTTTGTAGACACTGGAACAAGTGCAAAAATGTGCTCAAAAATAATTCTCTCTCTCTCCAGTTTCCCACACTGGCTGTTTATGCATGCACTTTGCTTGGTGCCTCTTTATACCTTAAACAGTGATACTTCTAAGCTTAATTTCTTCTGGAAAGGTTCAGCAACAAAAACACTGCGTTATCTTATTTAGTTTCAAAAATTTGGATTCAGAATCCTGGCATTTCATTTATATAGACCATTAGCAAATTATAAATATTATTGCTAATAGTATTTCAGCTGTCTAGAAGGAACTGAAGGCAATAAGCTATAACAAAAGCCATAGCTCTACAAAGTTTATTACTTGGAAGAGTTAGCAGTACACGAACCTGCTCARGACTGTCTAAACTGGAGAATAATATTTCACAATTTAACAGTACATACCTATCCATCTCTGCACAGGCTATTAACCATGTGCTTGTCTCTTGCTCAGATGTAATGAAAGGTGAAKTTGTGTGGGTTTTTTTTGAAATGTATGTTTCACCGAAAACTGTGTGTTTCTAAAACACAAGGATCTTTCTCAATGCTACATTTACTTGAGAACATTACTTACTTTGTGTGTGTGTGTGTATTATTAGTCAAGAATATTATTATCCCAAAGGATCTTTCATTGGAATAAGCCTTGGCAGCATATTTTGCAGAGTTAAAAAAGGTGTAAAACACTTTTCCTTACTTTAGCCACATGATATGTATAATTAATGTATAGTAAATTATATTGCCCAGTTTAAGGCTTGTTTAAATGCATAGAATTTGAAGTCTAATGCAGGAATAAAATAACTTTTGGATCAGTGTAATGTAATATGTTGATCCATTTTACAGGGTGGTGGTGATTATTTAATTAATCACCTTTTGACAATTATTCACACTGGTCCAAATCAAGGTCTCCATTAAAACCGAAGAATAGCTTCATTACAAATGACCCATAAAAGTGTCAAGTGCTGGCAGTGAAGACAAGTAATTTCCTTTCCCTTTAAAACCATTAGATCGAATGATGGGGGTGGGGAAGGTGATGAAGTGCGTAATAGTGTGATTACAAAGAAAAGCTTAAACAGTAAATTTGACAGCCATGTTAGAGTGTATAGAAGATAAGGGTTATAAACTGTTGGCTCTATACCTCCAAAATCTTTTAATTTTCTAAGAAGACAGGAATGAGTGGATTACATTTTTGAGAAACTTTTTTTATCCTCTTTTGGTGCTTATTTATAAATTGAGATTTGAAAATTGTTTGACTCAAAGCCTCAGAGATACAAAATAAACACAGTATTGCCTTCTGAATGTTGCTTAAAATAGCAGTTAATTGAGACAAAATTGCTTTACAGCTCTGCAACTATTTTCAAAGCATGCTTATCTACAAAATCTTTTCTGTATCTTATTGGTGAGGATAGCAGCARGACCTTTATGTCAGTGTAATTATATTGGGCACTTTCTTTTACATCTGGAAAGTACCAAGAACTACCAATTGATTTTGTGTAGAGATAAAACTGCTCTCATCTTTGATTAAAGGTGGAAGCTGCACCTTGTACTGAGTCCTTATGTTCTTGCTATTCCAAAACATGTGAAACCCTTTTAATTTTCAACTTCTGACAAAACCTTGCCTATTTCTCTAATGACCACTGCAATTTCCATACAAAAAAGATTAATTTTTGCACCTTTCCAATCCAGATATCATATTTCAGTTTAATGTTAAATCCTGTTAAATAAGACTGAAATTATACAGGAATGTAGCCTAACAAAGTGAAACTAGAATGTTAGAGTGTCAGTTTCAGAGGAGCTCAGCTGAAGAAAGAATTATTCACAAACCACATTCTGATTTTCAATACAAATTTAATAGCAATTGTACACTTTGTTTTAATTTTTTTTGGTTGAACTACTTTACCTTGTGGAATAAAGCCTTGCTAAGGAATTCCATATAGTTMCCTTACCTCTGACCTGCCTTCAAATTGTGAGAGTTAACAGGTGGTGGTTATTAGCTCAGTTATCATTGTAAAAAACCACGAGAACAATGCTTTCACCTGAAGGTTCTCAGTAATCTTGCTAGCACAGATCCCACTTACTACAGAAGATGAATATATATTTACTAGTTTTTCAAAAGCGCAGCAAATATTGACCAGTCCCGGAGACGTATTTGTTAAATCTACTTGTCATTCTTTCTTTGATCTTCATTTGTTTTAAAGGCTTGCACCTAAGGTTGGACTAGTTACTGTAAAAAAATCCCGAAAGTTCAAGTACTGCTTCTAAAAACTAATGGCTATTGACGTTCATTAGGATTTCTGTGATGTTATCTAACCCTGTAAAGACATTCGCGGTATGCAGTTTACATTGTATCTAGTGATTGTATAATCATTATTGATTTTCCTTGTGTGTAGTACCTATGTCAAACAACCTAATATATTTAAATGGTGATTATTTCAGCAATATATCTATTATTAGATAAGATCAAAGGCGGTTAAGTGTGTAGCAGATAGTGTGATAAGATGMTATAATGTGTATTTGTGCCAGTGCCTGTGCCCTTTTGTGCATAAAACTGCAATTCATAGTCTTTAATGATTAACTCTCTGAAGCATGTTRTGATTTCTATCCTGTAGTAAAATAAAGTATGACAGATGGATTAAAAGAAACACACTTTTTAAGCAAAAGGCCTAGGAGTTATGTAAATGTAATACAATTAGATGAATTGATTTTCAAAGACCATGGGAAATCACTCTCTATATTCTGTTCACTTCTTGTTTTCCTACCAGTACTTCTGAAGAAAACTMGAAACATATTTAGAAAGCTGCATGATTTCCCAAAGGATATAATCGCTGTTAATCCCATGAGTATGGATTGACACAGTAACTTGGCCCATAACAGCAAGTGATTTCTCAGGCTAATCTCATGAGCAGAATRGTTATTGTATTTTATTAGTGATCAAACAGTATTCTACTTGGACTSTCACAGAAAAGCAGGAAATCTAATGCATTAATTTAAAATAAAAAAAAATGATATATTTTACTTGTGGAGTTTTTCTGTTTTTATTAACATCATTCAATTAAAATATGCTTCTGGTCAGTAAATAAAAGTTGTACTATACATTTAATGCAAATTTAAAAAAAAAACAAACTAAAAAGAGCACTCCCCAAAAAAGCCAAATATATAAATATACCTGTAGTGATGAGATGGAAGCAGAAATTCCAGGGTTTTGCTCTGTCTTTTTACTGTAAAGACTTTGTCACTTTCTGATTGCCCTAAAAAGCAGATTATATATTTGAAAATATAGCAAGTGTACATAGAAAATGTACWTTTTGCACTTGAATGTGCAAACATACTTTCTCAGCAAAACTTTATTAGGATTTTTAACTAGTTCTGAAAGGTAGATCCCTGTGATAGTACAACAGGCTTGCATTCATTTTCTGTGGCTCCATTTTCAGTTTTGAAGTGTTTCCTGTGCAAGTACTTAGCCTCAAATTTGAGTTATTGCTCACAACTCGTTGTGCTGTGTGCATGTGCCAGCTCTGTTGGGGTCAGATTGAGATTCTCTCTGCCACTCTTGGGTGAGATGCATGCTTTGGATACCCTTTAGTTTCTACTCATGTCCACAAAATTACTCTTTGATTTCACTCTTTGTCTTCTTCATCCAGCTGTAGGAATGGAAACCATTATWACCCCAAACTTTATCTGCCACCAGGAAGTTACCAACATAGACAGTCAAACGTTGGAGCAAAACATGGATCTTCCCCAGTTAATCTCAAGGAAAATCAGAAATATTATTTTAAAAAATAATATGATTGTGTGCCATAACAGTATATCCAGGTTGGGAACAGGATTTTCACAGTGGCCTGATTTGTTTTAGCCTCTCCACAAGGATGAATAYGTGGCAGTGCCACACTGGAGTGTGCTCCAATGCAAGGTATTCACCCAGAGTGTCACTTTGCTGTAGTTTCCAAGAACTGTGGCCTGTTCCTGAATTCCCCTGATGCTCCAAGATGACYACCATCATGAGTAAAAATGAGAGTCTTGGTGATGGACTCCACTCTCCTCTCAGATAGGAGAACATTGCTTTCAGTTGAAAAGTTTCTTTGAGTGATGGTGAATACACTTGATTTACTCTCAGATGCAGAAAAAATTAGTCTTTTTCAATGGAAAATTTTATTATGTAACAGAACAGAGGAGCTGAATGAAAACACATTTATTTTAATGATTTTCTCTAGATCCTGGCTGTGCAARTTTCACAATCAAAGCAATTTCAATCAAAGCAACATGAAGAATAATTCTGTTCAGGCTGGTAGAATAACAAATGTAGCTATAAAGCTATTTACCATATGCRAATGCTAAGGACAAATTTTAGACTCTAAGATGATTTCTTCATGTTCCACATTACTTAAAGATATCTTAGTACGGAGAGTTGGAACACTATAATAATTATTGACCTGATATTACAAATTGATGTGGCTCTTCCTGTGCAAACCACCCAGATAGGCCCAATTGTAGGACCAGGACCCACATAACCATCTCTGATGTACATGCAGATGCACCAGCTGAACATAATACTGCCCTGTAATGCATCAAGAAGGTAAACAGAAGTTGGAATTGGTGGTTTGAAGAAGAGGAAGCTCCTAAATAAAGCCATCTTCACAGAGAACATCTCACCTTTCATCCATGTACCTGTGATTCAAGCCCATCTTGGCACTGTCCAGAGCTRTGAGTTACCTCACAAAAGAATAGGTGAAAAAGCACAAGCAACTTGCTCTTAGGCATTTATTTCTCTGCAGAAAGTACAGTAATATGGTTTTAGTTTGCATTTAGAAGCTTAACTGTATTGGAGTTTCCTCTTTACACTTGATAATTCACACTTGGAGTAACAACACCGTTATTTGTGAGAGATTGCGGTTCAGTCTATTGCAATCAGGAAATAATGACCAAGAAAAGGTCTATGATAGTCATGTCTGGAATCTACACTTCCTTCTACTACAGTCAGAGTGTGGGAGAAGTCAGAGTAAGCAGCCAGGAGCAATGCTATGAGCGAGTTTGCAGGGGGTGTCCTAGCTGTCAAGTTATTCTCCTACATTTCTGAGGGTTATCATTTAACTAAAATACTCATTTGYTTACTTTAAAGTGGTCTTTTCCATGTGCAGGCAACCAAGTACCCAGACAGGAATAAACTTGCTTTTTATGTAAATGCATATTTTAATAGCGTTTTTAATGTATTTTTTTCAGTTGATACAGTTCTTTCTCAAACTCCAGGCGTATAAACATTCCAAATGAGTCTGTATTTACTGCCTGAAGCCTTAAAAATGTCTGTTAAACAAGTCCAAGTAAACTCCCCCCAAACCTTAAATCTTTTTATGCCAAATACTAAATCTCATGGTATAAGGATCCAGAGGCCAAAAGGGTGCCATGGGGCAAATTGCAGACGAAGCCTCTAATTCTGTGTGTCCTTGAATTTTATTGCACAATTTCTGTCGTTCCTAAAGGGTGCAGAGAGGAAGCTGGGAGAAGCTGAGGGTTAGGCTGTTGTTGTGACTCTGCATCCCATGGAACCACTGTGCCAGAGAGCTCTGTCGTGGTTGGTAACTTCTGCATAACTTCTGCACATCAGAGCTTTGGGCTGCAGGGAAACAATTCCCCCCCTCCACTCTCCCCTTCAACTTGTCATTGTTTTTCTCCTTTTCTAAGGCAGTGCAGTCTGACTTTGGGCAGGATGCAGGCGAGCTGGGAAGAAATTCCACTCATCCATTACCACAGCGCTTATGGTCTTGTGCTTGGAAGGAATTCAACCTCCAAGGTGTCTTTAGGACCAGGAAAACCTTAGAGAAGGTTTCTGTAGAGTAGGATAATAACCACATGTGCCATCTTTGGTGTTTGATTTTATTGTACCTTTGAGCATGTGACAAAGCCTGGGAGCTGGACACTGTCACGGACACACCCTGGTGTGCAAACCCTCTGGAAAAATTTACCTCTATGATCCAATAGAGGGACATGCACTTCCTTCTATCTTTAATTATATTCTGGCCAAGGATTTACTCCATATCCCAATCCTTTTCTTTTTAACAGKCCACCCTGACTTGCACRCCTCCTGGCCTCTCCCAGACTCACCTACACTTCACAGCTAGAGAATGCCTGACAATTTTGCTGGGAAAGAAGAATATCCACCCCAAGAAAATATAGGAAAAATATCCCACTGTTCCTGTTTTCTACTGTTTGACTTTGGGACAAAATATTCCATACAAGTCTGTTGGACTTTAATGGGAGAAAAAAATGGGAGGGGTTGTTTTTTTTAACCTTTAAAAATAAAAAGACTGGTAGGAAAGATATTCCCTGCAGTTTTCTGCCATGTGACACCCATATGAAGGCTCCTGCACAGTGGAACACAGAGCAGAGACAGGGTTCTCCCCTGTTAGAAAGGATCATCCTCAGGTCTGCCATTCCAGAGAGATCCCTTTGCCCTATTTAGGCTGCATCAAGGGATGTGGGGGGAGTACCCAGTCTGCTCTAGATCCAGGCTCTGCTGTCACTGTAGTGTACTTAAATCCACTTACCGTAAGCCCTTTTGCATTTGTTTCAAAAAAAGTCTGTCTTTTCATGTGCTAAACATGGAATAGAAGATATTTTACTGAAATTGAAAAAAAAAAAAAACCCACACTGTATTTTAGGTTATAGTCATTACTTATACAAAATAAATGATCAAAACTAAGTAACAAACTCACGTCTCTCTTTTGAGATTTCTATGCATAAAGAAATTGGGTTATCTACAAACACATTATGGTTTTGAAATGTGTTATTGCATTCTAAATACTTGAATTAAAACAATTTGGTTTGAATTGTACTATTATAGCAGACTCAAAATCCTTTTATCACAGATTCGCTTTTTTTCTTTCTTTCTTTTTTTGGTGTTATTAAAGGTTTTCAAGCTTTGTTATTCGAATTAGATAAACACTATGGTAACTAGGAAAGCCAACATGTTTTAGAAGCCTGCAGTTTTGAAAGCTTTCCAAAGAGACAAGGTAGTATCTGTATCCTAATATTCTCTCAATGCATGAAACATAATAAAAGGGAACTATTTCAATAATATTCTTTAAAAACTACAAGGCATAAAAATCCTGAGAGTGGAGATATTGCTTGAGGCACACCTTCAGGATCAAGGTCAGTCCTTATGCCAAAATATCACAGAGTGGAGGAATGTTTTTTATGAGGTAGAACACAACTTGTTTTAAATAAATCCTAAATGCTATGGAAAAATATTTTGCTCTCAGAGTTTTGAAGATTCTATCAATCTATGTCCTTTTTTGGTGGACAGGTGGCTTAAATGGCCATGTGARAAGAATAACATATGTCTTTGCTATTCAACTAGAAACAGGAAGTCAGTACTAAAAAGTTCCTGACTGAGGCTTACTAAGTAAAGATGGCCACATTTCAAAAACCTTGAAGTTTCAGTTTACAGCTCTGGATATAAGYGTGAAGGCTTCTGAACTGTACAAATGTTTTGGATGCAAAAAATATGGACGGASATCTTTTGAGAATTGACTGTTTCATTTCAGAATGTGTGTCCTTCAGACTTTTCTTATTTCCTTTTTTGAATCAGAGCCATGTGCATAAGGACATATGGCATTGTGCACTTGCTAATGGTCACAGATCCATCAGAAGGTGTGTCATAACCATGGTAAAAAGGGTCAGATACAGAAGAAATTGCTTTTCAAGGTTCACTAACATCTCCATTGCATTATCTTACTTTAACTGGCGTGTATCTTAGACACACTACTTTAAAATAAATCACTCTTTTGCCTGTTGTGAGGTTAAAAATCACTGACTTTTTCATTTACTTGAGTTTATATATACCACTTATTTTTGCAAAAGAAATTACAGGTTCAGAGTCTTGATGTGCTGCCTTCAAATTTTCTGCCTCTAGAAGCATTGACTACAACCTTTGGTAAGWTACTCAGTGTCTCTCTACCTCAAATTGTGTTCCATTAACTAAAATACTATTTGTTGTGGATAGGCTCTTTCATCCATAGGCAGCAAAAAGGCTTCTGCAGAAGTGGCAAATATAACTACTCTGAGTTTGCAAGTAGGTCAATGGGTCTGCAAACATCTGAAATTATTTACTCCACGTTACAGATCGAATGTGAGTCAGTAGAAGAATGAGAGTCTCCTTTTCTGGGAGTCTTTGATCAGCATGTGTTTTACCATTTTAGTGATTTATTTTATAAATAGCATTTAGGATGAAAAGTTTTCAAACATTTCACATATTTAAGATGCTTGGGACATGACTTCTGTAGGTACTCAGTAAAATGCACTGTTTTGTATCTTCAGTTCTAATTTTTGTCTGTCCGTCTGTATTAAAAGGATTCAAGTTGTTAAGTAAAAATCTAAAAGACAAGAAAAACACAATTAATGCATACCATTGACACATTAAGTCGTCTTCCCAGCCTGGCAAAAGGGCAGCAATGCAAATGTGTCTAAATATGGCCCATTTTGGGTGATTTCCATCATCCTGCTTGGTCCTCAGTTGCTGCTCCAGAAGCGTATGATCTTCCATGGCTCTCATGTCATACCTGACATTCCTGCATAGGGGTTCCATACATATTCTGGACTCTTTATTTAGTCACTTCCAGGAACCCTAAGACAAAGACACAGAGAATATTTCAGAACAGCATTAAGCTGTCCCTTGTCTGCTTGCAATCCCCAGCTCTGGTCAAGGCACCATTTCCCACATTTGAGGTTATTTCCTGACAGACAAGGTGTTCCTTTCTTATGCTGCCTTGTTTGAATCCAGAAGCAGGATTCCTCATCACARCCCCTCCTCAGCAATTATATTTTTGATCTCTGCATATAATTTTTCCTTAAATATCAAAAATCATGCTCACATGAGTCTTTCAGGGGTTGGAAATGTCAGCTCCCTTCTTTTGTACTTTAGGTCTAGACATAAATGTGATGGGAGTAATTGCATCTGAAGGATTCTTTAAATTAAAGCACAGTCCCATWGGGCTATTACTCAATTGCCAATTAGGCAGGATGCTAGGAATATTACAAAAAAAAGAAAATAAATCCTGAAAAATARAAATGGTAGAATTGTCAAGAATTAATGCAAGAAGGCAAAACTGTGTTTGGAAGAAAACCAGATTATACACGTAGACAGTGCTATGACGATGAAACACTTTCTGAGAGAAAATTTATCATCTGGATATTATACAGCATCTGTTAAAGCTAGACATTTTCAAATCATTAACTCTAGACCTCTGATTATTAAGGCYGCTTTTCTAGGAATTTGGGAGTGTTCCCCAAAATTGACGTTATTGTGTCTATATTTTTGAAAAATAAAGAGGAAGACCRTAGCAATTGTAGCCCCTCTAACCTGACACTGATCACAGATTAATCAAGTACTCAACATGATATGATTAAAAAATAATTAGGAAGAGAAATATAACTGAACCTACTGAATATGGATTTACAGGATCTTGCTTTATACACTTTTCCATAAAAAACTTTCACCAAAAAAAAACCCAGAAAAAGAAAGAAAAATAAAAAATGAAAAAGGAAAAAAAAAAAAAATCCAAACAAAAAATATGCACACAAAAGAGCAACAAAAGGAGTTCCAAAAAATTAATTCTCAAAGGCTTTTTAACAAAAGGTTCTTAAGCCATTTTCTAAAACTTAAAATGATCTTGTGAAAAATTGTGTTTGGGATTGATGCCATTAGCAAGAAATATCAACTAGAAATGAATGCATAAATTACTCAAAGCACAGAGTGACACCCACAAAAAAATATTTTGTGACATTGATTCTGCCACATACTTTCAACTGTCAGGATTTTCCCACCAGTTTGAAAGGTTTTCCCAGCTGAAAGGGTTAAACATAAATTGACAGCTTTTTCCATCAAATCACTTGGGCAAATTCAGCTAAGCTGGAATTTGGGAGATCTGTGGCATCTAAATGATAGTCTATGACAACAGAGTTTTTCAGTGTGTCAAACGTCAAACTGCAGAATTCCTCAAGGCTGAAATTAGATATCATATATGATTTAACAGAGGTGTAAGCAAAAAAAAAAAGGCATAATAATTGCAACATCAGCACTGTTATTATAATACAAATATAATAATATAAATGTCAAATAATGAGAAAAAATACATTTTTCTGTGGCTGAAGCATAAAAACTGTCAGAGAACAGGTGAAAACATATCTCACTGYAATCTAGGGCTGCAAAATATTCTCAGAAAAAAAATATAGTATGTTTTGAAGTTAGTAGTTTCTAAATAGCAGATGAAACCTTCATATTTGTTTCTGTACAATTTTTCTTTAGTTCCCTCTCCTTTACTTTCCTTCTCCTTTTTCTCTTTCCATATCTGTAGAAAGAAAAGGATTTATTACTTTATGAGAAGATTAATAGTCAACTTTATTCAACAAGGTTAGAGGGTGTAAATWTCATTTGGCCTAGTCATCATCCATTGACACTAGGGAAGGATGAAACCTGCTGAAATATGTAACATTAGATTTTGTGAACACAAGGCCTTAAGAATCCAAACTATTACTCATTTTAAAATATTCCATTGTTGTAAATTATCCAGTGGTCATTTGTAGTCTTACTTACACTTAAATAGGTCTTCACTCACTTAAGGGAAAAGCTTAATCTTTTCACTTCCATGCATATTTTCAGGAAAACATTCCTTCCCACTAACTCCTTCAAAACTTTTGGTTGTGTGCCACAGCACAACACCCTAATACAGCATCTGTAGCAGAACAATCGATTCCTTCTTAAAAAGACAAAAAAGGACCACTATAGGACCCTCTGCTCATGTGTTTGCTCAGAAAAAGACTTGGCCAGGGAATATTCCATCCTTCCCCTCTTGCAGCCAGTGCTTACACATGCTTTCTGCCATTTGTTAWATAAGCTGGATGAGCTCTGCCCACAGTCAGACAGGAGGAGTCAGCTTCATGGGTACCCTGCTCTGTGCCACAGACTGAGAGATTCAACATTGTCAATGCACTGGGGCAATGCTCCCCGATTTCCTTGACTGCAATTCAATTCACATGCAATTTCTGTATGTGATTTCTATGCAACTGCTTTATTTTCACCCCTCTTGTCTCCTCTTTAGAGACATGGCAAGATTCTACTGAATTTTGCTCTCCCCATTACAAAACTTTCTGCCCTTACAGGGACAGGACAAACACAAATCAGAAAACCCCATTTCCTATTTAAATGTTCTATTTCCAGCAATCTCCCAGCAATTTGCTGTTTTGACCTTTACATATAATTTTGCAGACTGAAGATGGGAAGGGGCCATTCTGAGAAGGTGTAGGGAGACTGAGTTATAAAGAGTTATGTTCTTTATAAGGAAGAAAACTAATCGGTTGATTTTTAAATATCCTAATTTTTTTAAAATTAGGCTTTAAAAGAAAACAACTTGATGTTAATTAGTTGAGTGGTAGCTGGATTCCACTTTTAAAGGAAGCTAGTGATATGGTTYTTAATCCTCTGTTTTGTAAAGAGTTTTGTGTATAAATAAATGTACCTGTTATTATTACGAGCCTTAAGACCATATTTTGGAAATCACTGGACAATGAGGTTTTGTACAAATAAGCATGGAGCAAACAGAGACATGATTATAAGGGGAGTGAGATGAAGGACAGGGTGCAGCCCGGCTCTGGCACCACAAGGGCAGGAGTACTCACAGCAAGGGGCAATGTGAATGAAAGAAGGTGGGCTCAGTACCCTCAGCCATCTCTATAAATTCATCCTTGMCAGCTATAGTCCAAGAACCAAAGGYTCMTAACTGAAGAAYYAAGCCRTGGCTTTGCTYGTRCAAATTACATCCAGAGAGCTGCTTGCACACACACATGAGTTTCATAACATGCCTACCAGSAGATCTAGATCTGTTCCAGGTTAAAAACACATGCTAATGTATTATTCCTCGGAAGTGATTTCCTTAGCTGCCTCAGAGAAATGGGACCTGAAGGGCAGAGCAGATGGGAGTTTCCCTGCTGGAAAATGTGCCCCCTTCCAGGTGTGCACATGAACTAGCGGAAGGGCAACTTCAGCTCATGAATATGCTGCGCTTCAGGCATCTGCTGGGGTTACCAGCACTAGCGCTTTCAGATCTGCTTCCAATACCCCAGGTAGTACTTAAAGAGTAAAGAGAATATTCCAATCAGCTGCCACAGACAGCCACAGACAGTATTTTTTGCAGCCAGAAGAATTTTAAGACAGTTAGTTCTGCCAGGTTAAATTAAAGAAGGCATGTCATCGGTAGAAAGCGGTGCTTTGTATAGGTATGATATGGTATAAACTCCCCACAGCGTAACAGGGTCAGCTGTAAACATGGCCAAGCAGGCAGTTCCTGGAGGCAGCAAGTAGTCCTGGGTATGCTGTCTGCCTTCCCCTTTCCTGGTGAGCCTGTACTGCTGAGGGATGGTATCGTATGCAAGTAAGGCATTCCCTGCCACTGGAGCAGCTTGCCCAAAGAAGACTATCTATTTCAGCAGGAGGAAAAAAAAAAAAAAAAAAGAAAAAAAAAGAAGGAAAAAAAACAACCAAAACCTTGCCTTACAGAGTTTCCTTCTTGGCTCTTAATTTAATTCTGCTCTTTCCCCTTCTCTGTCTCACTTTCACTGCAAGAGTTCCCACCCTACTCCTGGCCCTTGTATCCCAAGAAAATTCAGTTTTCTCCTCATCCATGGAGAATCTTTAGCCATCTTCTAGCCAAACAAGAGTTTTCCATCTTGTCTTCTTCTTTTAACCAAGCTCTACTAATTGGACACTAATGCCCTCCCTGTTTGAACCTGTAATATGGCAATGCTGTTTTGCCACCCTGAATCCTGCCCTGAGACCACTTTCCTGCACAGCCAGTGGTTGACTGCTGTCACCACAGATCTTAAGGGAATGGTGGTGTGAAAAAGGGCAGGGTCCACCGACCATCACCTCCTCCTATTAMGTCCTCCTGGAAGCACAAGCTGCCATAAATATACACAAGATTCAGTACAGGCTTGGACATTACAAGGCTGATGTTGTGACTGAAGCAGATTTTTTGCTACACCTCTTTGATCAAGTTGTCCTTGATCCCATATGTGACTGAATGAAGTAAAAARCCCAGAACAACAAGGAGGAGGTTTGCATAGAAATGCAATGGACTTTTCATTTGCCACATTTCCTTATATGGGGAGGATGACTGCACTGGTTGGGCATTCACAAATTCTTATTCAAAAACATTCAGTAATCAGGTGGCTTTGGATAGCACAGTCCAAGTGGTCTGCCCAGCTTGGTCATCACATTTCCTGGCAAAGACAWCCTGGCTGTCACAAATTATGGTAAGTTATTGTCTGTTTATTATCTGTCTTTTCAGGGATGAAAATACTCACCCTAGACAAGGCGYAGCATATGATATGATAAACTGTGCAGTTATGGAACTTTATTACCCCTTGMTATTAATAAGTGGGGTGGGCAAAATCCCTTCTATCAGAACATCCGCCTCTGAAATACAAAGTAACCACAACACATGATCTGTCAAAAACKATCATGATGATAAACAATAGGGTGAGCTCCAAAATAAATAAATAAACACTGCCAAAGAAATTATTTGCATATTTTTCTCTCTCCCCAAACAGTGCTTGAAAAATGTCCTCATTCAATGTGCTTGCTCATCCACGCAGCTGCCAGCTGTGCCTCCTTCCTTCAGCAGTAGTCACATGTTAAATGGTTTTTAATACTGAGCCCATACCGCTGCAGAAAACCTAAGCTATGCAACACAGCTCTCTCTGGCCCCTTAGAATTTGTGTGGAATTATGATTTCAGTGCTKCAACAAAAATTTGACATTCGGCTGAACACTGTGGCATGCAGGAAACCAAGACAGGCAGAGTACAAGCAAAAATGTCCAGACACTAAGAGACATCTCCAGCAACCCTCATGTAATTAACATAAATCTGGGCTGCCAAAAGTACTAACAGCACTTGAAGCAGCTTTGAAATCCCAAGTGCATGACTTCTAAATTTAGAGCTCTGTTCTTACTATATTCTGTTATGCACATGTTTAGGTTTCTGTTGATTGTTTGCAGAAGAAAAAGAATGTAAAGGTTACTTGTTTAGAGCAAAACCATGGCCTCCAACTGCAACTCAGCATTGGGGGATGAAGAAAAACTACCCTACCAAAGCAGGAATTTGGAGTGGCATCATGATTCACAGAGAGCTCAGAACTGAGGCAGCTGCTGTGTCCTTGGAGGTGTTTGCCAGCACGGGCAGTCCACCCCATGCCCCATGCTCTGCCTCTTGCAGATGCTTAAAGAAATGGTAGATCCGCACAGCTGCTCCAGTCCCCAAGTGTGACATCCTGGCTGTAACGTTTCCCTGCATGGATGGCACAGACATGGGAGATGAAAATGGAGCACAGTGTAGTGAAACTGAAGATGGTTGCAACAGGCACTGAGTAGAAATGCAGGCTTCAAAGATGGAGGAGGAAGGTAAGGACCAACATGGWTTTTTTTTTCTTATTCAGAAGCGGCACCATTCCAGTGCTGATACTCAATAGACAGACGGGTGTTTCACACCCCCTTTAACATGTCACAGACAGCTAGATTTGGCTACAATTCAGTTGTTCAGCATCACCTAATTGACCATAAGATCTGAATTTTTGATCTGTGTATTTGTTGCAGAACTTCCACTTCACCCAMCCACCCTCGGACATTTCTCCTGTGGACTTCTAGGGCATGTCTGTGCCATTTCATAGCTGACAGAACAAACTCGTACCCTACTTTTGATATTTTTTATTTAGTTGCGTTATTTCTTTATGTCCTGTATGAGATGAGATCAATAAAATATCAYAGTTTTTAACTACTTTCTAAAATGTAAAACTTTCATATTTCCTGTTTCTGGACACCCTCATGAAAGTGAAACTGCTTTAATGTGTGCTTTTACATGTGCTTCTGTAAGGATGAGAGGGTTTTACTTTTAATTATACAAGCTTTTATGTCATTATGAGCCCTGAGATTTTTTTCACTTGTAGTTAAATTAACTCAATGAAATATATTTTAATGAGAAAATGTGATAGCAATTATTTATTGGTCAATATAATTAAGTTTGTCCTTTTTCTCCATATCTTGTGGCAATTCTGTAAGAAAAGCCTCCTTTTCCAAGGAACCCCAAATCTAYGCTTTGTAAAGTTTAAGGTGTCTTTATAAGAATATATCTTTCRTTTCTTTGTAAATAATTTTACCAGTAGTCTAAAGAGAAAGGGTGTGTACTCACTGGCATACACAAACACTACGTAAAGGGACAGATTGCATGATTCTAATGGATACCATCTCAGTTGTGGATGGAATAATCTCTAGGTAAGGTATTAGGTTGCTGCTAATGTAACCATGAAGGCAGAGGGTGGTAACAGGATAATCCTAGTAGATATCCTCAAGTGTTGAAACCAGTTTTATGGTATCCTCCGCACAATAATGTAAGCAAAATGGGTCAGATAAGGAACACATTTTTAACCATTTGTGTAATAGTGACTGGAGCCTAGATAATAAAAATAGCAGCCAGAGATGTTCCTGCCTGAGAAGAAATATTCTGCATTTGGTACTGAAAATATGGTGAGATTGTCATGACTAAAATAGCTTTTCAAACTTCCAGCTTCTCCCATGAGTATAAAATGGGGGAAAAGACACAGACAGGGTCTTTACATCAAAGGCATTCTTAGTTGTTTCTGAAAGGTCAGAATGGGAGGCAAATGTTATGCATGAAACACATGCATCTACACAATAAAAAAAAAAAGAAATTTAAAAAAAATCTACTGGCCAGTCTGTAGAATCATAATACAAAACCTACTCACAGTAGATAACAGSCTGTACTGTTCTATAACATCTGTCCTTAATGTGTTACAAAGCTAAAAGTTTTAGTAGGGGTGACTTCATCCTGGAAGAAGCTTGTTCATCATCTCATGCATCAAAAAATTTTCCAGCATTTCTAAAAATAATAAATGTTTGTATCTTTTTGCAGAAACTCTTGAGCTCAAAAAAGATAACTCAATTTTAGATCTTAATTAAATTAACAAAGAGTTAATTGCTAACATAAAACAAACTGTTTCCTTGGTATAGATATCATGATCTGATTGTAGTTAGCTGTGCAGACTGAACATATGAGCAAATTGTTTGCTTGTATACATGTATGCATGCACATTTTTTTTTTGTTGGCTATTTTTTGTATGTTTTGCAATGAAACCGTCATTGCAACCACATATTTAAAGTGGTATTTGCAAAATATGAGACCTGTCAAAAAATAAAATCCTGCATGCCTGCAAGCCTAGTTCACAAATAAAACAGATTTTACTGAGCAAGAAGATATCCTAGTTAAAAGAAGATTGAAAACAAAATAGAATATAAAATATTAATTCAAAACCTGAGTAAATAACAAAGCATTATAAACCACAAGTTGAAATATACTCAGCCTGAAGAAAGGACTGCATGTTCAAAAGCTTGTCTGTTTTTTCCAGTTCCATCTATTAATTTAATAAAACATCCCCTTTACTTGCAAAATTTGAGCTAAATATATCCTCAGATAATCATGACTACAAAAATACAAAGTAACAAAAGGAATTTAAATGCAGAAGACCAAGAAGATCTCTAGGTTATGTATGCTTATTCTAGATTGCAAACAGTAGCTAGGTGTGTATTTTCCATAGAAATRTTTTGGGGGTGTCATTTTGACAAAACACTACACCAAGTACATTCAATAAGTTCCAGGGACTGAGTTTATCRCCTTCAGAGGATGGCACAAGGAAATATGTGCTAAAATGTCGCTTAAACTAATATAGCTTATGAAAATCTTTTACAGGCGAAAGCTGTATAGAAACTAACCATTCTTTTGAGCAACTACCACTATGCTTTTGCAAATACATGAAAAATGGGAAAATTTCAAGTTATTGAAAACTTTCCTGTGCCAATACAATTCTGATGGAAGAACACTCAACTTGGTTTAACAAAAGATTTTAATTTTAGGAGTCTGTTTACAGAGAAGCTTGGGTAAAAAATCRTGACCAAACAACCATTTTTGTCAAGACTACAAATCTAATCAATGTGTGCTAGCATAATAAATCTGGATTTCTTCAAAACACAGGACACTTTAAAATTAACAAAGATTACAAAGATCAAGTTAAAATCAGCTCATTGAAAGATCTTGGGCCAGATATTCCTGTCCTCTGGAGAATTTTTTKAGGCATATTATTTTATACATATGCCAGTCATCTAAAAGGTGGTGTAAAAGCTTTGTTAACAAGTTTTGTAAACAGCTCAAAGATTAGTGAGGTAGAAAATGGAAAGGATCATCAGGAATGATCAAAATACTCTACTTAAAATGCCATCCTCCCACCTCCCATTTATTTAATAATATTAGCATACTACCTAGTAATATACGTGGAAATAAAGGATAATTGTGCCTGTACACTGAGTGGTTCTGCTTTAGAAAGCWATGATAAAAGGATCAATTTAAAGGTGTGGGTTAACCACCTCAACTACCAGTGCAAGTGTATGGAAAAAAATGAAAATAGATTTGGCATGATCCACATCTTATAAAACAAGAATAATTGAGTGGAAGCAGAGAGGTGGTCCACACACCGCCTTAGCTGTCAAGCTGTGAGACCAGTTAAACAAAAGCCAAAAAGCTGCCAGGTCCCTCCACACAGACTGAGGGTAGAGATGGCCTMTGACAGGGGTCACCCAACACACAAAGCTGGCCTGAACTGCTGTCGGTCTTCTCACTCAAGCCTCTGACCAGGCAGTGATTTAATGAGATTTCGCTTTCATCRTAGCAATAGCGTGAGGAGCATTGGTGGAGAAATCCCCTCCAGCCAGCGGTACCACGGTCTTCAACTCTCCTGTGAAACACAGCTTAGCATCCCTAAAAACCAAAAAGTTTAAATAGCTTGCTTGGTAGAGGGAGTTTGTTAGAGGTGTCTGAGCCATGTCTGGCACTGACAGTTTGGGYCCTGGAGAGAGCAGAGCTGGGAGCTGCCGTGCCTGGACTCCGTTAGCTGTAYGCTTTCAGCACCGCTCCCAGTCAAACACAGCTTTATTGCTTCCTGGAGCTGAGCTAATTTGTTCAGAGGTAGCGGGTGGATCTCTGCACCGTGTCATGTGCATATACCTTTTATGGGCTGTAATGCATGGGATGTCAGGCTAAGATGATCTAATAATCCTTTCTGGCCCTAAACCGCATGAAACCATCATCAGTCAGTTCCATTAATCTTCCATGAAGGAAAATAAGACACCTGAACATAGCAAGACAGTGAGATAGAGCAGTAAAAATGTTGAAAATGTTTCTCAACTTCACCCTGCTCTCTCTCTCTAATTCTGCCATAAATTACTGGCCCGAGCCCATGCAGACACTGAGATTCTCTCAGACTGTATCAGGCTGCTGCAGAGGACTTTGGCTGGGGCTGGTACCAAGGTTGTAGCAATTAGCACATTTTGGGGGGAGGATAAGAAAGAGATGGTTGTACTCAAAAAAGTCCAGYGTGGTTATCAAAGCCCCTGCATGGTAGCAGAAGGATTTTAAGGCAGTCCGTAGGTACACCATGTTAGACACTGATGGCCATGCAGCCCTTGCTATTTTCATTAGCCTGAAAGAGAAACAAACTGTCTCAGATTAACTCTCTCTGCATTWTATGTAAAATGCAATGAGCAAATTGCAATCTGGGAATGGGTAAAAAGCTTAGGATCAAAAAATTCCGATGGATCTTGGCCAGTTTGTGCAGGAGTTACCACTAACACGGTCTCTTTGCTCCATACACAGGAAACAAACAGCTGCAGGGCCTAAGCACCCACACGATGGGGATTTGAGAGAACCAAGCCTGGGAGATGTGCTGATTTTGTCTTCTGACATGTGAAAAGGTTTATTTTGGACAGCATCTGCTTTACTTTTTGTTCTCCGTTGCTTTAAAAAGGGAGTGACTAGGTCAGATGGACCCCCTGGAGGGAGCAGATTCCTCCTATCCCTGGAGAGCAGATGAGCATGCTTGAGGACTGGTTGGGAGGAGGAGGATGGGAGGAGCTCCCAGGCTTCTTCAGGGTCTAGTGGGGAGAAGTGGGGAGCCCTAGTGAGGAGATGGGAGCCTGCTGTTCAGGAGAGGTTCATGAAAGAARCAGGGAACATCTGCACAGCCAGGCTCCCTTGGCGACAGGAAGAAAACATCCTAGGGATCAGAGAGGACTGCACGGAGCTTGCTGCAACCCTGAACATAACTAAATTGACCAAAACCAAACCTGGAAACAAATAACCACCTAACATCACCCAGGGGGAGAYGAGTGACGCTGTTTATAAACTTTGCTTCTTTGATATATATATATATTTAGTCCTCACAGAGAGAGAAACTGTTTCTTCATTTAAAAAATTAAATGTTCCCATTTCTATACCATACAAATTGTCTTTATGCATTTAAAAGACCCTTTGGTCTCTTCAGGTTGCTTGCAGAAAGGAAAAAAGTCTAGATCATCATCAAAGCTTTGTCTGTCTCCTCACAAGATGTGGAACACAAAGTAACCCTAGTCTTGCTCCTCAGCAATAGAKATAGGTGAATGATAGAAACGCTGTGAGACAGTTAATTAAATTTCATCTGGGACATTAAACAGCCTCTAAAAGGTGCATGAAAATTTGAGAAAAATCTATTAGTTAACTTCTTAATAATTCTTCATTTACTCTCAATAGGTCAAATAGGGAGAAAAATGGATTTTGGTTCACTGGTAGTTCAGGAAATAAAAAAAAAACAAGCAAAAAAAGAAAGTGTTTCTTTTTGATCAAATTGAAAATTATTTTCTTTTTTATAGTTTTATGAAACGTTACAACAGTGATGCAACTCAAAATATTTTATGTGGCTTGAAAAACCTTTTAAAGTGTTTTTCTCAAAAAAAATTGAAAGGAAATTTCAAAATGGAATGCTATTTCAAATTAAATAATTGAAATGCTTGACTTAAAAAATGTCAAAAGGAAATACTTGATTCTTTTAAAAAATTACAAGGTTCTTTTCAAAGTGAAGAACTGAACAATGTCAAAAGGAAAAAATTCTTTTAAAAAATTACAAGGCTCTTTTCAAAGTGAAGAACTGAACAAAATTAATACCATTTTGCAAAAATTTTTGGTATATCTCTGCCTCCTTTGCAAAAAGAAAAAAAAGAAAAAAAACCAGTTGAAATTTTTTACAAACAAGCAAACATTAACAGCCAAAAAGCATTTAGGCACTGAACATTTTCTGGCCATACACCCCAGAAGTGCTCCCAAAGAGTTTGTTTAGTCATAACCAGAATAGCCTACCAGAAACCCAGATCTGTTAAGAATAAAAATTGGAAACAGATATGTCATGAATGGTTTTTGTTACTTTTTATTATTTTGCATTTTGTTTTACATTCCTTGTCTCCTCCTTTTGCCCAGTCCTTCTTAGATGCCTGTGTACCAGACACTCCAGGACAAAACATCCTGTGATCTCCACACAAACACCTCCCCAGAACAGTTATGGGTCAAAATCTCTGCTGGCAGAAATTGCCTCCCTACTTGTAAACTAGATTATTTTAGCTGGGACTCACACCTGATCACTTCAGATACAGTGATTTTAAAGGTTTCTTTTATGGAGATCCTCAMCATATTTCAACAGCTTTTATTCCATTTTTCACAGTCATGACAGAMGTTTCCTCTTTGGAATTTAGGGAGGAAACAAAGCTAGAGTCATCATCCCTAGTGGATTTCAATTATTGAAGAAGCATAATTATTTTGAGGACAAGGTGGAGGACATGCARCACTCCCTTTGCAGACTAAGGACTCTCCTGAATAACAGAAAGATCTGAGAGGTTGAGCAGAAAAGGAAAACATGTGGCCTTTAGGAAAAACAGTCTATAGGGTATTTTCACACATTCCCAGACCTCCCAGAAAAGTACAASCCCATCAAACTGTTCTGGAGGAAGAGGGCCTCGAGCTAATGCTGACCCRAAATGCTGAGCCATATGTCCTGCTGCTGTGCCATACAGATGTCCCATCTTCAGCTGTCAGCTGAGTTTATYGGTTTTAGTATCACACCTTAGGAAMAAAGTTACTTTGCTTTTGAATCAACACAGGCTCCCAAAGTACCAGGTAGGCACGATTCTAGGTCATGGGGAAAAATGSTGTGTGATGGTGTCAACATGGGTTATGTTTATGCTGTCCCTGCTTAGTAATGCTGGATGAATAGGGATCACAGCAGGTACCAGGATGCTGGAAAAGAAACCAGGTTAAATCACTCTGATGTCCCAAAGATTAAAAATATCTGTTCTGTTCCTAATTGGCTGAGTCCTCTGCTGCTCATATGGAGGACTTCTGTTTCTTCTAGTGTTTCTCTGGAAGACAAATTTTCTTGCTGTTAAATAAATATCATCTTTCTCTTTTTTTTTTTATCTGAAAAACAGATTTTGCTGGAAAGCCCTCTCACTCTCCTTTTCTTCTCTCCCTTTCCCTTCTTCTCTTCCTCCTTCTTTCTCTCCTCTTTCTCATTTTGACCTTTTGAAGGCTTTTTAACATCATAGGAACACCAAGTTTGCTCTTTGTAATTTTATTTTTTTTCCTGGAGGAGGTTTTGGGAGTCTTGTGTTCTGGGTGTTCTGGCGCTGCTGTATAAAAAATGAGGATCTTGAACAAAGACTTTCTTTGCCCAAAGTTGTAATTTCTTTGCCCTTATTTGCTGAAGTTGCTAACAAAAGCAGAGGCAGATGAACAAAATTATTCTAGACACTGAAAAGCTTGTATGATGACAGATTGAGGAGATAGAGACTGTTTAGTGAAAAAAAATAAAACTTAGGAAACTTTTGTTCAGAAAAACAATCAGACTAATTAAAGAAAAAAAAAGTAGGTAAAAATAATAGTATTAAAAATAGACAATTACTATGTCACTGTGTAAATCAGAGCTGCACCTTTATGCAGAATACTTTTCTCTCTTGGCTGAGGTACCATCACAAAGGTGAAGTGGGTTTTGAAAATTATCTTAAATTTCTTAGCTCTTGCCACTCTGAGAACAGCAAGAATTCATGAGTGGATAGACCTGTTGATAAGGAAGTCCATGTCTATTTACTGAACCTAGCTATTTAATGAGATTTACGGGATGAACTTTGTCATCTTTTGTGAAAGTCTAAATAAATCATGTCTTCCAATCTTCTTATATTCACTCTCTTGTTATCACACCCAATAATTAATGTGAACAAAGAATGTGAATATCTTACAGAGGCAGAGATTTCTTTTACAGAAGCCATGGTGATCTGTCTCCATCATATTATTTTCAGCTAGGTCTTTTATARTCCTGTTTTTAATTAGAATTTCAAACAATTTTCTTGGTGCTAAAGTATGAATCCTCTGCCCTGGATTTCCCAGAAAAACCTTTACAGTAAAATACCATTTGCAACATAGCTGTTCTCTGAGAGACCAACAATTTGAAACAACTTTGGAAATGTTTTTGAGGGCCAGAATTCCTCTTGAAGCAATGCCAAAATACTCCCTAAAATCAAGGCCAAGTTGCCGGTGCAGATTCTTCAGACAGATCTTAACCACAGGAATTTACCCTTTGTGGTATTTTGTTTCTGACCTGTCATCGCACCGGCTTCCCCAGCCAGCTGATTCCAGTTGCAATCCTGTGATCCGCTGGATGTGCCCATGGGCAGCACCCATCAGATCAGTGTCCATGACCCTAATCCCTACACCAACATGACAAGGAAGTCAGGTTTAAGTGTATTTACAGTGATGATGTTGACTTGATGACATTCCACAGCAAGGCAGTTTACACTGTCCTCCTTTGGYAGAAAGGGTGAATCCATACAATGTRAATGAGAAGTCTTTTTGGCTCTTTGAGACAGAACAGGAGCCTGGCAGCAAGAGCAATAACCCAAGATACAAGCACAGTAGATTTGGAGAAAGTCTCTAATTTGTTTCACCTCCTGCTCATTCTGTGTAAAGTTTCATATTGCGTGTGCACTCAAGAGTCCCCTGTGTTAGTCCAGTCCTGCTGTGTCTTGGTCCTGCCTCTTGGCTGCGAAAGTCAAATACTTCCACAGCCTTTCACCTCTTAACATTTTCTTTGAGTCTTCTGTGCCTGCCATCGTCTTTATGACCTAACTGAAAGTCTTCAGATGAAAAACRTAATTTGTATTTCTGAACTTACTAACAGATCTGTAAAAGTCTGTTAGCACTCCTCACTGGTGCTTGTATACAGGCATCCTATTTATTGTAGAGGTTAGGAGCTGTCCTTTTAGCTGTGCATTGGTGCTGCACCTGGAATAATAGAGTCATGATCTCCGACATAGTATGAAATAGTAATCTTGAATATCGATAAAAGCTTTATTTACTTTTTTTTAAAAAAAAAAAAAAAAAAAAAAAAAATTTTTTTATTTTTTTTTAAAAAAAAAAAAAAAAAAAAAAACAACTTCTTATAGTTTTCCTATGATTGTTATTGCAAGTCTGAAAGTTAAGAAACGGCAACAGCTTACATGTTCCTTTGACCAAAATACTGAGCAGTGATTTTAAAAGTGGAAAAGGGAAGGAGCAAAAGACTAATAAAAGACTAGTTTTGAGTAAAAGTCACAGAACTGTTTCAAATGTTAGTGGACTAACAATTATATTAAGCAAAATTTAAGCTACATCTCTTCTTTGAAGAGAGCCGAAAGAGACCATTCCATTAGTCAGGTAAAACCAGAACAAGTGAACAATAGAAAGAGCACAGCAWATAAAGTGTACTGTTTCTTCTTTCAATTGCATATTTTAAAAAGCATATTTACAGGGAAAATATTCCTTTATATCCCGTACTTTTGACAAGGATTAGAATTAATGTTTCTTCCCTTYATACATAATTTTTAATTAAGTTTTTATTAATATTTCTAGTGGACAGGACAGAACTCATAAATCTGAAAAGGTTCATAAACTCAATTGGAGCACAAGAGGTGTTAGAAACAAAACAAAACAGCATGAAACAGAAATTAACTGATTTACAAATGCATATATCATATTACTGTGTTTGTGCAATGCCAAAGACCTATTATACATYTTTACAGGAACAGTTCTGAACAATTTCTTAAAACAGCATATTTGCAGAATTAGGATTCATTAGTTTATAAGGAAGTCTTGCTAACCTATAGTGAAGGATATTTTACATGTCTGACTATTGACTGGAGTTCAAACAACAAGAAACAGCTTATAAAGTTCTTCTGGTGAGATTATTCCCTTTGAAGGTCACAAAGGCAAGTTCACCATTGCCAAGTCATGATGCATCTGGCACAACATTACTTTCTAGAAAATCTCAGCTAAGTGATGGTAAAGGAGTCACTGCGGGGGAGGGAAAGCATGAGAGAAAGGGAGAAACTTTTAGGTTACTTTTGTTTTGAGACTTCAACAGCTTTAAAAACTAAAAGACCAGAACATATTAATCATGCTGATCCCAGGACATAATTATTTGAGAAAATATGTCATAGCGGAAGCTGCTGGTTAATTATTTGGGTTTTATTTCTTCCCATCCTTATCACTTCTTATCTTTCAAGTATATGGACTCAACAAATGGACCCCAGATGAAAAAAATTGGGTGCATTTGCATGCATTTTACTTGCATCAAAATAAAATTGAAACTTTGTCTACCTCTGGTGTTTAAGATGATGTCATCACATAATTCTCAACAAATTTCAAAAGGGCAGGGGAGGCACAACCTTCTAGGACTTCACTAATTWCCTATTGGGGAACATCCAAGCAAAGAAAAAAGGATCATTGCGCTATTTCCCTTTAAGTGATACTTTAAGAGGTCACATATTTTAAGGCTGGGCTGCATAAAGCAGAATTCACTGCCTCTTGMTAAGCATGAAGAGATTTGTTCTTTTGAATTTCCGGAACCTACACTTCAAAAATAAAAAGTCTTTCTGAAAACTGAAGAAAATCCGTTGATTAATTTGTATTGGCATTAGTTTAACACAGATATTTTAGAAGACCTCTGTCAAGAATTTTTTTCCACAGCTATCTTACTGCAAGTAAAACAATATAATGTCTCCAAACCTTCCCTAGAGTGAAGATTCAGCCTGCACACAGTATTTTAGCTACAACAAGATCTTGTGCTGAGCGTGGTCAAACGCACAGCAAAGTCAACAGCTCATGTCATTCTTAAATTCATGCTGATATCAGAAGGAATGAAAGCACAAGTTTTTTGTGAATTTTCGTTCTGTGCCCCTTATGATAGAAATGGGTCAGATGTATCAGAAGAAACGTGCACATGTTTAGACTTCTCATTGATAAAAAAGTGAGCGCCCTTTCTGAGCCAAAAGTTACTTAAAATCTGCACGGCTCTAGGTTGAAGAGCTAGGGGCCAGATGGTCTGTCTGCCTTTCCTTTATGTGATGTGAGGGAAGGCTGTAAACTTGATTCAACTGGCAGCCTACTCCAGTATTGCTACAAAGCCAAGAAAAGCAGTGAGACCACATGAGTAAAAGTAGATACCATTCTTTAATSAGTTAGAAATAGCAATACATGGGTTTTTGCTCGTAACAATATTCAAAGTTATATTTGGGAGGGTTCTTGTTTAACATTTATGTATAGGGGACTAATACTAGGAAGAACATTCTGCCCCAAATTCAAAGATTCTATCTTGGACTAAAGTTTGAAAGTAAAGAATAAAGAAAGAAAAAAATCGCATAAAAATTTTGAAGTTATTCCTTAAGTAAATGCAAGGGATACTGGGAGTTTAATATTGACTTTAAGGAAGTATCAGTTTAGATTTTATGAGAGTAAAAACTTCAATTGCCCTTCACTCTGACCATTAATGGAAGAAAATTCAAAATTGTCATAGAGCTACCTGTGAATTTGTGAGTTACACATTACTTTTCAATAGATTTTGTTTTAATACCTCCTGGTATTGCTAAGTACATGAAGATGTAATAGTTTTCCTGACTATGATGACAGGTTTTCTGTCCTTTTTTTCTGTCTACTTTAGGAAATATTCCATCAACCTCGATTTGCTTAAACATACAATGGGGACAATTGATTGTTCTGAGAAAGGAAACGACCTGCTTTTAAACGGATACAAAGGGGTGTCATTGTTCAGGACGGTTATTTAAAGAGGAGAATAAGACTTTCTGGTTTAGGGTAGGCTAGATGTAGAGATGTGTTTGTGGGTCTGCAGATGAAGGATACACATAGACGTGTACACACATGGAGGTGAATGTATGTATGAATGAATGAGAGAAAAACACAAAGCAGGTGAGCAGGTGCTCTCTAGTGTTAAAAGCGGTGATCAAACAGATGATGGCAACAGGAATGGGAAAGGCAGACTGACTTCAAAATTGCYGAAAACAATTTTAACCCTGGAATAAGTATGAGGAAGAGCTAGTAGGAGAACTCCACTTATACACAACTACTCCAGGTGAAGCACTCCCAGGAGCCTGCCTACCAGAGTGCCCAAACCTACTTGTTGGCTATCCCTRTGCCAAAGAATCCATTTTAACGCAAGCCCTTAAAATAAAGCGACTGTCCAGTTAAAAAGTCCCACTTTTCCTGTGCTCTGTCCATCCCGCACTCCGCAAGTGCGGCAGGCGCTGAAGGCGCTCAGCCTTCCTCCAGCGCTGGAGCAGCCCTCCCGAGGAGAGTTGGCCCAGCAGGAAACGCAAAGACGTGGCACTGCCTGCCCACGTCCGGCGGGAGCGGGGATGGAGATGGGGGATGGGGAGCGCTCCTTCCCCCGGCAGCGGGCGGGTCAAGGGGGGTTCTCCGAGCCCGGGCCAGCTCTCAGCGCCCCGCCGGCCCTGCCGACAGCTCCGGAGGGCAGCCTCCCTCATTCCCTGCCTCCCGCCGGTGCAGGGAGCTCGTCCGGCTCGGCCCGGCCCGGGATGCTCCCGCCGAGGGGCTGCAGCAGCGGCCGCGGCTCCGCGCAGGGGSGGCTGACAGCCCGGGCGGCTCCGCGGGGCTCCGCTGGGCACGGAGCTCCGCGCCTCTGCCCTCACCGCCTGGATTGCTTGCGGCTCGTTCAAAAATTAAATAGTGTGACTTCTTTTCTTTTTTCTTTCTTTTTTTTTTTTTTTTATTTTTTTATTTTCCCCTTCTTTCTTTGTCCCTTTCCCTCTTAAGAATGATGAACTGTCCCACCTGTGGATCGTACACTTGTTTTCTCCCTAAGAAACACTGTCTGCTTTTCAGGTGAAAATAGTAGGCTCCAGGAAAGCTTTGGAGGTCTTTTATCTTATACCTACGGATAYATATTTGCTTATATTTCCCTAGGCGGAAAATTACTAACAGTCTTAATAAAAGTGTGACATAAGGGAAGCARCTTTTCCAAGCGCCAGGTCTGGTTTTTTTTAGAGATCCGCTTTAGGTTTTGTTTTGGTTTGGGGTTTTTAAAATTTATTTATTTTTAAACATGCCCCCCGATAGCGTCTCAGAAGGAGAGAGGTAAATCCTGGAAAAGACATGAGCCGCTATTAGTGCAAATTGTCGAAGCCACAGACGCCCTGGGGAATTTATTTCATTTTAATAGGAAGCTGCAAATAAGGGGTGTGTTTCCTATGGGTCTATTCGTGCGCTTTTGAGTGTTATAGAGAGCCGTCTAAATTCTTGGCGCTACCTACCCTGGGTAGACAGTTCTTTTTAAAATGAAATACACGATTGCACTCTTCCTGAACTGACAAAAAAAAAAAAAAAAAAAAAAAAAAAATTCGGATAGGGGGAAAAGAAATGACCATAACTCACGCGAACAGTCCACTTTTTTAGTGTAGATATTACGGGATGACAGTTAGATAATAGTGATAATAAAAGTAATGACCGAAATATTAAAAGAAATCTCAGGGAAGGAGCTTCCATGAACAATTCCGCTGCAAGTGCTGGGGAACGCCGGAGAATCCATTGCCACAGCGCCCCCTCCCACACGCGGCTTGAACTAACGATCTTATCCCGAAGACGGCCAAAGAAAAGTTCTTTCTTTTCCTTTTTGACTCGCCGTTTTCACCGCTCTTCGCTTTAACCCCGTGAACAGCTCCACGAACAGCTCGCCCAGCTCACCCYGTCTCCCCGCGTTCGCGCAGGTCGCTCCCTCAAAGCACCTCGCTCAGAAAAAGCCCTGTAAACAAGTCTCCTTTTACTAGAAAACCGGACAACTCCGCTTGCACAGTATGCGTGTGCCATTTGTTGTTTTTAAATACAATAGTCTATTATTTAACGTCGTTGTCTCCGGGAGATGGTGGCGGTCCCCCATTTCATGAGCGAAAGGAGAAAGCATTCCCAGACCATTGTGYGGTTATGTCACAGGAAACTGTTTCAGCTGTGCATTGTGTTACATCTTCAAACCCCACGAAGTTCCACTTCTCTTTGCTTGAAAAGTTGCTGTGACCGGTGTCACGACAATTGGGCAATTGGCATTGTGCGGGTGACAGGCGTGTGCGCCTCTCCGGGCCGCAGGGAGCCCTCCCGGGGAGGGAAACCTCTCCTTCACCCCAGTGAGGCTTGTATTTTCATTTTTTTTCCTTCTTTTTCTTCTTTCACTTGTGCAAAGCCGAGGGGAGCGGGTTCCGGAGTGAATGGCCCCCGGGCAGACGCCCGAATGTCGGGCAGAGGCGGCAGGAGCCCCATCCCCACAGACGGGGCTTTCARCTTCACCCGCCCGAAAACTTCAGCCTCTGTCACTAGTGCAAGGAGATGTAGGTAATAAATGACAAAACGCAAAACCTGTCTCCCAGGACAGCAATGAGCGATAGCAGGGGGTGGTGGGGGTGGCTCTCGTCTACCTTCTCAGCTCTGCTGGAGCAAACTGAGTTAAAGAAGGCAAGGCGAGGTCGCAGCTTAAAATCTGGAAAGGTAAATCTTAAAATCTGACCTAATGTGTAGATTATTAAAATGAAAAAAAAACCCACCAAAATAAATGTCTCTGTGTAGGTATGTTAATTTGCCTCAGTTATTACCAATAAAAAGTGCATATAACACTATTSTGGTGTTTAACAGCGCAAGTTAGACGGCTTTGTATTAGTAACGGGTAGTACTGTGGGAAAATTAGATTTTGGCGGTGGAGCCAAGCAAGTGAAAAACCTCTTCCGAAAGGCATTCAAATCAGAGATAACTCCGAGAAGAAGTTAAATACAGACACGTACACTGGTCGCTGTTTGGAAACGTTATTGACACGGGTKTTTGGTTTGTGTGTCGCAAAGCCTTTGCCAGCTATATTTAAATGACTCCACTAGCTATTAGCCCTCCACATTGTGCAGAGTCAAATTAGTGGTGTACTTGTAATAAAATGCATACCGGCTCCTTGCAGTGGCTAAATCCATTCCTTTCTGAAGCCATACAAAAATTATGCAAATCAAATCAACGCAAGAACTTGTCTTTGAAATGATAATATTTTACTCCATTAATCTCTGATTGCGAAATTAACCCTGTTTCTGTGTATGAAACAATATTTTTGGACTGCACAAATTAAAACATCAGAAATATAATCTGTTGCTCTAYGTGTCTGGAGGAAGGGGAGTAATGAACCTGGTTTAAACATTCCTCACACCAATATCACAAAAATTTTTTCTCACAGACGAAAGGCATACAGATGGAGGTAAAASCAGCACCTACATTTTACACGGCTGGCCACGTAGACCTAACGTGTATARCATATGTCTATACGTGTAGATATGTGTGGAGATTTGTATCTCTCGTGTGTGCGTGTGTGTCTGTGCGTATCTACACACACTCTGAACTGAATTACATCCATTCTCCTGGGATCACGGTATTTATTTAAGTACTCTTCCCAGGTCATAACTGTAACACTCACTTAATAGCATTAATCCCCTGTTATAATGTAAACACAACGGCCATTGTATTCCCAATCTGTATTGTTCCACTAATTATTAAAGAGGAGGAACTAAAAGCAATCAATTCGCGAAGATAAACACCACTTCTCCTGGAAAAAGAACAGCTTCCCAAATAAAAATGCAGAGAGTATAGCACATTTTGCAAGGCATGCAGGTTGGCTTAGAGAGATTCATGTATGACTTTATAATGTTATAATTAATTTTGCATTCTCGGCTCTCCAGCTGCTGCTCCGTTCAGAAGCAGAGCTCATATACTTAGAAATCGGTCTGCGGAACACAGCAATTGACTATTCAGATGTAGTCGCATGATATCGATTATTCCATAGAAATACTGAAATATGAATGTGTTTTATATAAAGCCCTTGTTTTTAGAGTTTCTATTTTTATTTAATATATGCGCATTAATCACCAAGCAGGGAAGCAAATGTCTTTTCTGTAATCTGTTGCACTGAGTTTACCAGTTGTTTATCACTCTCTTATCAGGAAGTCGGGAGTTAATGACAAGAAATACCTGTTGGTGTTAACCTCCTCCCCCTCACCTGCTTTTTTTAAGGATTGTCTCTTCTACAGGCCAGCTGATAGATCTGGATAGGAATTAATCCGGTATGTCTGGTGGCCAGATCTCTGCTGCTGCTTGTAGCGGCAGGGGTAAACTGGTATGTGGGTTTCACAGAAAAGGAGCAGAGTAAAGGAAAGAARTAAAAACTGAAATAGAAAAAGAAAGCGGAAAGCTCGGATTGCTTCAGACACTATACACATCCCGAGGCTTGACCGTAGTTCCAGCACGGCATTTTTCCCGCTGTGTGCGCCAAGCTATTGAAACGGCTTCTCCAAGTGTATTTTTTTTTTATCAGCTGCATGTTTAATTGATTAACAATAGGCTGCTCTACACACCCGCAATTTTTCAGCTACTGCCATCTCCCCTCCTGCCGGTGGCCAACCGATTCCCAGGCGCCGTCTCCATTCTACCTGACTGAAACTACTTGAGGTACTTCATGAGAAACTCGGCCATAAATGTCAAGCAACTTCATTTGGTTAAGTATGGAATAAGTGTGCACTGATATGTTGAAAATAAAACACAATTTCATTAACTTTTTTTTTCCCCCGAGAACATAAACAATATTACTGAGGCCGCTCCGGGCTGGTAGGTTGCTGCAGGTGAAGGGTTTGTGGGAAGCGCGGTGGCTTCCAGACCGGCAGCCCCGTCCCTACCTGCCGGACTGACCCTGATCCTGCTCCGCACGGCCGGCGGCGGGGYGCAGGTGCGAAGCAAGGCTGAGCGGAGCGGCCTAGCACGCCTCGGCCCCCGGTAGCTGCTCGGTGGTGCGGGCAGGGCCCAGCGCCGTGCCCCGGGGCTGTCGGACTGGAGGAGTGCCGGGGAGGGGATCCCCGGCTGCACCGCGGGTGTGGGGACACCGACACAGGGCACCGCCGGCACGGCGCCTCGCCCCGGGAGGAAAAGGCAGAGCTGCAGGGCGGGCAACTGTCCGGCGGCTTTGGGAAGGGACCCTCTGCACCAACCATTGCAGAGATGCATGTGCACAGAGATGTGCATTCGAGCTCSCACTGAGAAAGCAAGAACGGTGACGGCGACTCCGGGCCGGAGCAGCGCTGGCACAGGCTGGAATTTGAAAGTGTCCAGGGCCAAAGGGAGAGGGCAGAAGAAATTAGTTACGTAGAGACTATATTCCAGAAGGTTTATCTGCTCTGCCAAAAGGGGGAAGGGGTGGGGGAGAGAAGGCAGATAGCCCCCCCGGAAGAAGTCACCCAGGCCTCTTCCCCACGCACCAGAGAGTGAAGGCAAATGAAAGGAAGATGGGGGGATTTTTTTTTTCCTTCATGTGCAAACGCGTTCCATGACTAGATCTTGACTGTTTGTGGCAACTTATAAAACTGTAAAGTTCACGCTGCCAGGAACACTGCGATCATGGGTCTGCTGATTTGAGCAGTTGCTCTTCTCCCTACCATATAGGGCAGTACTTTTACCAAGTGCTCTCTCTTCCCTTGCGCTCTGCCCAGCTCCGCCGCGCCCGGCCCTGCGCGCACACACGCGTGCGAAAGCACACATCTCACACGCGTGTGCATGCCTGCAGCTCTTCGGAGAGTGTGTGAGGGAGGGGATGCAGATATCTATTAGACACAGTCTTCTCTGTTCCCCGTGTGGATATAGAAAGAGGGAGAGAGGGTGTGTAATGGAGAGTGTGCAAAAGAGTATTCATGGCTCCGCGAGTCCGGAGAGGAGCGGATGAGCAGTATCATCGTTTGGCTTCAGCAGCGTGCTCGCAGTCGGAGAGGCTGCCTTGCATTACAAAGCCTGCCTTCCCTGCCTGCCTTCCCTGCCTGCCTGCCGGCCGCGGGAGGAGACGGAGCCGGAGCCGGGGCCGGAGCCGGAGCGGGAGGGGGCGGGCCCGCCGGGCTATGCAGATGAGCGGCGGTGACGGACAGCTCTGTTTTCCAATGTCCCTCAGAAACTCGAGTGCTGCTTCCCTCAACTCTTCACTCCAGACTCTATACTTCCCCCAAAATACAGGCTCGCAGGCGCTGGGGGAGCTGGCTGGCTGACTGGGAGAACTCCATATGCAGCAGCCACTTTTCTGATTTCGGGGGCTCGCTTCTCTCTCTCCCCCCTCTCTCTCCTCTCTCCTTCTGTTTCTTTCCCTTTCTGTCTCTCTCTCTTTCTCTTTTTATTAACCCTCTCCTCTTCCATCTACCCCAGATGCCCTTCCCCTCCCGGATAGATTTCTGACCTTTCCTACTAATTTTCCATTTGGGG
>NW_026623342.1:2177837-2219650 GCF_030028575.1 Malurus melanocephalus
TTTTTTTTTTTTTTTCCTCCTTTTTCTCCTCTCTCTCTTTTTAAGTCGGAATTTAGAGGCGCTGCGGGCTTTATCCCCGTGTGGTTTTATTTACTTTCAGTGTGTTTTGTGCTAATGGTTTAACTGGATTTTGGGAATGAAAAGGAGCATCTGTTTGCGATCTGTGAGCTTCGCTTAAGCCCAAGATGGTCCTGGTGGCCGCAGTTTCGGATTTCACTTTCTTCTTATTAGTTTAAGGAGCAGTTGCAATTGCGTGTTGTGTGTGTACTGTGCATATAAGTATATAAATAAAACCATAAACTGTATAAATAAACTGCACGTCTAGATGGTTATACAGTTTTATAAACACAGGCACACGGAGCGTGAGACACATATCTAGTCCGTACACACAAAGACCTGTGCCCGGAATTTGAGACTGGAGCCGCTGTCGATATCCTAGGAGAGGATGGCAGCAGGGTAATTCTCTCTCCCTGCAAAGTGACAGGGAAACTACTTGCTTTCCGTCTGTTCATAATACAGTGCATAAATTGTCGTGCAGTCTTTATTCGGGGTGGTATAAARGATCTGAGGGTCTCGCTTGTTTTTCCTGTTGAGAAGCAGTAGGCGAGTGGCTGGAAGTTGCAGCGAGGTTGTGAACTATACGGGATATTGGGTGATGTTGAGCCTGTGACTCTCCGATCTGCGGTGTTCAGGGACGTGCTGAAAGTTAGCGAGTTTCTTAGCGATATCTTTAACTTTTCTTGCATTATGCAGACTTAAATAAGCGCAATTTAAACGTTAAAGAGCGAATTAAAATGCTAATTACATCGCATTTGAACAATTCGAAACGGTGCATATCTTCTGATTTGCAAATTGGATTTGCAATGCATTAGTGCAGTGAATTGCTAAGTGGCGGCTTTGTTGTATTTTCTATAGCAAAAAAGGAAACATCTTTTGAACCTTTGAGAGAAATGTTGATATCAAGACACTACCTGTAGGGCCTTTAAAATGTCTACGCGGTTCAAAAATTATATTGGGAAATATTCAATTACAAGGAGCTGAAATTAGTCAGAAAGATTAAAACATCGCCGATTTTAAGCGCGTGTGTCTGTGTCTGTGTGCTGGGCGGAGGAAGGAGGGGGGGAATTGTAACTTAATGGCCTTTGGGTGCTGCTACTCCCCCTCATAGAATATGGATACAAGACACCATCCCGGGGAAATACAAATATAACCGCCGATCTCGCCTTGACAACTCACTAATGGCTATCAGCAATAACAAATTGCCAACCCCACCGTTTTGTTCTGTCCAGGGCTCCCCTTACGACGCCCATACGACGGGGATGACCGGAGCCATCAGCTACCACCCGTACGGCAGCCCTGCCTACCCCTACCAGCTCAACGACCCCGCGTACAGGAAAAACGCCACCCGCGACGCCACGGCCACGCTGAAGGCCTGGCTGCAGGAGCACCGCAAGAACCCCTACCCCACCAAGGGCGAGAAGATCATGCTGGCCATCATCACCAAGATGACCCTCACCCAGGTCTCCACCTGGTTCGCCAACGCCCGCCGGCGGCTCAAGAAGGAGAACAAGATGACCTGGGCCCCGCGGAACAAGAGCGAGGATGAGGACGACGACGAAGGCGATGGGGCGAGGAGTAAGGAGGAGAGTCCCGAGAAGATGCCCGAGAGCAACGAAACCTCCGCGGAAGACGAAGGTAGGCGCGGGGTGACTGCGGYCCCGGAGGGGTGGCTCCATCCCGCCCCGTCGAGTCCCCCCGGGACCGGGGCAACGGGGTAGGAGCGGGGGCGAGGCATTTAACAAAAGCGACCCCCAAAACTGTCCCGTGCCGTCGCCTCCGGCCGCTCCGGTGGCTGATGTCGCCGCTCAGTGCCGAGGCGGGCGGAGGGCCGCTGGCGGCGCCGCGGGGGGCTAGGCGGGGAGGTGCGGGGGGCGCCGCGGAGGAGCCAGACCGTGGGGATGGATGCTCCTCGGAACGGGAAAAGGCCGGGATAGCTAGAGCCCGCCTGCCCTCAGCGGTGGCGCGGTGGTGGCCGGGCTCGCTTCTCTCCCGCTCTGTTTTGCCGCCCCTCCTGACTGCCTCTCTGTGCCCGGCGGGCCCCCGCAGGGATCAGCTTGCAAGTCGACTCGCTGACGGACCACTCGTGCTCCGCCGAATCGGACGGCGAGAAGCTGCCCTGCCGAGCGGGAGACCCCCTCTGCGAGTCGGGCTCGGAGTGCAAAGACAAGTACGAGGACATCGAGGAGGAGGAAGAGGACGAGGACGATGACGAGGAGGAGGACATCGAGGAGGATGACGGCGGCGGCGGGGACCGCRACCAGCCGGCCAAGCCCGCCACCTCCTCGCCGCTGGCGGCCGTGGAGGCCCCGCTCCTCGGCCACCCGCACGCCGACGCCGCCCGCAGCGCCAGCAAGGCGGCGCTGGGCCCCCGCGCCTCCCCCGGCCCCCCGACGCCGGCCAGCAAGCCCAAGCTCTGGTCTCTGGCCGAAATCGCCACCTCGGACCTCAAGAGTCAGACCCTGGGCCAAGGCTGCCCGCCTGCSCCGCTCTCCTCGGCCACCCCCGCCTCCGCCCCGCACAGCGCTGCCTACTCTCCCTCCTCCCTCCTGGGGAGGCATATTTATTACACCTCACCTTTTTATAGCAATTATACAAACTATGGGAACTTTAACGCTCTGCAGAGCCAGGGAATCCTGAGATACAACTCCGCAGCAGTGGCTTCAAACGAGGGACTAAGTCAGACTGTCCTAAATGCCAGCTCTGTCCACAAACAGAGCAGTGACTCTTTGAAAACGATCACTAACCAGCTAGAACAACATTACAGGCCCTCTAGCTATGACTCTAAGAAAGGTAGGTGACTTGTTTCTGCCGCTTTCTTCCCTCTTCTCCCTCGTCCTCATTCCCCGACCCGCACASGTCCCCTATGCGCTGTAAATACTGAAACCTTCTCTGGAGAAAACAGSGAGCGCAGTGCCACCGCTGCCAGAGCGAAGATGGGCACTCGTATAATCTGGGGATTAAAACCGGCATGTCGCCGTCATATCGCTACCTGCCCCTAAGAACCGCGAGAGGAAATGTAAAAAGTCTCACAGACTGCAGAGGCAGCTTTAAAAAGTTGGTTTTTTTTTTTTTTTTTTTTTCTTTTTTTTTTTTAAAAAAAGGGAAACTACACACAAAGCTATCCAGTGAGCATTGGTGTCATTGCCTGTAATTTTTTTTTTCCTGACAAACTGGTTTGACTCTCTTTGTTTCCAGTATTCTCACGGGGTTTTTTTCAGCTTTGGGTTCAGATAATTGCTGACCTTGGACGTGAAATTACGTGGAGCGTGACATTTTTTGTAACTGGTTGCTTCTTGGTTTGTTTGGGTTTTTGGTTTCTTTTTTTTATTTTTTTCGAAAAAGTTATGCACTACTATGGTTGTCAACTTATTCTAAAAAAAAAAAAATACTCGAAATATCAAAATACAGGCAATTATAAAATATTGGCTAGTCTTTCAAAAGATCTAGCTATGAATTCTGCACAGTGAGGGTTGGGACCTACACAGACTGTATAATCTAGTTAGCTGGCTGTGTCCTGTGACTAACTGACGGTTATATTTTGACAGATCCCACTGAAGTCTGCACAGTAGGAGTACAACCATACCTATAGAAGTGCAATCACACAGCAATGCAAGTAAGTGAGARCATTTTCTATTACACTGATCATTTGGCATCAGGTCTGAGATGTGCTGCACAGTTCTAGACTTGCTTAACGTTAATTTCTTGCTTCATTACTTGAGAGTTTGATCGCAAAGTAAAACAATATCTTTTCTGCTGCTTTCGGAAACCTCTTAYGACTTTTCTTTCTTGGGTTTGTCTTAATTATCAAGTCAGGTTAGACAGTTCCCCCACTTTGCATACTCTTTGCTTGTSTAAAGCAAAGCCGTAGGGACTACTTAAACGTAACGGAAAGAAATCTTTAGGAAAAAAAAAAAACCTTTGAAGGTATTGTTATTTAAAAACAGAGTGCTTGTGCTCACGTGGCAGTGCTAAAATTGTACATTCTGATTGGGGCTTCACGCAATGACTGCGTATTTAAAATAAAAAGCGACAATTGTTAGAGACCGACATGAATCTTAAGCGAGGTATGTTATCTGTGACTTGCCTGTTGCCTAGCTAGCAAAGGAACTCTGAATACTTCCACTATTTAGAACTAAATAAACAGCAACACAAAATCGCCTTGCCGATATTTTTCAACTAACTTTAATTTTTGTTAGAAGAAATTCGGCGAGTAAGAGTTTTGACTTACTTCCTTTCCCGCCCACCCCCTTTAATGGTGTTAGAGTTTAATTGAAGGATTTTTGGATGATCTGGTTTTTTCCTTGGTCCACAGGTAGGTGTCACAATTGCTTTGAAAAAAGTCAGCAAGCCATCATCTCTCCCCGAGCTAATATATATAACAAATCTCWAAATCCGGATCACATCTGGTGCCACTGTATAAAAGAAGACCACAGAGCACTATTAAATCTTCAGAATCTAATTATTAAACCAGAATTTTGTTGGACATATGTGAGTTTGCCGGTATAGTATAGTTTCCCCAATGTATGTGTGACTTTTGAAAACAGATCTGTTTTTCTCAGGATATCTTGAATTGATCACTTCATTGCCACGGTATCTATTCGATAGGTGTGATAGGATTTATTGTAAAATTTATTTGTAAAAGATGTATACAGTAGAGATAATAAAGACGTGATTGGAGAACTTGAGTCCTTACAAAGTGGAAACAAATTTGATATTTATTTTTGTAATGATATAAAGCTTCTAGTAATTTATGCAAGTTGTATTGCAATGGAATCTGAACTTTTTGTAAATAAATTTTGCCTGGTTTTTATTTGAAACGTTGATGGTTATACAATCTTTGGTTGTTTAACAAGAATTCTTTACTAATTTATATCTCTAATTGTAAATAAAAACAGACTAGTCTGCAACAATGTTGTGTTTTTCATTCATTTCCCTGAAAAATACTAATTTATTATTTAGAAAATGAGGAAAGTTCTAATTTCACTAGTAGACCTAAGACCATAAAATGAGTAAGCAATTTAAATATGTTGCAACTATATGCTTTGCATAAATTAATTCCTTCTGTGTTGTTCCRTTATACTTAAGCTTTAAATACACACATATGCACAAATGCGTATTTGTATATAGACATGAATATGCATAGAAATGATGATGGGGATATATGCATGTTTTTTATATACTATCTGTATTGGGTGTGAAATAGTTCTTAATTTGAGTTATCATTTTTTAAATTCACTATTTCTGGGGAAAAGAAATATTGTCAACTATGGCTGACTAATTGCTTTGTTTCTGTTTCTGGCTGAAATATGCAAAGAAAAAAAAAAAAAAGAAAAAAAATATTAGAAGTCCAATACCTGTTTGGGTTTTTTAATGSTCTTCCCTCTCTATATCAGTAAAGTGTATCTTTACAGTCACACTGGAAATACGCTTTGATTTGAATCATAAAATTAGCCAATTCATAATTTTAATTTTTAGTAAAATAATGAGAATCCTCATATAATATAATTTCAGAAAAGAAACGAACAATCATTTATTTTCCCCAAAAGATAAATTGAGTGAATATAACTTACGGTTATAAAACAAGAATAATAGCTTCTTAGATTGCCCTTTAATCAATCATACACTTATTTTTCAAGAGGCTCATCTATTTTATTCCATGATTAATAATGTTCCAGCGTGAGAGCATTATTAGATCCCAGCAGGGGAGATCCTGAATGCTTTTAGCTGCTTTGGAATGGTCAGTTGGGGTTCATTATGGTCTGATATTGAACAATTTATAAAATCTTGTCTAAACATCTGCCAGCTCAGATAGGCTGATGTGTCTGAAGATGGGAAATTGCTGGACCAGTTGATATTGACAAACGGATCTCTCTCCAGTGGCTTTTTGTTCAGTGAAAATTAGTGGCCTCTTGCTCAGGTCTTGTTAGAAAGGGCATTTGAAAGTGATCTTAGATACTTCAGGCATCAGCCTTGGGAATGTTAACTGGATAAAGAGCCCTGCTAGTCTGGAGTCCGGAAATATGTTKTGATTATATTAAATAGGGGGAAAGGAAGCTGTTTTTCTTGAATGTATATACACAATTCCCATGATCCATCTTTACTTGCACACACCCCACCCCCTCACCCCCTTTGTAATATACCCCTATAAAGACRTCTAACTGACTGAGAAAATGCGTGTGCTTTTCAGCTGAAAGGGCAGAAATTAATAATATTATCCCAGAATACCCTGGGATCCATCTATCTGAATCTAAAGCAGAGAAGATCTTTGCAGCTGGAGGCCTACTCCTACTCTTAGGCTGTTTGTAGGATGACGCGTCTTTGCTCCTGTAACATCCTCTTCTCATTGAGGGAGAACRCAATTGTATCTGCGTGCAGTGTGTAGTACAATTAGGCAAAAAGCTAAGAGGTAATTAATTTTTTCCCCTCCAGATTAACATGTGCTGTAGATTGCAAATATTTACTATAATCATCCTCGACCGTCTTTACCGTGCAGTTCAGGAAGATTTTACAGAGGGACTTTCTATGTCAGGGGAAATGCCTGAACTTTCTTTCCCCCACTCTTGCTCCTGCTCCATGAGCCCCCACCACCCACGTTAGACGTCCCAGGTCTCTGTTGGACACAAAGTGTACATTTCAATTGGTAAAAACCAAAAGCTGTGGCAGAGATTAAAAAAGGCTAACGACATTCCTTTGATGTTTATACGCCCAAAGACTTATAAAAGATTTCCATAATTTACCCACCCTTGCTAGTATTTAGACCTGGATTTCTTTCTGGAAAGAAAAGTAGAAAGACTCGGAAAACTCGCTTTCAAGTATTCACTATGTATGTAAAACCCAATGGACTTCTCATCCTCTGAGAAATTCACAAACGGTTCATGGATGCAGATGGGCGCCACTGAAATGATYTGGCATATGAATTTATTTCTTTAAACAAGAAACTAATGGGCGAGAACTGCATATTCAASATCATTTGAGATTTAGTAATCAAAATTGAAAGCAGGAGGAAAGTGTAGCCTTGCTAGATTGTTGGCAAAAACAATGTGATTATTTCAGTGTAGCAAGAAAGAGGGATGAACGATAAAATACATCACTTTGTGTATGGTTTATTTCATAACGATGCTAATCAGCCCGCTGGGATTAAAATCTCACACCCCTTTCTATATTTACTCCCTCTTCTACCCACCCCCCGCCCCTCGTTTGTGTGCTCATTTCGGACCGGGAAGGGCAAACCCTTCTCTTCGGGGCCAGAGGTTTCATTAGAGCAGATTTATTGAAATTCGGGCTTTAATCTCAGGTGGGATCCCGGAGGAATTGGCACTGTTGTCAAATAGGAAGAGGGTCGCTTTCCACTTTACACTTCCTGGGCTGCTTTTTTTTTTTTTCTCCCTCCCTGCAAATGTCAACATTTGTTCTCAATAAGAGAGTTATTGTTTCAGGAAAGCTGCTCACCAACTGCCTTTAGGAGCAGGAAAAAAAAAGCGTCGCCCACCTTTGTTTGGCTGGGCTGGGGGAAGGGATGGGGACGGAGGTAGCACGCAGCTCGGGCCAGCAGCGGACAGACAGACAGACAGACAGACATGGGACTTGCTGCCCTGCACCAGCTCCCGGCTGGAGAAAAACGGGTCCGGCTGAGGAGAAAGTTAATATAAAGTGCAATGGGCATCTGTGTTTCTCTCCCCGCTTCAGTGACATCTTTGTCCCCGACTTGCTCAGCCCCTGTAACAGAGAAGCAGGGTGCAAGGGGGAAAAAAAAAAAGTAACAAAACCCGCCAGCACTGCAACAAAAAAGGACTGCCTTCGCGTGTTTCCACACTTGGAGGTGGTCTTCAGGTTTTGGGAGGAAGGGAAAGGTGATTTTTCAGGTGAAGAAAGAAATTGTAAGGTGGGCMGTCTGATTCAGCCCTACCTGACGGCACCCACCTCCCTAACGGGCCATCCATCAATCAGCTCCCGGCACGGCGGGGCCGCCAGCCCAGCGGCGACCAGAGGGAGTGGCCCGGGACCGGCCGGCCCGGAGCGGAGCGGAGCAGGCCGGCCCGACCCGCTCCATTCCGCTCCGTGGTGGCCTCTCCGTGTCCATCTTCGCGGGGAAAAAAAAAAAGCACAGTCCTGTCACCACTGAAAGTTTCTGGCTCCGTCACATGTTACATCTCACTTGAAAGCTGCTCAGACTCAGCGCTCGTCTGAGAGACCGTGGCAGGGGTGTAATCAATACCGGGGTAGTTTTATTGCTTATTGACTTTTGAAACAAACAAACCACCCCTCCCACCAATCCCTCTGAACACCCTCCCCACAAGAAAAAAAAAAAAAAAAAAAAAAAAAATCAAATCCAAAACTAACCAAGCCCAAAACCAAAACCAACCAACCAAATAAAAAAACAGGCAGAATTTATATATAGGTCGATTTTTTGCCTTTTGCATTCAAACATATCTCGGGTACTTAGGCAAGCTTCCCACGATCCAGGTAGTCGAGAAGAGGCTTTCCATTGTAGGAACTGAATAATGATAGTAAAAAAAATACTGTTATTAGAGTAATACTCCACATTAAGTAATGTGATGTTCACCCCTTTGTTTTTAATCCAGTAACTAATAACTGAGGTATGTTTCCRGCTTCTAAAGAAATAAAAGCGAGCGGGGGAAAAAAAGTTAAAAACAAAGGGATCCACGGTGCACAGTCAAAGCACCCATGCATATAATCCCTGATTATTACTCGGCACCTCTGAAGCAGAGTATTTATTGAAAGTACAGAGGGAAAGCGCGATCCGCGGGACACACGCTGGCGCACAGGTAGCTCGGAGCGCAGACAGCGACCTGGAGGCAGGCAGGCTCTGGGGAAGTGTTTTACCTGTAAGCGCCCTGCCCGAGGTGACAGCCGGGCTCCCGCAGSCTGGAGCCGTGCCCCCCTCCCCAGCCGTGACTCATGGAATAATGCCACCATTTCACATCCAATCCCGACCGAGCCGGCTGCATTTTCCCTGAGCAAAAGTGAGCGACAGAAGAACGCGGCCACACGGCCTCGGGGGTGGCCACCGTTAACTTAGATCCTTTCGGGATTTAGGGACTGAAAGGAGAGGGCGGGCGGGTGTCACTCTGGCCCAGCCGCCCTCGGAAAGACAGGAACGCACGCAGGCAGAAAAAGTCACTTCTTCTCCACTCGGTCTTGTGTCATCCGTGAAGGGGGATTACAAAATACTCCCGAATATTTGTGCAAGGAAAAAAAAAAAATCCTATTTCTCCTCGCGCGGCGGCTGTGTGGATACTGTTGCTGCTCGGGCTCTTAAAGAATGCCTAGGAAATAAAATAAAAATAAGTATGTGCATTTTTATAGGGAGATAAATTGACAATTTATTGTGTATAACTTCTGATCAATTATTAATCGTTAGTGTCAACAACAGGGTTATAATTACCTTCAGTTATTTAAAGGGATATTTATTTTTTCTTCTCTCTGATCTGGTAATTAGTTAATGCTCTGGAGTAATGAATTCAAAGCTGATTTGATAATGATTGAGACAGGGTTGTTTTCCCTCTCTTTTGGCAGCCCCCCCTCGCAGGGAGGGGGAGGGGAGGAGGAGGAGGAGGAGGTGTCTCCCCCCGTTTGCAAAGGGTCCATGTAAAGGCAAATCACCGCGCGTTTCACTTTTCAGACCATAAATAACGATTCTTGGAGTAAAAACGCGAAATGACAAACAAATAGAGCGCAGCTGGGATGAATAAGGCCGATCAAAGTTAGCGGGGGCCGACGCTTCCCGCAGCCGCCGCAGGTCTGAGTCCCATAAAGGTGCCAGCAACTCTTACCTCTCTCCCCGAGATCAAGGGAGAGGGCGAGCAGGAYATTTTAACCCCCTGACATCTTCCCGCGAGCGGAGGAGGGGGAAAAGAGAAAGAGGGAAAGGGAAGAAGGAAACTGAATATTTCTTGCTTGGGGGAATCAATGCCTTCACCATTGCCCTAGGGAAGGGGCTTCACCTGGAGCCCGTGAAGCTCCCGCGCAGCGCAGCGCAGTGCGGGGCTGGCTCAGCCCCTCGGAGCGGCAGAGRCGCAGCCTCTGTGTGCATTTAAATGGTCCCCAACGCGGTTCAGCCCCGGGGACGTGGAAAAAAGAAATTATTTTTTTTTCCCACTCCTTGCGGGAGATCCACATCGTGAAGAAAAGCAGCAAAAGAGCAGCCCGCAGGAATCGTGACTGCCGCCTTGCTGCTGGGTCTTGGGGTGTGGATAACCCCCTCTTCCCAGGGCCTGGGACTCGGTATCCTGGGGGAGGTAACTACAGAAAACTCCCCTTCCACCCCCAACAGAGGCGTGCGGMGCTGAGCTGAGGTAGAAGCTCCATCGTTGTCTCCCTCCCCGCTTTCCTAGACCTCTACTTAATTTCGCGTTAGGCGAGGTCTCGGAGCCAAAAGGGGTGGGTTTTTTTGTTTTGTTTTTGTTGTTAGCCTGATGGGGCTCGTTTTACGGCAGATCTGAGAGAGATGGAATAAGTGCATGTGATATTATATGTAACAGTCATACGTTTATACATAAAAACGTTTTCCCAGTGCAACAAAGCTGCATTGGGAATTGCAGTGCAAAATGCAAGTTTTAAAATTAATTCATCCTGACAGTTTTGACATCGCCTGGCTCCCTTTTTCCTGCAAGTACGTCCGCAAATGAATGCTGCTTCCAGAGTGTATGTTTTAATTTGTCACATCAAGGCAATAAAAGGGAGCGATATATACTTAAGCCAGTTAACATTGTAATAACAGGTTTAAAGGAGCAATTAAATGGTAGTGAGTCGCATGTCTGACTTTCTATAGGCATTACCACATCAATGGTACCTTTTAGGCTGACTATAACTTAGCATGATTGTCTCAATTAGTTTGGCTACATGATAGTTATTGTGAACTCTTTGTGAGTAATCAATGTTACGCAAGCTTATGGGAAGGAGGCTTTAATTGGGGTGAGCAGCAGCGAAGTAACACGCACCTCCTATTTTAAAGAAAACACCTTTCTCTCTCTGCGTCTGTGTTTCTCTCTCCCTCCCTCTCCTCTTTATTTCTTTCCTCCAAGCCCCAAGAAAGAAACGGTAATTTATAGACTTATAAATCTGTTTCCGAGATCGGTGTAGCCGAACGTAGATTTACAGGCGAAAAGCAGCTTTTGCCGCGGYTGATCAACGAAAGMGCCCAGCGCGGATAGCGAGGCACAMCCGCTTCGCCTTTCCTTGGCTTTAGTGGTGTGTGGCGTGRCTGTTCACTGTCACGATTAAACCCCGAGCCACAAATAACCTTGAGGGATGCTCACCTCAAATTGTATGTGTGAGCATAACTCTTGCGGGCGCCTGAGCTTCCCCTTGCTGGCAGCGCAGCCMGTCCGAGCGGAGAGTTGCGGGGACAGACGCGTGTGTGTGTTAAACAGGAACGGGTGTACGTGTGTGTGGGTGTTAAAAAGAGGGGCGGAGGGAGGAATGACTGTAAAGGGGGATTATAAATATGATTTAATGCAGMGAGAAGGGTCCTGCCGGAGCAACGGGCCGCTTGGTAACTTGTTAATTCCCCACTCACAGACTCTTGCTAAATACTGAGCTACGGGTGACTCATGCAAAATACAGAGGGCTGAAAATTTGGTGGGAGCTGCGTGAACTGCTTCAAAACACTTACAAGTATGTACTGTTTTCTGTCACGGGGAAAAAGAAAAAGAGCGAGAGAGCTTGTACCGCTAAAATTTAAGATAAACAAAATGCAGGGCTATTTCTGTTGGTGAAGTTATTCTCATTAGTCCTAACAATGTCTCGCCATTAGGCAAGGCTGGAGTCAGCCTCAGTCGCAAGATTTCAGATCTGCAAGCTGTTTTTTCCTTTTTTTTTTTTTTTTTTTTTTTTCACATTAACATTACATTTCTGTCATGCTTTGCAGAAGAACACGATATCCCCAAAGAACCCAAAGAAGAAAAAAAAAACTCTGACAGCAACCATTAGTTAAGAGTGCAATGAATAAACCCCTTGCACAAGAGTATCAGGACTAATTAAGATTCTGTTTAGCAGCCCTGGATGGAATGTTAATGTAGCTTTGACTAACTGGGAATAAGCAGGGGGAAAAACTGCATTTTAAGAGGAATGCTGGAGTGATAACATCTCTCACTTCTTCTGTCCAAGGTCTGCCCAAGCCTGTTACAAAGTCATTATCTCAAATTACTCCTGTACTTCATTTTTAGAGGGTTTGGGCAAGATCCCCTGGCGTTGAAGCGCTGCCTAGAGCCTCACAAAGCCAATACTCTCTAAGGGGATAAAGGCTGAATCAACCCACTATCTCTACCTTCGAGAGTTTGCTGGTACCAGTTTCTTGGACAAATACAGCCAGGATTCTGGAGGCAGATTAGGATCTATTGCTGGCGTCTCCTCACAAATCCCTAAAGGGTTTTTGACCCTTTGAAGTTTCGTCTATTTTGCTTACACAGAAGTTTACATGATTAAGTCAGGATTTTACAAGGCTCAACAAGGCAAATTTAGTCACCTCGGAACACTCAACACCAAAAAAAAAAGTAAAATATCCAGTTGTCCTGCTACTCATTTAGTTCCAGGAATACTAGCATATTGTCATATTTAGAGTGATTAGTTTTATAAAATAGAAAAATAGCCACAAGACTACTTCAGCAGGACAGGGTAAAAAAAAAAAATCTCCCTCCTCATGTATTATTATTATTATATGTTATAATATGTATTATTAATATTAATTATTATTATAATTATTATTACATTATCATTAATGTTATTTTAATTATACTTTGCTCATGCTTCGATATAATACTCCCCCCCATTCCCAATGATCCTAAATACAGTATGTTTATCAGAGAGTGGATAAAACTTCCTGAAGTCCTTCCCAATTTTTTTTTAAATATTTTCAGCCTGCCTTTTCTTCTCCTTATCGAGGCAGTTACATTTTCTCATAGTCGAGCAACAAGCCCCCAGTCCTTCKCTCTGAAGTAAACTTTTGCAAACGCTTCTCTTGTTAAAAGCAGCCTCGCATGATGCAAATCTTCTTTTCTTGGAGGGAGAGGGTTGGGAACTGACAGCGTAAACGGAGAGGAGGGGCAGAACTCTTTCTCAGGGAATAGTTACCTATTTAAAGAAGTCTCCCACAGTCAGAGCAGGAGGGCTGTAGCCAGGGACTGCAGTTGCATCTGGCCCACCATACTTGTATGGGTTTTTGTGGAACACAAACAAATTCTTTCTCTCTCCCTTTCTCTCTTCCTCTCTCCGGGTTTCCCACCCGTTACTCCTGCAGTTATTTTCAATAAAGGAAGGAATGATCTGTTCAATTTGTCCAGCCTCTGAAATAATAGTAGTGGTAGTAATAATAATAACAATAATAATAATACCTGTCAGGCTGGATCAGTGAGTAGCAGGGAAGCAAGGGCAATCAGGTGAGCTGCAGATTCCTCTTCCTCAATTGATTTATAATTGATGAATGGATTTTCTTGTGCAGCTGCAGCGTGGTTAAAATCTATTGAAGAGGTAGTGTTCTGGAAGGTGTTATTTTGTAAAGGAGACAGTTAGGAGTAACTGGGTGTGTTTATCAGCAGGAGATCTGAGCAAGCAACACGATTACATTGCTGTTAGTGGCTAGGATTCAACTTTCCATGGGCCTCCAGCACCTGCAGTCTCGTAGGTGACTCACATGGAAAYGGTTCCTGCCGGCTGCCGGCCACATGCTGCATCAGGGCATTGATCTGGCACAGAGCTACCCCCTGATTTTGGCCAGGAGTGCTCTGCCCTCCTCCCGACAAGCCGTTCATCGCCGCTGTGCTGGCGGAAATCGGTCAGGCCTGATTTTGCAAGAGAAGGGGGAGCAATGTCTTGAAGCATTTCTCTCACACATTTGAAGGAAGTGGAAGGGATTTCCATACCTTTTAAGATGGGTGTTATTTCCTACTTCTGGTATGACTTTTCCCCCTGCCTGTAGGGAAGTATCTGRTAGTTACATTTGGTAGTTGCTACCTGGTAGAGCATTTACAATGTGCATTAAAGAAAGAGAACTTTAATGTGGTATCAAGAGATATGCAAAGCTGTTATCAAGCCTCTGGATCGTGGGTGCTTACCACAAGTCTGGATGAACTTTAGGACCTGGTCCCTGAGTGGGGCTTTTTCCATGTGTTCATGATTCAAATTGTAAACCATGTGGGCTTCACTGCAGTACTTTGTTGCTCTTTGGGAAAGCGAGCCCCAAAAAACTGAAAGGAGAGGCCTCTGGGCATCAGGACTGTCCTGTGCTGCTTGTAAAGGGGCTTAAGGCTATGTCCAAGAAGGTGGCAAGGTGTAAATGGGATAAAAAAGTCTTATTTGGCTTCTCATCTTTGAGAACACTTGGATTCAAGATTGTACTGKTTTTTTGACCTTAAATTCATCCAAGAAATCAGGTGCTATCTTTCCTTATGTCCAGAAAGGTTTCAGCCTTACCAGAGGTGGGAAGATTGTGCCTAATCATGTTTGGGATGCTGATCCCAGCACGTTGAACCCATGTCCTTGAAAGGCTCAGGCTGCTATACCATCTCCAAGCAGACCTAAAGCCCCAGCCCCTTGCTGGAGGCGGCCACCTTTGYCACTTCCAGCATGGGATGGGGTTGTTCCTACTGTGCTCCAACCAAACAAAACAAACCCAACAGAAAACCTCTGAAATAGGGATAGAAAACGTGGCTTAACCTGCCGGCCACCCAGCCATGTGTGCCGTGCGCTGCTTCTCCCTCTCCAGAGCTGTGCCTTTTCCTGCACAGCCCCATCAGGAGAGGGGGAGTGAGCAAACCCCCTCCCACCCCTTCCCCCTTCTTTACCTCTGTGAGAGAGGGGGCACAAAGATTTTCCTGGAGAGGCGGGCTCCAGCATATGGACATTATCTTCCCTGAGCTTGGAGCTGCCTGTGCCTGTGACRGGAGCAGATTCAAGCCACATTTTGCCACTTTTTGTATTTCATTTGGGATGTCTGCACGCAGGCGAAGTGGCTCCATGCTCAGGGAGAGGGCTGCTCCGGGGCAKCTGCTGAAATGCAGGTGAGGCCCCGTCCCACCGATGGGGTGGTGAGAGGGAGTGCGAGGGGAAAGCTGCGGGATTTAACGCCTCTCTTTCTCTTCTTGCTTGCTCTTCTGCTGCATGAGAAGAATCTTATTCTCAGCACATGTTTCTCCTGGGAAAAAACAACCCACTCCAAACCCAAAACCTCCAGTGCCGTGCTCAGATTTGTTTATTTCTACAGATGTGAGACTTTGTTCTGTTTTTTTTTTTTTTTTTTTTTTTTTTTTTTTTTTTTTTTTTTTTTTTTTTTTTTTTTTTTTNTAAACTTCTTGCACACGAAATTTTACACTGTAAGCTTGGGTGACAGGTATTAATTTATAAAATAATGAAATGTGGAATTCTTACCTCATCACTCAGTTTCATGTTCAGGGGCTTGGAAGTGAAAAAACTCCTCAACCAAATGAGCATGAGATTTCCCTAAAAACACTGAAATCTCACTTGACTTTAAAATGTTATTATTGTCAGCAAAGCAACTGCATAATTACATTTCTATTTCTGTATGTTTAGTTGGTATTAATGTCTGTGAGCTAGATCTTCCCTCTTCATTAGCCCACACTTTTGAAAAAAAATTSTAGTTAGAGCTGCAAAATGTGCTTATAAAGGAATAAAAATCTAGCTTATTTGAATTTTTTTCCATGGTAAATAATTTGAATTGCAAAATATTATYGGTAAACATGTAAGAACACATCATTTATCTTTCCTATCTGAATATAGAAAGTTTGCCATATCAAACAAATTGTTTTATTTTTTTTTTTTACAACATTTACAAAGAACAAGATAGTAAAATCCTCCAAACTACCATTATTCAAAGCCCCTTCTGAATTATGAACACACAYAATTCTATTTCAGCAAACTGCACTGGGTGTTAAATACTCAAGCAAAAAACATGAAAAATAAATTTTTGTTATCGGTAATAGCAAGAATGAAATCATAGTCCTGCAATTGACATAATAAGAAAAAAATGTTTAGAGAAACTAATAAACAGAAGAAACTACTCAGTTAAAAGCACATTTTTTGGGATGTTTTAGAGGACTAGAAACAATAAAAATGTCCATGGAAATATGGTCCATAATATCCTTGAAAAATCCATGCAGCTGAGTCCAATTTCTATTATTGTATCCAGTCCTAAAAAACCTGGTACAGTTGAACAATTCATCCTTAAGTTATTTTAATGTAGCATGTATATAATATTATTTTTATTAGTGGATTAGGATTAGGTTTGTGATTCTGAAGACAATAAGTCACAGTGTAAAYCCATTGTAAACTTGTTTTCAAGCTGATGAAAGGATTGGACAACAGATAAATCTACATTTTGTCTCTCCTTTTTTTTCCTTTTTTTTTTCTTTTATTCTAATCCCTTTTATAATGCCTGGGAATATTAAATATGAATGCATTACATGTTTGTGTGACTCAGTGGATAATGCAGCTTTAGTTATATTCTTCCATTATGACACTGTCATTAGTATATTATAATAAAAGTGTACATGGKATATGCTGTAAATAAATCAGATATGAGAAGCAGCCTCTTTCAAAATATCTGAAATAACTCATCAATACTGAGGAAAAATATTCTAATGTTGTTTAATTATGAATTAATTATTTTTACATATRAGGGTAATAGAAGAGTATGCCAGTTCTAAAATAAAAAATCTAAGATGTACAGATTGAATACAAGCCTAWAAATTAAACAAAAAGTACCATCTTTGGCAAATATCATCTTTTTGGTGGAAAATTGCTACAATGGGTATCTGTCTTTGTACAGAATGAAGTCCATTGAAATAATCCCGGTGCTGTCATAGAAATAATTACTTTATTGTAAACCATATGGATAAGAGGACAAAAGTAACATCCCATGGCCATTATTTATGTAGTATCCACACCACCAACTGTTTGAATTGAAAGAATAAATAAGTTAAATGAGTTCTTTTTTTAATTGTTTATTTCTTGGTACTCTAATACATGAACTGGGTCACGTAATGGCCAAACTCCAGCTACCTCTGGAGCCCAAGACTGTGATGGTCATGCCTCCAAGGCACACTGGGCATGGGACAAGGAAAGCTATTGTCCTAAGCTGGAGCTGGGACTGTTCTGGGATTTTCTAGAAGAAATCTTCTGTGATGCACTCCTCCGTGTCCATCTCTTACAGMTTCTTCCTCAGTCTGTGATTCCAGACACAGCTGGTTAGTGCATCACAGACCAGGTCAGRCAATTGCATTTGATASGTGGRGATATGTAAGAGAGCAGGAGACAYATGGGGGAAGAAAGAGAAAGAAAGAGAGAGAGAAAGAAAGAGAGAAATCACTGCCTTGCAAATGTGTGAGGCACAAGCRCTGTTAAAGGGCAATACGCTGGGAATGAAATGGCATGAAATATGTCRGATCTGATATTTCCTCACGTATGCTATTTCCACATTTTTAAAAAGAAATAAAAATAAGTTGTGCTGTATCACCTATCATCCTCAGTAAGAATCCCATATGTTGTGTGTACACATCATCAGCTGAACTGAATGACTGATGCATTAGGCAGTGTCAGATGGGAGGATCTGGGACCGTGCTGGCTGTTGGGAGCTTATCCTGACTGCTTTCTTTTCACCTCATCTGTCGAAGCCATCAGATATTTCTGGAACAGCATCAGCCGATGGCAGAGACAGGCTTTGTGCTCCTTRTTAAACAGTCTTAATCATCACAGCAATTATTCGATGTAGGGAGTAAAGAACGACAATTTTTGTGACCCTCCTCTACTTTTCCGTGGGGGAAAAGTAAATATCTAATATTGAGAACACTCTCAAGAGAAGTGTGGTTTGTTTATATACAGGAGAGAGGAGAGGTAAACTACWATTTTACCAAAACTGGAGCTTTAAAGTGTTGATCCAGAATTTGTCTGTATGCTGAGACAGAGAGATCAGAGTGTAGCATAACTTCAGCAATGCAAAGTTAAAAGGAAAACCGTATATTTGCAAAATATTTTTTACACTGAAAATGTGACATMATGTTACTGTAGCTCTACATGATTACATGTTAAACCTATTAATCTCTTCAAATATGCTAATAATGCATGAATCAATACAGAGGGATCTATGAGTTGACTTTAAGGGAATACAGTTGCCTTTATCTAAGAAAGTAAACACATTTAGAGGTGTAATAGATAAACCATAATGAGGTGAGGCTTTCCAACAATTCATTTAAGATTTATGCTTGCAACTTTTGTTATATTCTGTAAGCTTCTCCTACATGAATCCCTTGTAAGGAAACCAAAATACGAAGATAAAACAATGAAGAGATTATTTTCCCAGCTGTTGAGGATTGCTATATATAATGAGAATGGGATAGGCTTTATAGCAATTTGAGAAAAAGTCCTTCTAAATAAAGTGAACTTTTTTCTTTCTTCTTAAACTGTCAGTAAGTCAGGCTTTGCAGTGGTAAATAACTATGTGCAGTAGGATTTCAACAAGTCCATTCAATATATGACCTTGAAGAGGAACCAGGAGCACTCTAAAGTGTTCAAGTAATTTCCATCTCCGAACTCTTCAGTGCATTTACATTTTTCACATGAGTATTAAGCATATCTTAGTTGAAAATAGTCACTCATGTTGCTCAAAAGAGACTGGTGGATTTGTCAAGAGGAATTTGGCCTGAAGAGTTTTATGTGAATTTAACAAGAGATCATGGGTTTGATGTGATTATACGCAAATGCAGGTAAACAGAAGAAAAACCTTTGAAATGCACGCAAAATAACAATGCTAGCAGATTGCTAAAAATAGATAGCATGCAATGAACACTTGCATGTATATATATGCTGCAGGTGGAGCTAAAAGTAAGATTCTTATTTAAAGATGGATATGATTTTCTTACATAAGATTCTGATGTGGTTCTTATTGTTAGAGGTAATCCTTTAGACAAWAATTTTTTATGACTGATGTCAGCCTGACACTGCATGTCTTGCTTTTATATAAAAAGGAATCTTCAATAAAACATTTTAACTGTTTCCAGGAATGATAGGGAAAATTTGTTTGGTTAGTTAATGTTAAAAGTCTGCGTGACCTTACTGAATAAACTGCTTTACAGTAAATGAACTAAATTTAAGAAGGAGGTATTTTGAGGCCAAAAAGAGGTGAATTTTTTTCTTTCCTGTAAAAATACACACCCATTTGGCACAGTTATCATTGGGTATACTTGATATAATAGCTTAGAGTTTAATTATTTGTAGATTTCATCKGTAGTGTGTATGTTCAAGGCTGGCAATCTCAGAGCAGAGCTATGCATGCCATTCCTTATAATTGTTTCTCTTATGTGCCTCAGTAACTCTAGAAATGAGGGCAAGAACACTGTCTTTTTTTTCTGCCCTCATTCCTCCTTCATTGCTGTCCACATTACTTCAGGGCARTCTGAAGAAGGACAGATTAATCAGCCTTGAATCCAAGTCTGAGTAGGGAGCAGAGCTGGGATGGGCAGATATCTGCAGGACTTGGGCTCTGAAAGAGGAGGCTGCTGGCTCTAGGGAAGGTCATAGATAAGGTTGAGCTGTAGAAACAATAAAAAAAAAAATAGGAAGGGAGGTGAGAACAGCTTGTCCAGAAGAAAATATAAAGGTGGAATATGACAGGTTACAAAAGACTGAAAGGTCTATGGCCACCAAAACACATAATCTTTCAGGATCTGGGGTAGGACACAGGATTTCTGTTTTTCAGAGCTGCTCCTCTACTTACATAATAATTGAGATATCACTGGCAGTACACATCTCTTATTGCCTGTGTCAGTGGGACCACGATTGCTGCTGATTATTGGCATGTTTCAGGTGATAAACTTCATCTAGATTTCAGATTCCAGTCCTGTTGTCCACAATGTGAGAATTGGGCAGATTTCATATGATTAGCATTTTTGTCAGACTGAAAAAACAAAGAAGTTATTATCTTTTTCCTTCCCTAGGCCTTSCATCATCCCACTTGATTGTTTGCTGAATAGATAGATCTCTCAGAATGAGGCACTGGTTCAAAAACTAGCCTTCACTAGTGGATTTCTTAACTTTTTAATGTTTGGCCTTGTAGCCCCAATCTTTTGTTTAAGSTTGATTCTTGAATCAAGCAGCAAGAGCTGGGACAAAATGACACAAGTGGGGTTTTGGTCACTCATCATCATTAACGCTATGGCTGTTTAAATGTATGATGTGTCTGTGTGTGTGAATGTATACATATATGTGCTATGTATAGATATATATACATACATACATGTATCCTCTTTTCTTTTGTGAGCTGAAGATGGAAAAAAGTATAGCAGGGAATTACATAATCCTATAAACAGTTTCTTTGGTGAAGTAATTTGCCCTGTTTGAGTGAGGACTGCCAAATCCMGCATGAGAATTTGTGACATTGATATCATTCAGATGTGGGAGTTTCTAGGATTGCAACTACTGGCTGTAGTTATTTGGAGACTTTCTGTTTCTTCCAACTGTTAGTGCCACAGTATGCTGTAACTAACTGATTGCAGCAGGGCTCCATGCTACATTTACACGTACAGAGTTCCATGTCTGCCCAAAAATGTATGCAGATAGCCAGTGTCAATGCAGGCACTGAGCCATTTGTGAGTTTAAAGTTACTGATTTACATTAATATTTGTAGGATTTGCGCCTTGGTTAATTTGTCGTCTTCCCAAATGGGAAGAGGATATGGACAAGCCAGGGCTAAACTGACAAATGTGTTCGTCCTGCCAAAGTATTCATGGTGTATCTAATGCTTTGCTTGAGTCAGCTGGTCAGTCAGTCAGTGATTTTCCCCCCCAAAAAAATTACTCCTAGAAAGGAAAACGAGCCTAAGAACCAAGCAACAGAAAGGATATACATTAGAGAAGAATATATTTTTCTCTTGCTTCCTTTCAGCTACTCCAGAGACATAAGAAATGACTTAACTAAGTATATGAACTAACAAACATCTAACACTTGATGAGATCCAAGATGGGAATGGYACAATAGGAAATCACATGAAGTAAAATTTTATGGAACTTGCAGTTCACAACTATGCTGATTAGTAATCACACTGGCAAGAATACAGATCCCTGTTTTTCATGTATGTATACATATATCCCTGTTTCTCCTGSTGTTTTACACAAATACTGACACATTTGTTCACAGATACCTCTCTCTAGCACAATGGGGATTGCTTCTTATGCAAATTACCAGCAMCTTTGATRAMAYCYTGMCYTCAGATGMTGTGTTTCTGAATGTTTGGAAATTTTTGATTAGTATTTATAATACCAAAAGAATTATATCAAAGCATTTTTTGCATTAGTCAATCAACATCGCTAAAAAAAAAGTCTATTATGCCATATAAAACCTGTCAATCTCAACAATTTGTGTACCAGATCAAGAGAGGATGATTGTCTAAAGATTATGCCAATTTTAGGAAGGTAATTGAAATGGGCTTGAGCAGGTCTGAGCCTGGCAGTGTCTGTGACTTTACAGTTTAAAGTTTCTTATTTTAATATGGTCCTGTCTTGCCCACAGCCATTTGTTGGACTTCTTTGACACTGTATAATAAGGTTTCATATGTTTTAAAAAAGAGTTGTCTGGGCACAGGAAAGATTGAGATGATAAAAAAGGCAAATTTAGGGATAATTTGTCTGCCCCGTTGATTGCCTGACTGTGCCACATGGGGCAATGACCTCTGCTGCTTWTGCACTCCATGATTTTGTCTCAGACAGGGACAAAGTAAAAAAAGTAAGATTCCTACTGAGAGATGCAGCATTTGGGGTTGAAGCTGGCTATTACTGGTTGGAAATGTCTTTCTTTCTACTGAAGTCACTGGAAAAGAGCAGTCTTAGGCTGAGCAAATCCCCTGCTCCTGAAAGGTCGGACTCTAAGTGGGCAGTATTGTGTTTGTTAGCATTAATAACAAACAAAAAAGGGCACAGAGAACTAAAATGTGCAGGAATTCACAGCAGGAATTTGGAGGATTTCTTCAAGACGCCCAAGCATGCTCATTTGGCCTGAGGAAGGTCCAGGGGGAAATCAGTTTTGCCATCCCAAGTGTAAGGAGCTTGTGCCTGACAARGGGAACTTCCCAGCTCTGGGAAGACAAGCACCCAGATCCTGCTCCATCCAGAGGAATGAGATGGTTGGGACTTCATCGTTTGCAGCAGTGTTTTTCTCAGTTTCATTTTCATCCTCCCAAGTGCATTTCTTTAACAATCCCCTGCCTCAGGCAGCTGTTTGTTTTGCCTTTGTCAGTCTTACTAATAAAAAAAAAAAAGAAAAAGAGATGGAAAATTGTTWAAATAATAGATAATGTCTCATAAGCATCCACTATAATATTTTACTTAAATATTTCTMGATTTTAGAGAGTTGTCTTTATAGACATTATTAGTGTTTTAAACAACAGGTTTGTGAAGATCAGAGCAAGAGTTGTGGACATTTAGGTTATGCTGTTATGATATCTACTTATTGGGAAAAATGCATACAAAAAACCAAACACTGTTAGAAAGTTTCTTAAATATCATCACAATAACGAAAGCCTTGAGAAATGCAAAAGGAAGAAAATAGGAYCAATTAGATACAGTATTTTGTGCTTTTTTCCTGGAATTTGTTGGCACCATTATTTTTTAATTCCTTTATTACAGTGTGCTTTGTTACTGGTAGAACTGAGTTCTTCATTACTTCAGGTTAAGCAGTAAACCCCTACCAAGCCCAAGAGGCATAACTTGTAGTAGCTGGAGGTGACACTTTAGACTTCTGTCAATTGATTGAAGTCAGGAGGGTTGTGCTAGTTTACAGACCTTACTAAAAGTTCACTGTAATTGTCAGAAAAATCTCTCTTTCATTTAGTTGAGATGTGGATGAAATTGTAAGTATTATTTCATATTTAAAAAGACCTGATAAGAAGAATTTGTGTTGTCACTTTTCAAACCCTTTCTTGGCTCTAGAAGGGGAAGTGGCTAATGCTGTGAGCATTTTGACTATTCAGGAGGATACTATAGTCAATCAAATGAACCCCATTTACTTGTCAATGACAGAGAAAGATGTTTATGCATGCTATTATTTATTGAGATTGCTTGTTAAATAGCTTTACAAGAGTCTTTAAGCAATAATCTGAACACAAATGTGACTATTCAATACATTTGTTGTTTTATAGGATGAAGTTCCTGTCAGAACCATGTGACTGGATACCAAAGTGACTTGACAGCATTTTGGTGTTTCAGTTGAACTCAGTTTACCCTGGCTTTTTTTTTTTTTTTTTTTTTTTTTTTTTTTTTTTTTTTTTTTTTTTTTTTTTTTTTTTTTTTTTCCTGTCTTCTTTTTCCCCCTGAAAAAAAATGGCAAATTTACTTTAATCATTTGACAAAAAAAAAAAAATACTTAGTTCATGGCTTACATTATGAAATGATTATAACTGTAGCTAAGAGGGAGGGTGAATTGACAGAAAGTGAATATTTCTTGTTAGACAAATCTGGAATAAAGATCAACTGTAAGTATGAAAYGATGAAAGTAAATCTGGAATATCTTACATCTCCTCTAGTAAAACATAAACAGATGCAAAATGTCCAACATAATATTTTTGGTCACTTTTTGATGCCTGTTGTTATACCTAAACTACCAACATCAGGACAAGTTTCCTGTATACTGAGAATTCTATATTGTACAGCTTCATCATTTTGTTCTGAAGAACTTTTTTAACCTACGACCTCTCTGGAATAGCCCTCTGAGCTTTATATTCATTGCAATAGAACAATAAGAGAGTCCTGACAGMAGAATAAATTCACTCAACTTATTAGTTTAGCCATTTAGATGTACTTGGTTAAGGTGAGACATTAAAATAAATGAGTTAATTTGTGCCTTGGTTCAGTGTCTTTAAGGAGTCAGAACATCCTAACAATTTTTTCCCATAATTTAAACTTTTGTATAAGTTTGCACCCTAGCCAAATCTCATATAGAGAGTTGCCTTCTTTTCAGGACAATCATATTTCAGTAAATCCACACAGGAATATTAGTCGTAGTTCATTTAATCACCAAATCCTAACAACTAAGTATTCACTTCATTAAAGACACTAAAAAATTCTGGCCAGCTGTTTCCTGCCACTTGGCTGGGGACAAGGTGGAGAAAGACAAGCAATTCAATCCTCAGTAACTCTCAGTTGTGTTCAGCATAATTCTGCCACATAATTATACTTTCATAATTTTATTCCTAAACTAGAATCTGAATCCAAGGGGGTTCTATGACTTATGGGCTTAAATTCTGACATGTTTAAATTCATGTTGTACACACAAAAATTTCCACAGATTTTAGTAATCAATTTAGACTAATGCTTTGTTTTGTCAACTGTGCTTTCTCTCTCTTTTTTTTTTTTTTTAATAACTTTAAATTAAAGTAGTCAAATAGATTGAAGAGGGAGGTATAATTAACATACTATTTATATATACAAATGATGGATTAGTTATTTGCTCTGTTCCCGGAAAACTATTTCCTGTTCTGGTTCATATACAAAATTCTGGAATATTAAGAACTCTTTGTCAAAGACCAAGATGACTGTATTATGATGATTTTAAAGCTGCTAGCAATTTTTCTACACTGAATGTAAAAAGAAATATTGATTACAACTGAAGAGTGACTTAAAAAATGTCCATTTGATTGTATGAACAATCGGGCTTGTTGCCCATGAAAATAAGTGCTAAGATACCAAATAATAAATCAATATTCTGAGGCCAAAATCTAAACAGACATAGATCAGTGAAGTTACACAGACTTCTGCTGAGCTGTGCTCATTTATACAGCTGGGTCTGGCTMTAGGGTTCTGCAAAAATGACAAAGTTATCCAATTTGATCATAATTCCAGAGAACTCTCCCTGGAAACAGAATTTAGCATTCTGTACAGCCCACGGAGAAAATTAGGTATGTCAGGACAGGATCAAAACCTACCCACCAGTCCAGGAAACACTGAGCAGGGCTGTCCCTCCCTGGGGTGCAAGCAGCCCAGCCCAGGCATTTGTGGCCACTTGTGCACKGCGTATTTGTGTCCTCTCTCCAGTACAAGGCTGCTGGTGATTTTCTTTGGGAAAATAAGCAGGATACAGTCTTTTCAATAAAATAAATCACCTGCTCAMAGCCTAACAGCTGCAGAGACAGCAAATTTTTGCAAATTTCCTTCTTTCCTCTGCATAGCTCCTGTCCCAGTTCAGTGTCCTCAACCCCTTGAACCAGGGGAGTGGGGTGTGCTGAGCTGCAGACTCTATTCTTACCACACAAGCTAATTAATGGGATGAAGTGCAGTCATTTTGCTTTGCCCTGGGGTTTTAAAATCGAAGCACAGCTTCTGATGATGCTGCTGGCAGCTTGGTTTTATTTGTGCTTCCTGGGTATACTCTGTGGGTTGTGATCTGAGTCAGGCAGCTCARCCAGTAGGGATTCATTCAAGGGGCAAGAAATGGTAAGCATTTCCTAAAGAGAGTCCCTCAGGGGAGTCAGGACTAATTTGGGATTCCCACCAGGTTAGTAAGCAATGTTGCCAGCTCCTCATTCTGGCTCARACTAGAGGAAGTCTGAAGATTGTAAGGTTTGCATTGCCTTCAGGGCCAGGCACCAACCAAGGAACACTTTTTGGATATCAATTTTGGACTTAAATTTAGCTTAAACTTCACTTCAGGTGTTGTGTTCCYAATGGGCTTGCTTCTTTATACACTTCACCTCGAGAGGTCTTCAACATGCTTTGGAAAAGGATATTTTACTCAACTTCATGAGTGTGGCCAGCTAGAGCTTTAGGTAAGGATYTTRGAWGGTAATGTTCTGATTTCCTCCTGATGCACTCCAWAAGTTATGAGGTCTCATCTGCTCTCTGTATATGATTTCTGTATATAGCTTTCTGCATATGATTCTTRGGGTTGCTTTGTTCTTGACTGTATGGGTTTTGAGAAAGGTTTCCTGTTTTTCAAATAATCTTCACATTTGTTTTGTTTTTYACTGTTATATGGCAGAGACAGAAATTGTAGCCCAATGTTTTTGCAAAAAAAATTTAAATAAGACTAAAAAAGAGGAAAAGTAGGTAGGTGGCACCAATAGTAGTCTGAAACTACTGCACAGACATTTATTTCTCTGTTGTAGTTATTGAGCTTATACCTACCTATTTGCAGCAAAGATGAACATCACAGGTAAGTGCAATAGCATTTGCTCAAGGTTTCTTTATTTCTTCAAATCTCATTGTAGCACTACTTTTTCCTATTGCTGTTGTGCATTTAATCAGCAGTTTCATCTCAATGGGGTTTCATGCCCTGAAGAGATATAAAGGCTTACAAGGATCAGATGTGTAAGGATATAAAGCTAGGAGACTTGCTGACTGCATAGCTGARGCACAAAACTGCAAAACTGTCACCTTCCATTTGCTAAAGCCTAGATGTTCTCAGAACAGAATACGGCCTTACTTTTCCAACAGGAAAGAGAAAAATGCACAGATTTTGAATAAGTCTCTCATCTTTGGATCTTTCCACTTCTCTGAAGAGAACTTCTCAAGCAACGTGGATGGTAATGATTTAAAGGAGCCAAAAAAAAAGAAAAAAAAGAAAAAAAAAAGGCTAGTTTTGCGGATGGATTCCTGAAGGAATTGAAGGAGGTTTAACAGCCTTTAGTCAGGTACTGAATTTTTTGTCCGATATGAGTAGGACAGTTAGTCACCTTAGCCTGACTCTAACCTCAGCCACTGAACAGATCAAAAAAAGCTGTCCTGGAACATGTAAGAGATAAGAGTCTTTTGCCTTGTGCAGGTACGTGCCCTGCTGAGCACTCCGTCAGGTCTGTGATAGTCAACAGCAAATAAGGAACTGCAATGCAGAGTGCAGGTTGTCATTATCAGCTGAGCCATTTCTTCCAAAGACAGGTAGAGAGAGAAGCCACTCCGTTATTTTCCAAAATGCATGTTGTCAAGGTAAGTGGTTCCTGTGAAACTTCCAGCAGCTCTTTCCTAAATTTATGACCTCTGACTAAGCATTGTGCCTTGCCAAGGAGGAGACAACTCTTGGTGTGCACAGCGGGACTGTGGAAATCAAGGAAGCTCCATTTCAGAAAGTTCTGATCCCCACAGGCGTTTGTTCCACACTTGATATCTGACCAGGAGACATTAAAGTCTGAGATAATCACACTGAGCAATTTCTGTCATCAGTAGTGGGACAAATTGTGTCYCTAGAGCCTTGGCTAAGGGCTGGAGGACTCATGTGCGTGCAATTTCCAGGATGAACGGGGAGGCACTGGAGACACGCATGTTGTTTTACATTGCTGGGTTGTAGTCACGCCCTCAGAAGATGAGAGCACAGACCAAGCTATGTAACCTCTCTAGGCTATTTTCTTTTCTGTCCTGAGCTGAAGGGGTCTCTGARGTAGTAGAACTTCCCTTCTCATTTGCTCCATGGTTTCTGGAAAGATTTCCACCTGGAATAAAGTTTCCAGCAGCAAAGATATGAATGGCGTTAAAATAAGCAACTAGTTGGYTATACCCAGGCTACATAAAATCTGAAAGATATCAGATTTAAAAAGATTGTCAGAATAAGAGAGAGATCAGAAGCCTTGACAAGGTTAGCAAAATTAAAGAGAAAGAATAGAAATTATTAAGACAAAATATTTGCATTTTCATGATTAATTTATTGGAATAAAGAAAGTTTTGCTTTTCTGAGTTCACTTTGTTTTAATACTCCTCTGCATATGGCTTCAATATCAAAATGAAAGGAAAAAAGCCCACCAATATATCTCACCCCAGATATTTTTTATGTGTGTGAAGCTGTTGAGTCACTCACAGTTTGYCCCTCCAAGTGAAGGAAGGTGGCCCTGTTCACTTGATGGGTGACTCAAACTCAGGGGGTGCAATTAAAGCTTGTAGAGGCCTGTGAGGGACAATTACTTTTTACCATGCTTGTACCATGCCACTCGTTATCTGCATGGAATGATCTATTGCTGCTGCTGTTGCTGACAAAATCTGCTTTTTTTTTTTCCTCCCCACATGCTTGTCCTGCCCAACGGCATCTGTTTTTGTTCAAAGAGGCCTATGCCTTCCCTCACCTTGATGCTCCGTTGCTGCATCTTTCTGGCAAAGAACTCAAAAGATTTTGCCAGAAGGTTGCACTCAATCAATCCTGCCTTTAGGGTGTCCTAGAAGCGCTTTCTTGGATCACCATTGCTTCCTCTTTCYACACTCCAGTTCCCTTCATAGGAGGCACTTGAACATATGTACATCATTGATTCAAGCCATATGTCCAGCCCATTACACCTGGGCTTTCCATGTGGGTATGCTGCAGGAATTCATCACTGGTCAGCTTAGTGTAGCATCTGACTCAGAGGAAGACACATAGGTGCCTCTGGTGGAACTTCTCCAGCTGGCAGATGTGCTTTCTATACTACATCAAAATCTTGCCTCTGTTTAGCGCAACAGCCCTGTACAATTCCAGTCTGTATTTCTGGTCTGATCTGATACTGACTCCATATTCTCTTAGTAAACCGAGCAGAAAATTCCCCTAATTCTGTGATGCAGGTGGTTTCTATGAAACAAACACTGGCACAGTCATTCAACAGAATCTGAGTGCAAGTGAACCCTTATGCAACAAACATCTCGGTCTCACTGTTGTTAGTGGAAGGGACAATGTATTCTTCTCCATGCGGATTGACGCTTCATCTTTTTTTTTTTTTTTTTTTTTTTTTTTTTTTTTTTTTTTTTTTTTTTTTTTTTTTTTTTTTCCTCAAAGTTATGATTAGCCTGTTTTTTTCTTGATTGTTGTGAAAGTAGCACACTTTTTTGTTAAGAAGGTCTGAAGACCTTGGCTGATGCGAGCCACTGCTGTGCAATGATGTGCACACCAACCTTCTCATGTGCTCTGCTTGGTGGCATCTGGCTTGGTGTACAGTCCTCCTGCTGCTCAAAARTGAGTCCTGATGTTGAGGCTGAGATTGCATTTGTTTTACCTGACTCCYCAGAATAACATTTTCTCAATGAAATGCAGCAAGGACAGCAGAGAACAGTGATTTCATACCCAGTGATTTACAAAAACAAAGTAAGAGACAGTCAGGGAGGGTCTGAATGGCATATGGTCTAAATAGAAAAATGAAGGCAGAAGGAAGAGGGAGGAAAGAAGGGGAGAATTAGTTCAAAGRGATGGATGTGGGTGGTATGAATGGACAATGAACACAAGGGGGAGGAAGTTGAGGTTAAAAAATAAAGGAAGAAACGTCTCATCATAGTCCTTAGAAAAGAGGTGAATGAAATTACACCACAACAGTCAAAACACTGCATAAGCAAGAAGTTGCACTCAAAACACACTTAAGTGAAATTAAAGGGAACTTTGGTTCTGGAGGGACTGGTGGTAACAGCCTCTCAGAAATATTCGTCCAAAGAAAATGTTAAGTACTGAGCATAAAARATTTATAAAAACGTAGGTTAGATCATGTCCAGATATAACTGCAGAGTGATATATACCAGTTTGTTTTTCCTAAAATTAGGGGCTCAGTTACATATGTATACCGTAAGACTCTGCAGTGCTGAGCTTCTGCCATATTAATCTCTGTGCCGCCAATTTTTTGTAATATATTTACTAACTGAATGCCAGATTAATCACTGAATTAATTCAGCTTCACATCTGTGTTTCTAATAGAACTTGATCAATGAATCTGGAGGAAGAAATGAATCAGTGGGTTGTGGTTTGTATACTTAAATATTTGGGGGTTTTATTTCCACATTGGCACAAGTTTCAAGAACTACTTGAAGTTCCCTGGAGTTTGGATTATGGCTATGCCAAAGAACAGCTGATACAATAACTCTTTACATGCATTGCCTTACCAACAAAATATTCAAGAATGCCTTAATGACAAATAAACTCAAAGCATTTGTCTTGGTCTCTTTTGTTTTACATAATAAACAAGAAAACATCATGTTATGAAGTATCTAATTAAAGATTTGGAATAARTAATTATAATAACCCAACAGGAGTTCCAGGGTTTTTTTTGAAGCAACATTGTTCTTGGATTACAAAACACTGATGGAAGTCTCAGTACTGTAAACCACATGAAGAGAGAAAACCTCAAATTAAGAATGATTATGATAAATCAGAGACACTTCTTCTGCGTGTTTCTTTCATCAAAAAATGCTAGCTAGGCMATTTAAAAGATATGAAACAGTGTTATCAGAATTTTTTCCTATGTGAAATGTTTGCACAGGAGATGTAGAAACTAAGAGCATGCAAGTACAACATTTGAGCATGCAACACCTTATCACAACCACTTTGAGGAAGCAGATGACTGCTTTCTACAGCATTCTGAYTTTAGAATGGTCCAATTCCAGAATCAACTTGTCTTTCATAACCAAAGAAAGAAAAAAAATAGAAAGGCATCTCCATTTTCTCTTGTAATTTGTTTAAGTATTTCTTGCAGATGTTCAAGTGTTCAAAGAATAATTTGAAWTTGTAATCTGAAGCTACAGGAGGAAGTTTAAAGTATGTTGACCAAACTGTTCCATATTGCAAAAATCATGTTCTTATGATTAAGAAGGATCAAACAAAATAATAATCCAAAGTGACCAAACCATGTCTCCTAAAAAAAAATTCTAAATCCATATGCCAGCACATGGATAAAATAAAAAAATAYTTGCAAGTAAGAAGGTGAGTATGCACTGACTGCAGTTTGATTTCAGATGTAGCCACAAAGAAGTAGGTTCCTTGCTACAGATTTAGGAGCCWAATTTTAGGCATCTAAGATTAAAGGGGCTGGCACCTTGTCATAAGCTGTTGTACAAGYTTATAGAGATGTCTATGAGGAGATATGTCTGAAAGGAAGGCAYTCTTGTTTMRATTAGTGGAAAACTTAATAACCAARTTAAAATATTCTCTGACTGAATGCCATAAAGTCTACATTAGACATGGAGATATGAGGCCAGTTGCTACATTAATTTTGAGTTTGGGGAAAGAGTAGGATCATAGGGTAGTTGGTAAGTTGGTTTGAGTGAATTTTCAGCAGATCAGTTTGATTGTTTTGGAATTAGAATCTTGGGATTTCAGCTGTAGCTTTTCGTCCTTTTTTTTGATACAGAAGAGATGATGAATTACCTCCTAGTATTAATTTTTCAGTGCTGATTTTCTATATATTAAACTACAAAAAGCTCATTCATAATTATGCAGTTGAGTAGTACAGCAGCAAGGAATGAATWGCAAAGAAATAACTTGACATATATGGAATTCACTTTCTGAGAATTCTTTAATATCTCTGAACGTATAAAGTGAGCTGTGTATAAAGTAAAACCTTTCCATCAAAGTTGCTTAGGATGCAAAATTTCTATGCAGCATCCAAAAAAAGTCTACATTACCTCACAGTAGGGAAATGAAACTTATTGTGACAATTTAAACAAATCTAATAATTATATACTTCTTCATTCCTCTTGGTTAGCTGGTATTTAAATGGAATTTAATACAAATTTAAGTCCACCTGCGCTTAATGCAAGGAATAGTTCTAGAATCATAGAATCATAGCATCAGTCATATAATTGGGTTGGAAAGGATCTTAGAGATTATTTAGTTTCAATTGCCCTGCCATGACAGGAGCAGCTTCCACTAGACCAGGTTGCTCAAAGCCCCATCCAGCCCAGACTCAACCTGGCCTCAGATACTTCCAGAGATGCAGCAACCTGTTCCGGTGYCCCACTGTCCTCTGAGTAAGGTTTCTGTTGTGTCTACTTCTCCACTCAGCTCTGTGACATCTGTACAGTTGCTGAGGTGCTCTTGATGTCACTGTGTCTTTGATAAAGATGATTTTGAAGAGTGCCAGTCCCAAGACAGAGCCCAGAGCTCTGATTTCACTCTGATGCATGAGGGACACTGTTTGTCACTGGTTCCACCTGGAAATAGAGCCATTGGCCACARCTCTGACTGTGTCCATCCAGCCAATTTCTTATGCACTGAACAGTCCACCCTTCAAATCCGTGTCTTTCCAATTTGAAGATAAGGATGTCGTGTGGAACCATGGTGAASGTCTAACAGAGCAGTTGGTGGTCTTCACTTATTGCCTGTTGCATTCACTCCATCATAAAAGGCCACCAGAATAATTTTAGGCTACTGTTACTCTCAGTTTGACTGTTTTTAGTGTAATCTAATACTAATTCTGAGGCTTTTAAAAATCTACTTTATCTTAAAAATATTTGTTCTTAATTGTGAGACGGCATTGAAATTCTAGGTTAATATTTCATTTTTAATGGCTTATACATGAAAGTCTRATGTTGTTATTCTGTCTGATTAAGAGGAACCATATGTTTTAAAATTAAAAAGAAGAAAAACATGGGTATTTATACCTTTATTTTCAGAACAAGCGTGACATCTCATTCACACCTCTTTTTTTAGATATATATGCATGTATACATTTATCACAGTGCTTTGTTTTAGCTGAGAACTGGTTCGCTGTACTTCAGATGGGACAGMTTTTTTTTATGGGCAAAGCAACAGGATGATATAAAGTTCAGAAAAAACACTGGAATCTAAATTAAATAATGTGGGGTTTTTACCATTTGGGAAATTTTATGTTATGGACAATTTTACAGCAAGTGGATCCTACCAGAAAAGTGTGGATTTTAGTTGCTTGGTTGTGTTGGGATTTTTTTTGTTGTTATTATTGTTCTTGGGTTCAGGGTTGGGGTTTTGTTTTGTTTTGTTTGGTTTTTTGATTTGTTGTTGGTTTCTTTTGGGTTTATTTTTTTATTTTTTATTTTTTTTTTTTTATGGCTCACTATGGCTGATAGTATTTTCTTTAGTTGTGGATTTTACTGTGGCACATTTCCCTTAAAAGGAACTGACTGAATCTGGGGGTTGCCTTTTTCCTGGAGAGTTATGAGTAGGACAACCTCACTGGCTGGGCAGTTGAGCATTTGGAGGACAGCAAGGAATCTGTCCACAMCTGGGAAGAGCAGAGAGCACACAGAGAGCGTGGCTTTGCAGAAGGCACAAAGAAGAGCTGCTGAAGGAGTCACAGCAGTGTTTCTGAAGATTTCCAAACACACTGGAGCTGAGTCTGGAGGACATCACTGATGTGCATATATGAGGCGGTTTGTAAGGATGTTTAGTTCTATCTTGTCTTTGGCAGTTTGAATTTTATCTGTTCTGAAATGGTCACTTGTTCTAGGGTAACAAATAAAAAATACGTATAAATACAACTCCTAATTTTATTAGAGCTTTTGGTTTTGCACAGGTGCTTGCAGTTATACCACAAAACTTCTAAAACTTCTAGTTGTGAAGATAATTTTAACATCCTGCTAGGCTCTTGCAGCTGATGGAAGGTTAAAGGTTATGGTACTAAAATATAATGAAAATCCAAATGTATACTTTCAAAGGAAAATAAGGTTAGCATTTGCTGTCATTATTTTCAGCAAGTTTTGGTATGAAGAGCCTCCAGTGGTTGCCAGGTTTTTATATACAACCTGTGGCTTGCAAACCAAAGCAAGAAATGTCCCATTTCCTGACCTTTGCCTTTTTTTTCTGTTCTCACACATAAAATATTTGGTTCATGAGAGAAATTTTTAATTTTCATTATCAGGCTTAGATTCTTTCAGGGTAAATGTATGACTTTCAACTTAATCTTGTTTTTCTTTAGTATTTTTTCCTGATGTTTTTCTTTAGAATGTGTTAAAGTCAGCTCACATCCTTCAGGCAAACAAAATAAAATAGTAATATGAATCCGAGTTTGAAAGAGATTTTMTTCTTGTGTTATTTTACGGTAATTTTTTTTTTTTTTTACAAGTAACTGAAGTGTGTGTTCCCATCAAATACTATGGTCAAGCTAAACCACAACACCTTAAACAGGAATTTATTCAGTGTACACATTCATAAAATGTGATTCTAGTACACTGCTCAGTGTTTTTAAAAGAAATTACTGATAAAATAGTATTTTGCTCTGTTCCAACTATTCCTTCCTGCTGGTGATTTGCTGCACATTATACTTGTGTATAATCAGATTGCTGGAATAAAGGCTACTGTACCCTTTGCACAGTATTTTGGGAGAACTGTAAAATTTTAACTACATTCWACTATTTGTTGGTTTATGATCTACCCAAAAGTAGTAAAATTGTTTAATAGCAGAGAGCTATTAAAGCTCTCTGGCAGGTAACTTGCAATAGCAACCTCTTTACTTTATAGTACATGTTGTAGAATATTTGCRTATAACATAATTAAAATAAATACATTTCCTACTAAATTTGAATATATTTTGTATGTAGAACAGGGCCATTCCTTCACAGGTCTAATAAGCAGACYAATTTGATTTCCAAGGGTTTCTTTGGGTCTTTGTGCCTTCTCAGAAAACTGTGGCTCTCTCACTCAGATACAGACCCTGATACAATAATCCATCCCTTGGTCACACCWGGGTGCAATCTCACAGGATTTTTTGTGATGGTTTTGAATCTTGTACTAAATGTGATTTGAGAGACTGGCGCCTCACCATCAGCTCAYCTGTGCCCCTGACACAAAGGGCGGTGTGAGACTCTGGGTCTGACCTAGGGGAAGCAGGCTAGAACTGCAATCTCTGTCCATGGCTTTTTACCTTGGATTTGCTTCTTTCTTAACTTGGCCTACTGCAGGTATTAGTGTTTAAGTCATGCTGAAGAGCTCAGCTTTTCTCATAGGGATTTCTGCAGGATGGTGTGAGATTTGATTGTAGTTCATTTCTACATTTYGGTGCAAAGAAAGCATTTCTAATATGGATATTCCTTGGAGCAGTTCATTAGTATTTATTTACACTTTAGAACAGAAGTGTGCCATTTAAATTGGCATAAGTAAGTTGTGGAAATACAAATAGTTCTGATTTATATTACTGACACTTATCACAGGAATTTGCTGTCACCTTTTTATATTTCACCAAGCTATTATCTCAAATGACTCATGGCAATGTCAAATGAAGAAAACATGATGTATTTTTGCAAATTCTGATACAGGGGGAAAATTGCTCAAAGAATATTTGATTTTGAAGAAACCCAGACAGCTTTATCAGAACCTTCTAACACCTCTAAGTGACTATCCTTAGAGAAAAAAAAAAAAAAAAAACAAACCAACAACTGGTCTCAAGCTGATTTCTGGTTTTATAAGGGAGTTTTGTCCTGGGAATACTTATACTTACCTGGAGAACACATTTCTAAGCCTTTGGCCAAGACCCAGTAAACACCTTGACATCCATTGAGTTTTAATGTGCGGTTTTCAAATACAGCCTGGATTGYTGTGAATTCAGACTTTGACCATAGTCCTAATTATAAATTATTTCACCTCAATTCATACATTTCCTTTAAGGAAAAGATCCCACTGTTTCCTGGGAGTTCTGGAACTTAATTACCGTCATTGCTGCAAAATCATGTTTGTAAAAGTTTGATGTCTTCTGCATGCTAACACCCAAATACCTCCTCCATCCTTGTAGTTCAGACATTCTGTTACTTATTAATGGAAAACATCCATATGTCTAAGATATGATATGTCTAAGTTGTCTAATCATCCAACATTCTAAGAAAAATATTCATAGTTTTTAAAATAAGAAAATCAAATGGCAGTTTGAATTTGATGTACCTGTACCGTATTTTTTTCTGCACAACTACCACTTTGAGCTAAGTTTTTTTCCTTTAAGTGTTTACTATAATTAGAGAAGTGCAGTCATAATTAATTTATTAAAGAATGAAGACTCAGTTTTAATGGAGGTCGAAAGAATCTATCAAGATTAAATGATCCAATCAGGGTACAGAAACAAGATTATGGGATGTGGGTGACCTCTCACTAACCCCTACTAACAAACAGAAAAATGGTTGTCATGAGTATTCCATTGAAAAGCCAGTCTCAACACAACTCACAGATCAAGTACATCTCTATAAATGTCCACTGAGGAGTGGCAGATGGAAAATTGGTCAGTCATGGTTACCTCCTTGCAGATGGTTCACTCTTTGAGAATGCTCTGAAAGTGGCAATGTGCAGGTGCCCTTCGCCATGGAGGACACTTCCCAGTGGTTTCTCAGGATTATGTGGCATCATGTTAAAGTTTCTGATGATAATGTAAGACAGTCAGGTCTTAAAACTTGAATTCCTAACACAAAGTTTTGGAATACTTAGATAAAAATGTCATCCCCATTTTGAATAAAACACTGTTTCTTAGCTCTCTTAGGAGAAATAAATATCTGGATGAAAGGCAGTTTTACTTTAACCTGCATTTAGMAGAGCTGATAATCAAAGGGTGCAACTACATAATGCAAAAGAAAAGAATTTGAGTTAAGGTTTTGTCTTTGTAGTCTGCTTGATTACATTTTGAGCATAGTTCTTGGGAAGAAATGCAGGTATCAAACTATTTTCCTCACTGTCCCTTCCTTCTGTCCCCATGGCTCAGCAGACCCTCAGATATTTGTGCATGATCTCAGTTTTAAATGACTGCTAGATTGATGTTTTGCCTTCTTTTAATTTTTTTCCCACAAATTATGCAGCAAAAATATAATTAAATTTTGTCATCAATTTTTATGATACTTTTGAAATAAGTTTATTCATGTGTGTATAAAGGTTATATAAACTTTAAAATTAAAAAAACCAAATCAACTCATTGTTTCAAAAACAGGTAAAATTTTATAATTATATATATATATCTATATCTATATACAATAAACACTTGATAGCAAGATGGAAAAGTGCTCAGTTTTCTGAGATATTGATTCAATTATTAACACATCAAATACAAGCATATTCTGCTAGTAAACTAATCTCAATTTAGATAAAATCTTCTACAAGAAACATCATTTTTATTGCACTTGAACATTTTTATGGGAAGTTGGAAATTAACTTGTTCTTACTTTATTTAGCATTTCCATTCTTATCATGTTTCTTTGGAAAATTGTCTACCAAAACTGCACATTCTTATTTCTACTTCATTATTATCCTATTTTGACAACAAATATAAAAAATGAAAAGCATGGAATTATTTATTTTCAAATGTCTATATTTTTCCCCCGTTTACCACAGTGGGAATTTCTTAAGATTGAAGCATTTGCTGATAGGCACCAGAATAATACAAATATACAATGTTATCTGTATCTTCATGAAATTTGAAGGAAAATGAGAAAAAACCCAGAATTATAGAAATGAAACAGGGAAAATACTTCAAAGGAGTTTTTTAATAAAATTTATTGTTTTGCATTCATGTAAAAGGAAGAAATMTTTTCCAAAAGAAAAGGAAGGGGTGCTTCACCTTCATCCAGTCATCTGAGAGTACCTTACTCAGTTGTGATTCCTGTGTATTTAATAGCTTCCTTGTATTTATATTTATATTTATGYATTTATTTTGCCACAAGTCATCCCACTCGTAACCAAATTGCTTTTGGAAAGATTGTCTTCTTCTCTTTGAATATTCCTCTTTTTAACTCTTGGTTATTACTCTTCAAATGACAGCACTTGGCTGCTGCTCCAGCCRACTCTTCCCATCTCAAACATGCTTTTATCATACCCTGCTATAGCTTTTTTTTTATTTTCTAAATTAAAGAAACTGAACTACTTTAGTGATCCATATTCTCGGCTGTTCTTGCCCTTGGAACCTTTCCCAATATGATGACCTCCTCCATGAGAAGGAGGGACCAGAAGGAGGGACCTTTTGATATTCAACATGTGAATCAGATATGTGTTTACTGAGTGACATAGTAAAGTACTTTTTTCCTTCTAATTCCTAATGGCTGATTTGCCTTTTTGACTGCCAGAGTGCAGCAAGTGGATGTTTTCACAGAATTTTCTCTCATAACCCCAAGATCTCACACTTTAGCAACAGTGGTTGGCTCAGGAACCATACCTTTAAATGGTGAGGTGGGATTTATTTTACCACAGGTAYCAGTCCAGATTTATCAAAAGTAAATTATTGTTATTTTTATTGTTATTGTTATTATTTGTCAAGGTCCTGTATCACATGAGATTCTTTTGATGTTCTTAAGAGTTGGCTGTGATTTCAGCATCCACAGTAGTGTCATCACCTGATAATCCTTCCTCCAGGGACATGAAAAGCATGAACCTAGAGCTGACCATCACCATTCCATCAAAAAACCTCCATCCTTCATAATTACCACCCATCTCTTCCTGCCATCTCTTCCTGTTCTGATTCCAGAACAGAAATACAGCAATTATCTATGCCATAACCTCTTTTATCCCATGACTACATAATCACCTGGAAAATTTTTTAAATGTTCGTAGAAAATATCTTTATCTCCCTATGTCTACATTCTATTACTGAACTCTGCAAGGTGGTGTCATGACTAATTTTACAATTKTAATAAGAATTGAATAATTCTAATAATAATTGAAAAGGTAAAGGAATTKTCACCATGTTTGTGTAGAAGAAAATGTGATATTTCTTCAATAAGGTTCAAYGTGTCTACTGCAAAAAGATTGTAAAATTCTTGTTTTAAAAGCTTCTCATGCTCATGTAGGCAGTGTCTTAAATTTAGACTTTTGGATAGTCAGTTATACTATTGTTTCCTATCCTGCATGAAAATTCTATTCTACTTAAATATTAAATGCTTTATTTTTGGTCAATTATTATCCCATGAGAAACCCTGTATAGAATAATTCCAGATTATTTTTCTGTGTAACAATTAAGGAAAGGAAATATCAATCTGTACTGGACACAGTTCCCCAGAAGGAACAAATAGAAAAAAAAAAAATCATAAAAATGGAAATGTCATAAAAACCCCAGAAAAGTGCAAGCTGGAATCTCTAAGTGTTAGAGACAGCTGCTTATAAGTGGTGGGGAGAAAACTAATGTTAAATAGAAGTTAAGGAAATACAGCCAAGTATATTTAAAATTATGACTGGAGATAGTGAAAGGATTTTCTCTAGGTAATCACTCATTGGCAATTTCTAGAAAAAATCATACATTATTACAGTAACGGTAACATGAGAATTCAGCCTTTTCCAACTTGACCATATCCAATTATGTTGTTCTTTCAGCATTCAGCTGTTTTGCTTTTTGCTTCACTTAAGGCACAACATCTGGAGGGCCTCATTAAATGAAGGTTAGATAATCTACTAATGAACTATTTAATTAGGAATTCACCAGCGGGAAAAGTACTAAAGCTGTTATTTGTCCTTACTCACACTTATTACTGAGAGAAARGAAACCACAGCAGTAGGTGGAATATTTTGCATATTTAAAAAAAAAAAAATGCTTTAAAACAAACTTACTGCAGAGTTTCTATCTGCAGTAGGAGTTAGAAAGTGTTCTGTTAAGGTATAATTTAAAATAGTGTAATAATATTGTAAAATAGTTTATTTAGCTTCTTTCTGGTTTTAGATGATTTTGTCATTATCCAGCCTATGAATTTAAGAAACAATAAAAGGCATTGCTTTTACAACTTATCCTTCTGCCCTTTTCATATCAGCATCAGTAATAAAAATGTTTTACTAGCTTTGAATATGTAACTAACAGACATTAAATGTTCTTTGACAGTGGACCTGTAGTGCACTCATCCTGGACTTCTTTAGCACTTATTTCAATCGTACTGTCACTAGCCTAGCCTGAAATACTCCTTTATGTAATGAAGGTATCTGTTTTGGTAAGAATGCTGAAAGGGGACGAGTGCTGGATGTCTTCTGAGATGACTGCTTCTGTTCAGTATCAGTTGGGTTGGGACTTTCTTAACATATTTCACTTGGGATCTTTTAAAGCTGTCAGGATTGAATGATTTTCAGTCACTTTGCTGTGCAGTGTGCAAATAATATTCCAAAAATAGTATAGTAATAGATTAAAAAGGCAAAATATTAATCTAATGCACTGTCTTGTCTCCTTACCCATAATTTATAGTACCACTAGCACATGATTATGGCAATTTTCCAATGAAACAAAGTACTTATATTTGTTCTCCACAAAGCATTTCACCGACTGGTGCACTTGCACTTTCAGTGTGTTATTTGGTATGAAGTAGAATGGCTAACCAAACTAACTTTTAAATAACTAGACATCATGTAAGCATTAATTTTGATTATTCTTATACTTTTGATATGAACTTAATAATATGAAGTAAATCTAGACATTTGTTGGAAAAAATAATTTTTCTGGGAAATTGAACAGTGTTGAGTCTCGAGAATGTTTTAGTGTTAAACACCCTCATTTCATTTCAAGTTTTCCTTAGTAGCTTGTCCAGATAGATGGCAGAAGACAACCACTCTGTATGGAATAGAAAAATGATTTTTCCCTTTTCCAGTTGTGATGGAAGAGATTCTGTGTTTACCTGTTTGTGTCTATCTAAGGACTACAGAAATATCATTTATATCTCAAGTATCTCAAGTAATCTCAATTTATGTGTTTTACTTTCAGGTGTTTTGGTTTGTTTTTGTAAAGTAAAACTATCCTATGAGTTTGTTCTGTAAAATTACTTTGGTAGGCTAAACCCAGGTTACTTTAGCTAAGGAGTTCCCAACCTTCTCTAAAATGACCAAGTTCTACATTGAATTTTGGATTTTCTTCGAATAGTTTTAAAAATAAGCCACTCACACATCCACTGAGCTTCATGGTTCCTTTCCAGCAGCACAAACAATCCCAGGAACTTTGTATTTTAGAAGAAAGTGGATTTGACATTTTACTCTGTGAAACAATCCTTTGGAGCATTATTGGCAAACTGTGGAGCCTCTCCTTGCTTTAAGCATGYTTTAATCTGGAAAGCAGAAAACTTATGAACACAGCGTGCAGCCTATTTTCTGTCAGTGGCTGAAATCTGTTGGTGCATGTGGTTGTATACATGTCAGCACAGTTTAACTTAAATGTTTGGTGAGACAGAGGCTGTGTATGTAGAAACAAATGTCAGTTGGCTTAAATTTGGAGGTTTGAATAATACCCTTCTCTGCTCAAGCTATATTATTTCTTATATAGTGGAGTATTTTTATACAGACTTCCACTTTCCAGACTCATGAAGTACAGATTTCATGCCAAACTAGTGCACTGGTATCTTTCACATTTAAGCCACCACTCTCAAAAGACATCAWGAAATCCACAGTTCTCATCTTTCAGTTTGCATTCCCGATGAGTATCCAAGAATTTACATCTCTCTGTGTTTTGCTGTGCCTCCTCACAAAAAACAAAGTTTGATATCTTATGCAAAGGGAGAGAACAAAAAGGAACTTTATGATAACTACTGATTTGAACATATAATAAAAGCCAAGAAAGAGTYTAAGAAACAGTTTAGAAAAATCATAAAAGGTACTAATCATTTTTCTGGAGTAGGAAGCTTGCCAAGAGATCTGAAAGGACTTCAGAACATATAGTTTTGCAGTAAAAAAAAAAAAGATTTTCTTTTTTTCATAACAAAACTTTTGAAAGTTTCAAACTTTGAATGATTCTTATTGATATGTGAAACTCATGATATCCCTCTCAAAATTAAGAGATTAATAGGCAGAGTTAAGGAAAATAATCTGTAAATTGAACTTTAACAATTAAAAAAAAACTCCTCTCAGATTCTATAGGTTCCCTAGGATGAAATATCTGAAATATTAACTGTAGCACACAATTCCCCTCTGTAACACAGACTAAGATGCAGTTTTTTAGATCATTCAGGAGCTAGTTTAAATCTCTGAGGAATATCTGCACCCAGAAAATCTGTAAAAATTACTGTAAAGAATTAGATAAAACATGAATAACTACATTAGGAATAAATGGAACAAGAACTAAAACATATTAGGAATGAATCATCAAAATATATTAGGAAAGAATAATTGAGCTGTTCTATCAATAATTCCAATCA
>NW_026623342.1:2220242-2224533 GCF_030028575.1 Malurus melanocephalus
TACACTACATTAACTACAACTACAACTATCAGAGACACTTTTTTTACTCAGGCCCAGTCTGGTAACCATGAAAAATACGGTTGAATTTTAAGATGATAATTTTTGGAAACTAATTCAGGTAGAATTTGAGTCTTTTTTTAATTTCTATATCAATCAATAGCCAGTTATTACTCCCATCTAGAGGAGATAATTGGGTACAGATCTAGCAATTGTTCTTGTCAAGAACTTTGGATATATTTTAGACTATTGCAATGCAATTAATGGGCCGAATCCTGAATCATGGTTACCAGTTGGGCAGACAACAGACGTGTGAAAAACAGTTTAAACTACATCAGCTTGATTTGTATCAGTCTCTGGTTCTTCAATGGTTTTTTGATTCTGGAGTAGTGAGTCTACGGTCCTTTCTCAGCAACCTTGATCACAGTGAGGGTGGGCAGCAAAGCTTGGAACAGTCTTTTCTGCTTAGCTTGCAAGGGGTTGCTGTCTCACTACTTGATGCAGATCCTGTCTCCAGGCTGGAATGGATGAGCAGGTGTGTCCAGTCCTATGGGCTTGGACAACATGGCGAGTCTCTGGAGCTTTTGCAAATGGGAACTTAAAACCATTAAGCATTTTTGCAAATCAGTACGAGTTTTCTCTGGGATATGTGGAACTTGGTATGGTTTGCCATATGAGATTTCATAGGGACTTACATTGTCTCTCTGCCTTGGTTGTATGTGAGCTTTCAGCAAGGCTATAGGAAAGGCCTGAACCCAGGTCATTGAAGTTTTTTGGCAGATCTTACTGATCTGGGTTTTGAGGGTTTTATTCATATACTCATCAACTTTGCCACTTGCTTGGGGCCTGTATGGAATAATCAGGTCCCAAGTAAGTCCCAGAATCCTGTCAACTTCTCTGACTACAGTTGCAGTGAAATGTGGTTTTCTATCTGATGACATTTTCAGAGGAACCTCAGACTTTGGAATTATGTGGTTGAGCAAAGCTTTTGCTACCTTTTTTGCTGTGTTGGTGCAACAGGGGTAAGCCTCAGGCCATCCACTGAAGGTGTCAACCAGTACTAGCACATATTTGTATCCCTCCTTGTGAGGCATTTCAGCAGAACTTATTTGCCAGTAGTGTCTCGGGAGATTTCTTGTCTTTGTTACCCCTAACACAACTCTCTTGCTCGTTTCAGGATTGTTTCTACAACAGGTCTCACACTTGCTTGTTATAGATTGTACAATATTAGTCATCTTCTTCCTAACTACTACTTTCTTCAGATGTTTTAAAAGATTTTCTGTTTTCTAGTGGGTACCTTCATGCTTCTTCTGGGCTATTTTTTGAAGAAGCAGAGGTTGGAGTACAATTTGTCTTGTTGGGGTAACAGCCCACTCACCTTCCTTGATTTCAGCTTTAAGAGCCTTAATCAATTTTTGATTCTCCTGATCGTATTTTGGAGTAAACTCTGTCAAATCTACCTCCTTCTGTGGTACTACTGCAAGTTTGTTTTTTCTTTTACTCTTTTTTGTTGCTTTACTAAAAAGGTAATTTCTTAATTTAGGGGTTGTTTTTTCTTTTTGATGACTTTTGCAGTGTATGACAGTTACCTCTGTAGCCTTCTGGATACTCTGCAGGAGTGCGAGGATTTGTTCTGTATGCTTAATTTCATTACTTTGAACAGTCAGCAGGCCACGTTCTTTCCAAATAGCTCCGTGGGCATGAACAGTGCTAAGCACATCAGTCCATATGTCCACCTTCTTTCCTTCATTCAGTTCTAGAGCTCTCGTCAGTGCAATCAGTTCAGCTTTCTGTGATGACACATCTGAAATCAAGGCTTTTGTCTCAATTACTTTATCCATGGTGGTTACTGTGTAGCCTGTCATCTTCTTGCCATTCCTCGTGAAACTGCTTCTATCAGGAAATAGTTCCTGGTCTCGGTTCTCCAGAGGCACGTCCTTCAGGTCTGGTCTGCTGGAATAGGTCTTCTCTATTGTCTGCAAACAGTCATTCTCAGGCATGTTATCAAATAATGTGGGTGACAGAAACATTGCAGGGTTTACGACAGATGTTGTTTTCAGGGTAACATCATCCTGTTCCAACAACACAGATTGGTAGTTAAGCATTCTGCCAGGGGATAGCCCCCCCTTTTGCTCTAGCATGGACACCACTGCGTGGGGTACATACACGACAATGTGCTGACCAAGGGTGAATTTACGGGCTTCTGGTATCAGGGTGACAGTTGCTGCCACAGCCCTCAAACACCCAGGCCACCCTTGGCTAACACTGCCTTGCTGTTTTGAAAAATAGGCCACAGCTCTTTGCTGGTCTTCAAGGTGCTGTGCTAGTACTCCCACAGCAACACTGAGTCGCTCATACGGAAAAAGTTTAAAAGGCTTATTTAAGTCTGACAGCCCCAGCTGCTCCAGCTGTTTAAATGCAGCTTTTTTACTCTTTATGGACAATAAGATGGTTCTTTTTTTTTGCTGCTTTAAGGGTCCCATACAGAGGTTTTATCAGTAGTCTTTTCCAGTTCTCCAGTTCTTTTGCCAGCTGGCTTTCAGATTTTTAGGTGAGCTGGATTTTTTTCTTTGTTTCAGTATCTCTCCTCTCAAAAGCAAAGAGCTTTTGCTTAATTTTGTGCACAGGGGTAGGGGTATAGGAAAAGACAAATTTCGGACCCAAAACAGTAAACTACTCGAGTTTACTGGTCAGTGTAGTCATGGTTATCGAACTTTGGTCACAGCAGTGAGAGCCTTGAACCACTAGATCACTAGGGAATGTAATTTGACTTTGTTTCTCCTGTTTAGAGGAGTTATTTGTATTGGGCTCATTAGACTTGCCTTTAATTGTGATTGTTTTTCTTTTTGTTTTGGTACTGATCTTTCGGTCTTCCTCGCTCCCGTGCTCCGAGGGACCGGGAGCGGCAACAGGACCTGTCCTTGCTCCAGCCTCGCTCCCGCCCCCAGGGCTGTCGGGCGGTGGACCCGGCTCCTCTCTAGTTCCACTCCTGTCCCCAGGGCTGTCGGGCAGTGGTGGACTCGGCCCTTCTCTAGCCCCACTCCTGTCCCCAGGGCTGTCGGGCGGTGGCGGACTCGGCTCTTCTCCGGCCCCACTCCTGCCCCCAGGGCTGTTGGGGGGCGGTGGGCAGTCATCTCCCCCTCCCAGCCCCGGAGGGACTGGGGGAAGGGGTGGCAGCGTCAGGGGAGGGGGTGCCGCACCTCCCCCCTTCTCCACTGGCACGGGCAGCACCGGCGGCGGAGCAGGGGGTGATCCTCCCCCCTGCTCTCTTCTCCTTAGTGAAACCATCTCCACCCAGCCTTTCTGCGGCTGATTGTAGGTTTGTTCTCTGTTTAAAAGTATTGCAAACAACTCCGCATATCTCAGCTCCTCATACCTGCCCTGGACTCTGAGTTCCACCAATAACTCAGTAATTAACTCATTATCCAGACTCTTAAACTGTGGCTATTTCTTTTTAGTTCTAAGACCTAAAACAGGCCAAACGTGAGTGCAGAGTCTTACTAACTCCTCCGTGTTTAGAGTTGTCTTCTTTTCAGTTAGAACTCTTCAATGTTTCAATATTACACTTAATGGGGCTTCACGGGGTATCTGAATACGTTGAGAGGATGATACACACTCCATGTTTTGTTTAGAAATGAAAAAGCAGTTAGAGTTGGAAGCAAGAATCGAACCTGCGAYCTCACCYCCCACTACAAGWTGCAGCCTAACCTATAGTGCAAAAGCAGACCAGAGAGAAAGCAGAAGCGCATGCATGCAAGAAACCTGCCCTTGCTGGATCTCACACTGCCACCCCAGCAGAGAGACCCAGCCCTGAGCCTTTCCTTGCTGGATCTCACAATGCCACCCCAGCAGAGAGACCCAGCTCCTGAGCCCTTCAGCTGCGTGCTGCACTGAGCCCTGGAGCAGCTCTCAGGCCCTGTGTGGATACAGCGAAGAGCGTCCTCTTCTTTCCACACCCCCGTGGGAAAAGGAAATTTCCTTATTACAGAAAACCTCCCTTTTACAGGGCTTCTGTGGCTACATACCCACCCTCACTAGCCCTTTTGCTAGCAAAAATACCGTACCTCTTTTATCTTACCTCCTCTCCGTGCCTTGTGTTGGATTTCTTTGAAGTTCCCGGTCTCAGCTCTGGGACCGCTGCTCCCCCTCCCAAAGTGCCGGCAAAGGAGAGGTGCAGCAGGACAGGATGTTGCTTTCGATCTCAGAGCTAGGACTCAGTCTCCTTCGTGTCCCATCTGGGGTGCCAGAAAAACTGTTGCCTTGAAAGGCCAGTTTTTAATAATGACACAGACAC
>NW_026623343.1:0-136734 GCF_030028575.1 Malurus melanocephalus
GGGCGGTCCGGGGCGGTCCGGGGGCGGTGTCCGCGGCCGTGGCTCCCGGGCGAGGCGGGGCGAGCTGCCCGCTGGGTCCGCAATGTGGAGCGGGCCTGGGTGGCCGGTGGGGAGCGGACGAAGGTGAGGAAGGGCGGTGGGCGGCATTGGGGTAGTGTGTCGCTCCCTCATGGGAGCTGGGCTGGGTTCGCCTTGGTTCGGCTCGTTTTGGTTCGGCTCGTCTGTCTTGGTTTGGCTCGGCTCGGCTTCCAGTGCCGCCGTGGTGCCGGGGAGGGCGCGGGGCGGGGGCTGCGGCGGGGCAGATGTGGGGGTAGCTGGGCTTTTCCTTCCCCGCTGTCCCTGTCCTTTCCCGTGGCCCGTGTCCCTTCCTTGGCAGCGTGGGGAGCGGGGATCCCCCGGGCCGGTGCCCGCAGGGCTGCCCGCGCCAGGTAAGGCTGCAGTGCTGACAGCTTCCAGAAAACCAGCACCGGGCCCCTGGGTTTGTTACTTTCAGCCGTTTTTTGAGGCCGCGTGTGTTGCTGTGGGGTGTGTTGGCACAGTCTCCCTATCTGTGTGGCTGCTGATTTCTCAGCTTTTATGTCCCCAAATAGCTTCCTTGGAAGTAATTTATTATTTTGCCTTTGTGTCTGCTTCCTCGTTGTGTATTGCATTGTTCAAGTCCAGGTAGGAAGTACGATGTACAAATGAAAGTTGTAGAAGTGCTAACGCTGCCACATTTTTTGAAGTGCGTGTCACAGGAAGCGGGATAATGCTTGGCGTAAATCTTCTTGACCTGGTATAAAACCAGCAAAAACTATTTCTGTATTTGTTTATTGCAAAACGATGATCAGATGGGAGCTCTGTTTTAACTGTTAATATGACAAGAGCAAGGTTTTCGGTGAAAGAGATGCCTGTATGAAACCCAGGGAGGAGCTGCTACTGTGACAGTCCCAGACCTGTGCTGGTCACAGCTTGATGGTGCTTGGCAGCACCTTGAGGAGCCGCAGCTTGGGAGCTATCCATTAAAAGCAGCCGAGCTGAATCGAGGATCTGGTTTGTTTCCAACAGCAGCTATTAAATTTGTAGAGATTTTCTTCAGGGACTCAAGCAAGCTGCTGGATGTGTTTTGTTTTTCTTCTTCAGAAATTCAGCACAGTGCACTTATTTGACTTGGACTATTTGTTAGTGCTTAGATCCTCAAAAAACAGGCTAAAACGTCTTGCACAGAAGTTACTTTAGAATGCAGTTTCCTTAATTCAGATATTTTAATTCAGATATTTTAAATCAATCCTTAAATGAGAAACGCCTGTTACTTTTTTTGGTAAACAATATTCCTGATTTCCTCTCTCCTTCTGAGATTAATACATTATTTTTTAAATACTTTATGTTGCTATTTTTGATAAATACAATTTTAATCTGCATGAACCATTCAGGTTCTTTTAAATGCCTCTTAACAGTACTTTGAAAATGATACTGGAAAATTAATAACTTAATTTGGATTTGAATAAAAATGTGCTACATTAAAATTCCTATTACTTTATATTGACAGGTATCAGGAGTTGACATGGAAAAGTATTCAAAGCATGAACTGTGAAATTAACTGCTTCCACTTGGTACTGAAGGAAGGTACTGTTTTTTATTTATTTGAATATTGATAAGATCTGCTCTTTTCACTGTGGTTGGATACTGTCATTGCCTTCAGTTTGGTGTTGAAGAGGATGAATAGATAGCACTTAACTGTTGTAGAGTYAAYCAGTGGTGGCCAGCYATGTACAGCTAYAGATACTATTTTTSTCTCCTTCCTCCTGTTCTTTGCTAAAAAGTTGGGGCAGTTACCTCAATCTAAAGAAAGTGCACTTTCTTCAAATTCAGATTTGGAATAGTTAATACTGTCTCCAAGTTGAACTGGAATTTAGCTTGCAGACACTTAACTATTGCAGGCTTCTTAGTGAAAACTCTTTGGCTGCATTTTGATGTAGCTTCAACAGAACGTCCTGGATAATATGTTTTTCTTAAAGATACAACTTTTCTGTGGTTCTGTGGCTTGCAAGATTGTCTGGAAAGGAGTCATAAGGACTAATGTTTGTGGTCATCGTGTCAGTGTCAGAATACCCCAGAGGATAACCAGCGTCTAGAGGGTGCTTATTATCTTGCCCTAAATTTAAGTATTCTTTGTTTGCTTGTAATTGTTGAATTGGTCCTACGAAGTTGCATGACACATGTGTAACATTGTTTTTGACAGAAACTTCGTTTCCCAAAGATCTTTGCTAGAATTCTTGGTCAGTCTCTACTGCAAGTTTTGTTGTTGCTCTTTTAAGTCATCTCTCTAGTGTAGGCAGGGGGATGCTCTTGCTTTTACATTTAGGATGTCTGCAGAAAATTTGGGTTTGTGTGTGTATGCTGCTGTCCCAATAATGTTTTGTAAAATCTTTTTTCCCTTTCTCTGCTTTTTGCAGGTAAACTGAAACTCCAAAAATGATGACCTCTTCATTAGCAAGTTACAGGAAAAGCACATGCAAGGCAACTAAATAAGGACTGTGATATGAAAGTTTTGTCAGATAAACTGTCCAAAAGAAGTACATACTTTTAGGCTGTTACATTAAATTATTGAACTCTGCAYTGTATGACCCTCCCTGATATCCAGYACTTCTGCATATGAAATGCTTCAAAAGAAGKAGCTGSTGTGGCTTATTTGTGACTGAAGTGAATTACATTGAATATAAAGGTAAGTCAAGGCTCTTTTTCTGGGCATGCCTTATCTTCTTCCTGCCATTTGTAGCTGGGTAGAAGGCAAATATTAACTAGGACCTGTGCAATGAATGTTTTGCAATGGATGCTGCATGTGAAACCAGCTTGCTTTAGAGTGAGAGGCAGCCATCAAAAGCTGAGGAAAGGCAAAGCAGCTTAATGCACACCTTGGTCTACAGTGAGCTGTCAGAAGGGGAAGGATTTAAGTGCTTGCCAGCTGGTTGACAATAGAAGGCTTGGGTACATCTCTCATGACACCTTACCAAAAAATGCTGGTACGTCTGAGAGGGGAGCAGGACCTGGTTAAGATTTAGAGTTTCATAGAAGCCACTTGCGGGCCATGAGGGCAGTGGGTGTGTGTTCAATCATGTCTTTGTTGGAGAAAACTGAAAGTAAGACCTGAGGTGTGAAGTGAAACTATGATTCTTGGACGCTTTGTTTTGTGTCTGACCACAGCAATTCATATTAACTGTGGTTTCCACACACATTTGAATTTAGATGCCAATTTAAGGTAGCAGATGACGCTGGAGTTAAAGTGTGCTTGTCCTTCTGCAAAGAACTACAAGTTACTGCTCTTAAAAGCACTGCTGCCTCATCTGTATAACAAAAGTTCAAAGAGGGAAACCTCGTCCATATCTTGATTGTGTCTTTTGTAAGCATGTGGAAAGAAGGGTAGCTTAATCAAGCTTGGATTTAAATCATACAGTATAGCTTAAATCACTGGGCTAGCATACTTTGTGCTTGAGGGTAGTTTTTGTTTTGGTTTGTTTTTTTTTTTTTTTTTTTTTTTTTTTTTTTTTTTTTTTTTTTTTTTAAAGTAATGCAGGGTGCAGAGGCCAGTGCAGCTTGAACAGACTTCCCACACCAATGGAAAAAACTTCTGGTTTGAAGCAAAATATGACAACTGTATTTTTGCTCATTGGTCATTTCATTGTATTGATGCCTCTATTCAGTGCTGGTAGGTTAAATACCTTGTTTAAATTACCATTTTAAAAAAGAAAATGTTAAGAGATGTATGTATTTACTTGGAAAGAGTTACTGAGAACAAGTAATTGGTTTGGGATTTATTTTGGCTTTAGTATATTGATGATAGCTGAATTCCTCAGTTGGGATTCAAATTGTACTAGGGATGACATGGACAAATGGAGATATTTTTTTTAAAATCTAGGCACATAAATTTTAAGTCATGGGGGCTTTGGTTAGCCTCTCCCTGTTTCTTACGAAGAGAGCCCAAAGTGATTGGCTTCCTTGACATTAGGTTAGCTGTAGAGTGCCTTCTTAAAGAGACATTCTCTGTTTCTAGTCCTGAAAGCAGTAGGGCTGAGTTTCCTTTACAATTAATTAGTCATATTTTTAATGATAGATCTAGTCATTCAGTAGAGTTTAGAACTCCTTAAAATATTGATGCTTGTCTTGCTAGTCTTGGCATAAGGAGTTTAATATTAATGTCTCTGGATTAGATTGAGCTATATGGAGACCTGCTTGGAAGTCTTTAAATAGGAAGATAGTGATACTAGAAAGATAATGGAAAACTTTTCTACTTTGAAATTGAATATGTTAACTTTGCACAGTCATTCAGCAAGGTTTGTAAAATCGGTTCAGCCAGATGTTTTGCAGTTTCATAGAAATTCAGTGTTGCACATAGAATTATGGAATGGTTTGGGTTGGAAAGGTCCTAAAGATCATCCAGTCCAACCTCCCTGCCGTGGGCAAGGATACCTTTCACTAGACCAGGCTCCTCAGAGCTCCATTCAGCCTGGCCTTGAACACTTCCAGGGGTGGGGCATCYACAGCTTCTCTGGAGAAATGTGTGYCAAAGTTYGAAAGTTTTACAGTCTGCTTTATACCTTAAATGGTCACCTCTGTTTTGTGTTGAAGTGTTAACTCCTCTGTTCAGTAAGTTTTTGTTTGCGGATTTGGGTTCTTGATAACTTTTTGCAGTATCTTTCCCTCTTTCTCTGATATTTTTTGGCTGATTTTTAAAGAAATGCTTGCTAGGCTGCATGATTGTGTCCTGTCAACTTGTTACACAGTCATAATTATGTTTATGTTGGTCTTTTCTGTGATGTTCATAATAATGGGCCTTCTGGTTAAAGGTGCAAACGTAGGAAGTAAATAATACATTATAGTCAAGACTTCTTATTCTAAATATTGTTTCTTTCCAAAATTTTTAGTATTGTGACATATTGATTTACAGACCCTTTGATGTATTGAGGTCTTGATCTCATWCCATACTGTCTTGTGCTTCATGTTGGGAAATGTTTTTCCTTTTCCACCCCCAATTTGTTTTTGGCTTTACATTCATAGTGGCAGAGTACTGACAAGAGCTCAGCACTGCTACTGTTTGCCCTGTGCTTTACATACATGGTATTTACTTTAAGAATCTGGCAATTCTGCAAAAGTACTAGCATGGTTAAATAACAAGGACATGATAGGTGAGTTGGGAAGCTTGGAGTTGCCTGGTGGATCCCACGGGTCTTTCTTATTCTCAGATTTGCAATGAGGCTGTTTGACTTGCATGTGCTTGTTGCTAACTGCCTTAACAGAGGGAAGTTGTGGCTTAAGCTTGTAAAATGTATGTTTATATTCTTGACCAGAAGGTGATAACAAACAAAAAATTTTAGCCTTGTATTGTTTTGATGGTAGATTGTTCAAGAAAGTTTTTCTGATTCTGTGTAACTTGGAATAGGTAATAATACTTCTAAAACATAAAAGCAAACAAATTAAATTTTAATTAACAAMTTAAAAGCATTGATAAWTTTTTYMWWWTTTTYMWTTTTTTTTAACAGAAAGRTGTGTTATCTGTGATTACTTTGTGCTTGTTGGAGAGCCTACAGCTATTACTTGCCCAATAATTACACTGCCAGTGCTTCACTCTGATTACAATCTGACATGGTATAAAAATGGTAGTGCTATACCAGTGACCACAGAGAGAGATGCCAGGATCCACCAGCGAGAGGGCTTGCTTTGGTTTATTCCTGCAATGCTGGAAGATTCTGGACTTTATGAATGCAGTTTAAGGTAAGGAAGGAAGAAAACAACTGGATTGCTAGTGCATGCAAAGATAATTAATATATTTGTGGAACTTGAGCATACAAAACTTCTTGTTTTAGACAGAATGCTTAGATCAGTTAAAAGCACTGTTTTAACCATGCTTTTTGGTTCTGCATGTTTCTGCATGATGCCTATGTTTCTCTTTTATTCCACACATTTAGCACTGCAAAAGTGGTTCATATAGAAGACTCTCTTTATCTTAAAGCATCATGATACTAACAATGGTCTGTGGGGGTTGTTGTTTGCTTTGTTAGTTTTCCATGAAGTGTAAGGTCACAGGAAAATGTCTTAACTTCTTTGGCTTCTCTTGTGTTCAAATTGCTCTTTGATAGTGACAGATCAGAAGAACCCTTTGGTTTCTTCATAGGACAAGGATAAATACGTGAAGGTTCTAAGAGGAGCTGATTCTGCATTTTGTCACCACGCTCAGACTTTCTGGATAGCTTAGCAACTTTTTGGAAATCTTACTAGGAATCTGCAAGTTAAAAGGCAGAAAATAGTTTATATGATTTAAAATACTACCAAAAGTTACTGGTCAAAAATGTGAATGCATATAAAGAGCAAAGCAGGGTGCTAGGCAGCTTTAGAGACAGTGAAAATAATGTGTCTCTAGTACTACTCAAAAGATCTGAGTGTACAGAGAACTRAAAATTAATAGATTCTTTGGAAAGCATCTATATCTAACCCTTTTAATACTTTAAAGCTCTTACTAGATGAACAGCTGAGATTAGTGCATTGGACTTCATTACTTTTTTACAATGGTTGTTGAAATTCACTGTGTGCTGAACAGGAAATTAATTTTCGAAAGATAGACACAAAATGTTCCTTTCCTCATGTTGCCACAGCACACTGAGAACAGACAATACAGGCTTTTCAGGTGACTCTAAATTTGTTTTTGTAGTGTGTAATTGTGTGTACTGGTGTGTGCTGAATAAAACTGTTCTCCTGGAGAGATTTGGATTGTGAAGGTAGTAACAATGATCAGCAGAAACTTCCAATGTTGCAGGGACATTCCTTCCCTGGAGTTTACCATGAAACCAAAATTGGAAGTCAAAAGACATGTAATCCTTTCAAAGCTACCCAGCTGCATAATTTTAATTTAGTCTTTTCTTCTATGGTTGTAGTTCCTGGAGCTATGAGATGTGTTCCTATGGGTGCCTCACATCCTTGGCTTACATGGTATCAGCAGGACAAAAACCATGCTAAGATTCAGTCAGACTAACTGTAGGCAACATTTGGCACGTCAGTCACTTAAACCTTAACTGCAGCTCTKAGAAGTCCTGAATCCCCTCTGGTGTGTCCAGAGCAAGCCCCACTTCTGCTTACAACACAAACTCAGAGCTTATTCCCATCTCTTCATCTGGAACAGGGGCTGAGAGGCTGAGGATGATGTTTATAAGCCAGGGAATATAGCAGGAGTGTTAAAGAGGCAAGGCTGGTGGAGATGCTGAAGGCCCTCTTCCTGACTTGCTGGAAATAAGAAACCTTGCTGTTAATGACCTGACTTGTCTGCTGTTCTCATTGCAGGAGCCTTAACCACTCTAACAAAAAAACGATAAATTTAACAGTTTTTAAGAACGATAATGGTTTGTGTTTTAATGGAGAAATGAAATATGAACAAAAAGTGATGAGCTCAAATACTGGAAAGATTATATGCCCTGATCTAGAACATTTTAAGGATGAAGACAATAATCAGGCTGAAGTTCACTGGCATAAGGTATTGAGCATGTGTGTTTCATATATACAAGATACAAAATGTATTATTTAAAATGTCTTATGGAGTAACTGTGAAAAGCAGCTTTTGGAAGGGAAGGTTTATTTTCTTTGCAGTTTGAGTAAGGCATGAATGTGAATAAGGTTTGTGAAAATCTGGTTTGTCCTATGATTATGTAGATAATAAGTTTTAAAACTTGTATGTTTCTGTAAATAGAAAGTTTGCATAATTATTTCAGTTTCTCAGAATATTAGTCACATCCTATTTGTTGCCGATGCTGTGGTATTCTTATGCTGCTTGCTTTGGTTCAACAAAATACTCTGTAGACTGTGCAAGCTTGGAAATGTATTTTATCTGTGTTAAGGAAAAATTCTGAAATAGTTCAACTCCTAATTCTGTAGCTGGTATTAAAGCAACTACACAGGCCTGTACGTGTAAAATAACTTCGGTGCTGCACCTATAGATCTGTTGAGGTGAGGGGATTCTCCACTGCTTGTARGTCAAGGAAGAGAAGGAAGCTTTCTCCCCTGAATTTGCATTGCCACAGAAGTGGTGATGCACACAAATAGCATGAGGCACTGCTGCAGCAGCTCTTCCATCGCAGAGGAGTAGGGATGCAGGCGTGTACTCTCATAAACTCTGCTACATTTGTAATAACTTCTACAACAGAGATAGACAATTGTCGAGCTATTAATGAAGGCAGTGAACTAAAGCACAGCATTTGAAAACTTAAATCACTGGCTGCARTGATTTTGTAAAAAGTGCAGATGGAGCAAGGTGTCTTCAGACTTTGTTAGACTGTAGTGATGCTTGGAAAAGAATTCACATCACAGCTTTTAAAAAAGTCGGTATGTGCCAAGTGTTTTAATCAACAGTAGAGTAGAGTAACTGATTGAATTGTCAGGGTGTTAGTTCCCTTAAGTCACAGGTACTTTTGGTRTGTTTAGGAGTGTAAACCTGGATTTCTGGAAGACAAGCGACTTCTTTTGGCAGAGGGTGAAAATGCTGTCTTGATTCGTAATGTAACTGTGCAGGATAGAGGAAACTACACGTGCCATATGGTATACACATATATGGGAAAGCAATATAATGTTTCAAGAACCATAAGTCTAGAGGTTAAGGGTAAGTGCGTGAGGTAATCCTCTTTTTGGCTCTGCTGTAAATATTTGTATGCAGGCATAAGGTGTTTGGCATGTTACTTTTCAGCTCTGTGAAATTARAGTTGTAAATCTTCTTTAATTTATGCCTGAATATAAAATTGAAATACAATGAGGCATGTTTCTACCCTTGAGCATTGCTTTTGAGGAAGAATTGTCATGGGGAAGTGACTAATGCGGGGTTAGGAATGAGAGTTAGAAGAAAGCAGTGGTTACTGGGGTGGAGGTGGTGTTTTTGCCRAAACAAATAATGCGCTATTAAATTAAACACATTTAAAAATAGTGGATCTCTTCCTGCCTGAACATTTTATTTTTCTCTTGTTTCGATTAGAAAAACCACGGCAGATACAACCAGAGTTTATATATCCAAAGAACAATACAATTGAAGTAGAACTTGGTAAGTAGTGACTATCTAAGTGGTGACTAACTTTAAATGAAATAAACTTCTGGTCTTTGTGAAACAATATGCTCTTTCGACTTCAGCAAGACTGGGATATAAGGATGTGGATTGAGGATATCTGGAAGACAGAGGATAGATAACAGAACATGGTTCCCACAAGTAATTTATAGGGGGAAGTAACTGTGCCTAAGACCAAAGTCTCTTGATCAGCAGTTTTGTGAGGGACACATTTATTTTTATTTTCTATTATTGCCATCTGTCCTTTTTATCACTTCTCAGTGTCTGTGCCTTGRTGTGTCCTCAGTATCTGTGGAAATATGGTTAATAAATGTAGCATATTAGGATAGTTAGTAGTTGACCAGTTCAGTAGCTCTTTCTCTTCCTATATGTTTCCTGTCTCCCTTCCCTCTCTACAACCTGGATTTTAATCCTTGTTTTAGGATAGTACAGATTTTGGATACTGATCTTTTGTGAAACAGTGAATTGCTAKTTGATGCATATCCCAGGTACTGTTTATCTTGGAAATTTCTTAAGTAAGAGACTCTGGGTATAAATAATAACTTCTTCACAGGGAGGACAGCTGGGCAGTGCAGCAGACTGCCCAGAAAAGTTGTGCTGTCTGTCTATAAAGGTTTTAGAACCTGACTAAATAAATCTCTGGTCTGACCTCAGAATCAGGCCCTACTTTGAGCAGGAAATGAGATTCAAGACCTCTCTTTCAACCTCAATTAYTCTGTAATTCTCTGGACCAAGTATATGTCACTGCAATCTTTTCCTAAGCAAAATTACACGTTTAAAGTGCACCACATATCGGACACAGCTGTGTTCTACAGACAAAGTCCAGAAGAATGAGATTGCAGCTGCTTGAACTGTAATTTCAAAAATAATTTTGTACCAAAGAGAGTGCTTCCAAACAAAATATTTGATTTAAAAGTCCRTTAAGTGATTTTGGAGAAGTGTGATTGGCTATTTACTAGACTTTTCCTAGTACAGGAAACTGTTTTGTAATCTTTTGAGGAATTAAATCATTGGAGAAGCTCTGAGGAAAGGTTTCATTTGCACTCTGACACCACACTGGAGGTTARCCCAGAGCGTTGTGGATTATTCTTATGTATGCCATGCTGGTTGTAATCTCACATAATRCAGCTACTTTTGCTGCTGCTTTTTCTGGCATCGAGCTTGTAAATACTGTGGGTAGCATGTGTTTTCCCCTGTTAAAGCCTTGTGTTTCTTTTCATGTCATGTGAAACATTTTTGCCTGTCCCAAATACTAACTTTGCAGATATGGTATTAAACTGCCCAACACTGGAACACCAGTGGGTTTTGTGTGTGTGTTTGGTGGTTTTGGGGTTTTGGTGGGTTTTTTGTTTTGTTATTTTCTTTTCTTTTTGACTTCAACAGCTTGTGAAAGACACTGTATTCTGAAGTTGCCAGGTTCTGGTGAGGATCAGTAGATTTTGACCAGAATTGCAAATGAGCTTCAATAGAAATTTCATTCCTCCAAAGTCTGGAAGGCTTTGTTTTAAACAGTGAAAATATTCAGGATCTGATACAAACAGTATTGTTTTATAGATTTATAACATTTTGGTCTTCAGATGGTTATTTAATTCTGTTGAAATATTCCAAAATGGCTCAGCAGCCTCTTCTTTTCTGGTAATTACATCTTCTTTGTTTTCATTACAAACAATACATGCCTGAAAAACATTGAATTCTTTCACTACTAAGGAAATTTGTTCACCAGATCTTGGYTTAAAATAGGGATACATTCCATAGTAATTTTTTTACCTCACATAATCCTAATCTTTGTGTCAAAACTTACTTTTCATTGTAATTGTAACTATGGAAGAAATGAAGTAATGTTACAGTGGGGCTTCCCTGTRCTGCATCTCCCACCCACAAAAGGATCATGTCACCAATCAGTGTTGATTGGTAGTTAGTTATGACTTCCCRTTTAATTGAGAAAAATTCTTACTGATGCAGGGTCTGCTCAGGAGTCTGACCTGCAGGCTCTTCAATTTACTGAAGACATTGTTTAGGGGGTTTTTAAATCCTTGATAGTATTTGCTAAGTAATTTTTCAGTCCAGGGGCTGCCTATGACTATCAGCCTAAGTCATTAATATTAATTGGGGCATTATTATAGTAATAATTATGTACATAACAATTATTATTGCCGTGGGACAACTTGTTTAGAGTCATTATTGTAGAATTTGGTCCATATTTGTTATGGTTTGGACACAGCATTAATTAAAAGTTGCTGATGTATTGCCAGATGCCTTAAACCAGCTAAGATGGGCAAACCATGATTGCCTTACAGACATTAGGGTAATTAATAGTCACAGGAGACTATCAAAGAAAAGGAGACACAAAGCCTCCAGCCACAAAATGGGTTTGTTGTGACTACTGAGAGAGCTACAAATGGTTCCCTATTACAGGAGCACATGAATGGGGACACTTTTAAAAGAGATTTGATGAGATTTTGTTTGTTTTTGTAAGACTATGCCATTCAAATTCARTATTATCTGTCCAGTACCTTTAATGGGGTACTGAGGGGAAAAAAATATATYTTTGCTCATATTAAATGTCTGGCTRTGGGGCAGAATCTCTAAACARCTGCATGAACACTTGTATGGATGCACCTGTATGATTTTGAATGAGAAATGGCAGGAGAAGGTGGTGTAGAAACTTAACAGTACATTCATGAATGTGTGGACATGGAGGGCATGGAACACCTGAGGACTTTTTTTTTTAACAATTCTACAATGCACTAAACCATATCTTTAGAAAATTTATTGTGGTGGAAGAACATTAGGGAAGAGATCGGGGAGCATCTCTGATTTCTGTGTGAAYTCTTGTTCAAGTAATTGCTTTGCATGTGAGCTAAAGGTTTATTCCATACTTCTGTTAGGGACTGTCCCATCTAGATCTGATGCAGTTCTAGGAACTGAAACTCTAAGATCTTTACATAGGCCAGCTGAGAGAGCCCACCTTCTCCACCGAATCATAACTTCCATGGGTAAAATACCAAAGGAAAGGAATCCAAGAAAGCTGCTTAYCTTGCTGTACGTGGAGCTCTCTGAGGTACATTGGCAATAAAAATATTTTGCAAATTTTGCAAATTTGCTTGCTTAATACTGAGGTGTTTTGTAAGATCTGGGCTCTTGGTGGCAAAGGAGCAGAGTGACAGGTGAGGTTGCTCTGGAAATAGAGTGTGACAGTAATCAGAAACCATCCCAGTGRATGGTGTTGGTCAAAAGACTCTGATTTGAAGTAAAGATGTACGTGGTCATTAAGAATGAGGTTCAGCTCACAGATGTAGTTGTATGTGGTATCTGCATATGATCTGGGGTCCTTAACTCATGCCATTATCAATTCAGTTGCCTACACACAGAGTGCTGTTTTGTGGTCTGGCTACTGTAGCTGTGCAGGTTTCTTGAAGAGCTGCAGTCCTGTCAGACAGCTCCATGTGGATACMTTGAATGCTGGAGAGCATCTTAGATGTCACCACAGGTGTACATACATCCGATTTGAGCCCAGCAGATCTTTCAGTGGAGCCTGGAGAGCCATTCAGTTAAGGTATCTACTTTGTGTGTGGACTTCAGCAGAGATGAACTCCATTACTAGTTTAGAAACCTAGCTTACATGTAGTTGTGAACATAAGGTAAATAGGCTTCTTTCATAKAATTCCTTTTCACAGCTGTTCCCTCATCACTTTAATTTCCTCCTGTTGCAAGACCTTCAGTTGCTGTGTTTACATGTTTTTTGTAGGCTCTCACGTTGTTATGGAATGTAATATATCAAGTGGCATAAATGGCTTGATTCCATTCTGGCAAGTTAATGATGAGGATGTTGATATCTTTGATAAAACCTACAGGGAACAGTTTTATGAGTAAGTATCCTTATACAYTGAATTTGTAGTGCATGTGTAGGTAAAGTAGTCTGCAGTAATTTAYAGTGAATTCATCATAAATTACWCTAGTCAAATGCCMGTAGTCATTGAAAGCCTGATCAGAAGTCTGCATCAAACACAGYATATTCTTATTGTTTGATTTCAAAAGAATAATGTTTTATTTTAAATAGTGATGTGTCTGATACAAATGGAATGAAGCAATGATGTAGATTTTTATATGCTGTTGCGAAATATAATTTTGTAATRTTTGGTTATGCATTTGTTCTTATGTGATTTATTTTCTTAATATGTTAAAGCCTGCCCTGTATCATTAGTATAGGCTGGATAGATTATTCACAAAGAAAAAAAATCACCCAACCTATTTTTATCTGTGAAGGTTGTCCTTTTTTAAGCGTAGACAGAGCTGCTAATCCTCAAGAACACAAKGCAGGAAGCTCTTGTTGCAGGACATCTAGTTTCCAATGTTTGACTATTCTGAAGTAAAAAAGTGTTCAGRTGGAATTTCAGGKGGGAAGGTGATTCAGTTTGTRCTCACAGCCTCTTGYCCRSTCAGTGGGCACTRCTGAAARGAGCCTGGCTCCCTCTTYTCCWCTCCTKCCTCCCATCAGGTATTTACACACACTATTGAGATCCATCCCCTGCCCCCAAGCATTCTCTTCTCCAGGCTGAGCAGTCCCTGCTCTCATGTGACAGATGCTTCAATTCCTTACCACTGTCAAATCACTGCATATGACTTGCTCCAGCAAATCCATGATCTCTTGTACTAGGGAGCCCAAAACTGGCCCCACTATTCCAGGAGTGACCTCATCAATGCTGAACAGAGGTGATGGATGGTTTCCCTTAACCTGCTGGCAGTGATTTCCTAATGCAGTTCAGGATGCCTGGGATCTGGTTATTCCTCCTCAGATGARGAATTTGCATTTTTGCTCTGAACTTCATGAGGTGTTTTTTTCATTTGTCCATCCTGTCAAGGTCCTCTGAATGGTAACTGTTGTATCAGACATCCCTCTGAGTTTTGTATCACCTGCAAAACTGCTAATGGCACACTCTGTTCAACTCAGAGGAAAAAACCCAATGAAACCAATCCCAGAAAGCCCTAAAACAATCAAGCCCAGTTTTTAGTTCATGAAACTGTTAGTTACAGGGATATATTTACTGTGCTTCACTAGCTTCTTAGGTTTATGGAGATAAAAGAATCAGTGTGTTTGTTTATGGAGATAAAAGAATCAGTGTGTTTGTATCTATCCAGTGTGGATAGATGAATGTCTCATATTAAGCAGAGATACTCAGATATATACGGATGTTTCCCTTTTACCCTTCTTTTAACGACAGAGAGGGGTTGCCTCATGGACTTGCTGTATCTGGGACAAAATTTAACATTTCAAAAGTGAAAGCAAAGGATTATGTTCACAAATTTTTCTGTCACTTCATTTATGGTTCTCAACAATTTRCAGCCTACATCAAATTGGAATACCCAGGTAAGAGATCTCTTCTTGATAAAATGATGATCAGTGACTCACTTTCAGTTAGTTTGACAATGCACTACTTAGAGTTAAAGCTGTGTGATGTACTTTTATGCAAAATGGGCGGTGCATCTCAGTACCTTTATTYGTGCATTTTTTTGGTCGCGTTCTTAGCAAAGTGAAAGAAAAATGCACTTCTGATTTGTTTTGTCTTCTCTCATTCAGTATTTTAGGACTGAAAGTGTGTCTAAGCTCTAACTTGTTAWATGATTATAGTTTCTTCATGGGGATTATCAGGGTAGGGTTTAATCTAAAAAATATGGTTTTTGAAGGGTGTTTGTTCTAAGGAGAGTAAAAGAGCAGGTTCGCTGACAGGTCATTGGAAGGGCAGAGACAATGGAAATCTAGTTGGTCTGGGGAGAACAGCAGGTCAGGAAATCACATCCCCACCTCTGACTTCCTTGCTTTCTGACTGATGGAATTCTGTACAAGAATTCTCACTCTACTGCTGTGCTAGGTTGTATATCAATATTTTATTTTGGTGTTTCAGCTGAAGAGTAGCCTCATTTATGCCATTGCTGAGATATTTTTTCTCTGAAAGATAAAAGTAGGCTTATCAGATAACAGTAATGGCAGAAAGCATACATTGAAAAATTCTGTTCTTTCACTCTTTAAAAAAATTTTTTAATGATTAAGTGATTTTGAACAACTCTTGTCTTACCCTAGTTCTAGTTTATAATTGTACTTTATTTGTTTTCTTTCTTATTCCATGCTGCTGCAGCTCGAAACATTCAGGGATACTTAATTGGAGGAGGAGTTTCCTTGATATTTTTAGTATTTTTTACTCTCTTTATCTACAAGATTTTCAAAATTGATATTGTGCTTTGGTATCGGGACTCCTGCCATCYCTTCCTGGGGAAAAAAGGTATGTTWGTGTAACAGTGCTGAGTGTTTGTTGAGCTTCCACCTTCACTTGCAAAGCAGTGAGTTACTCTCACGGAGCATGACTAGTCTTCCTTGCGATTTTTTGAAGGGATAATATGTTTTTAGGCTATTTAGAATTAGTTCAGATGACAAAAGCATCTATAGGGGAAAAATTCAGCAACTTTCYGGGAATCTAGAACTATCATTGCTTTTCCTGAAGACCCACCCCAGTGGTTTGAATACTGTTCTGATAGCAGTTTTTCGGGTTTCTTTTAATTGCTGTTCTTACAGAAAGCAGTAATACATTAGAATTGTTGAGTCTTTTMTTTTCCATAGATGAAACAGGAAAATAAATATGGGTTTCTTTTGTTTTCAGTTTCAAAGGACTTCTGATTATTTTACTTACTGGAAATTTTGCTTTTCTGGCATTCAAAAAAATGTTGATGGGATGTTGTCTATGAGAGTATGTTGAAGTATGGGTRATTTCTAAATATCTGAGAGGAGATATTTTCTGTTTCTCTAGCCCTGTGTSTTACAGAGGTATTGAGGTTCTCTTAGATTTATTGGAAGTCTTCTAAATTTGATCTTTCTGAAAAGTTTGATCCAAAATACCTAATACAATTCAGACCTTAAAATTTGATACTTGCTTTGTTTTTCTTGTGTTGTCCAAGATGTTGCTGTGGTTTCAAACTCCAGGTTGCAACACAGCCTATGAGTTATACGGAAACTGGAACGTTAARTATCAGTTGTACTACTGGGTCCACTCTTTTTCAGATAATTCAGTGATTACTTTTTTGTTTAGTTTTCAAAAAARAATATTGTAACTTATTTAATTTTGTAGGTCTCTTTTGCATTTTTAGTTTCAGCGTCCTCMGTTCTAGAAGACCCGACCCTACAAGTATTTCAGGCTTAGTATAATTGTAGATGCTTAGTTAACAGCAGGATTAGGACCTAAAACAATGATTCAAGTGAGGGGAAAAAAGAGATTTTGTTTGTTTGCTTGCTTGCTCTTGTATCTTTAGAATTCATTTTTATGGAAGTCCTATTGCTCACTGCTTAGTTTCAGATGAGAAGATCTATGATGCTTATGTTCTGTATCCAAAGAACAGAGAAAGCTGCTTGTATTCATCAGATATTTTTGCTCTGAAGATTTTGCCAGAGGTCTTAGAAAGACAGTGTGGATATAACCTCTTCATACTTGGGAGGGATGATTTACCAGGAGAAGGTAAGTTGTCTGAAGCCAGATTAGACTTGAGTTTTCTTGTTGACCTGCAAATACAACTGAGAAACAGGCAGTCAATCAGATGGGATTCTAAATATCTCTCACCATCAAATGAACTATGATTCTCTTAATCACTTTGATGAAGAGTGAGGACTAAAGCACAGGATGCTCCCMTGAAGTCTGTTTATCTCAGCCTTTGCCTTGTCATTAGTTAGTATGTCCAGATTTTTTTCAGTGTCTGGTTAGCCTAAACATCCAGACATGGAACAATGCTGAGGGAAAGAGGAGTTGAAATTGCAATTGTGAAGGATGACTAATGGCAGGAAGTATAGAAAAATAGGTCTCATGAATAGTATGAAAAAAGCCTGTTGCTTTGAGGTGCCATTGAACAGGATGCCATCTCTACTGATTCATTTTTGTTTGCTTTGAAAACTTTTGTCAAACCAGCAGGATGCAATAGGGGGTGTAATGAATGTTTAGACAGGGCAGGTGGAAAAAAGTATACAAAACAACACCAAGTTACCAGGAATAATCAGCTGTATCTAACCATAGTAGAAGTTCTTAGAAAGACTTTGCTTTCTTGCAAGGCTGTAAAGTCCTTGTGGAGGTTTCCTCTGTGTGCGTATGTACATCAAATTTAAATTTCTTTATGTGATACTGAAAATTGGAAAGTCTATGCACCAGCTTACATGAGGTGAAATGATGAATGGCTTTTGAATTCTTTCTGGTTTTATGGCTTGAAAAAGATAATAATGAGATTAAATTAATTTGTGGAGTAGGGCTGAAATAAAAGTTTTTATTTAAAAAGCAATTGGGCATAAATCAGCTTGCATGAGATGGTTAATAGATCCTTTGGTGTTTTTTTGGCTGTGTGATTTTTTTTGGGTTGTTTTTTTTGGTGAAAGGATTTTGGTAGTGGTTTGAGAAGGAAGTGTTCCCTAAGAAGTAGAATCTAAAGTGCTGCTTTATTTTTCCAGCTTGAAAAAATGCAATAGACTGTTCTCATGGTTTAGCTGTTGGGTTTTTGTGTGGTGTTTACCATATTTTATTGTTTGAGACTTAATTGACTGGAATGAAATGGCTTTAGCAAGATAAGTAGTAGATAGTTGGTAGTTGTTCTCTGTTTGTGCAAAACAAAGATATAGACATAGAATCTGATGGGGTCAGATTGTGTTGCATTGATATCAAACAGTGAATGAATTAGCTGCAAAATATTGGTGACAGAAAATAGAAACATACAATCTTAACTTTGCACAACCTTTTTCTCTGCAGCTGTGATCAGCGTTGCTGATGAAAAAATCCAGCAAAGTAGGAGAGTGATAATTGTTTTAGTACCAGAGACCTCCTGTTACAGCATTCTGCAAGATGTGTCTGAAAAGCAGCTAGCCATGTACAGTGCTCTTATCCAAGATGACATTAAAGTAATTCTCATTGAACTTGAAAAAATACAAGATTATTCAACCATGCCAGAATCCATTAGATATATTAAGCAAAAGCATGGGGCTGTGCGATGGAAAGGGGACTTCTCAGCAAGGTCCCACTCAGCAGGTACCAGATTCTGGAAGAAGGTGCGATACCAGATGCCATCCAGAAAAAGTGGCTCTTTATCAGGWTTGCCTTTGTTACCAAAAGACTTGAATTTGCCTTAAAAAACAAAAGAGAAATGACACCTGATGACTGAATCAGTTCACGTAGCTGGTGATGGATTGACTGAAGGTCACATGTATCTGTTCTGTGCAATCTCATCCAGATGTACTGGAGTGAAGGTACTACAGCTTCATCTACAGATGTGAATATTTGTTACTTCTGGCTGGATCAACAGAATACCTTGAAATATCATCAGTAGYGCATGTAGGAAGTACACAAGTACTTTTCCAAGAACGATTTTTATGAAATGCTCTTGTATGGAAAATGGAAGGGCAAAAAACGATCATAAAATCCAAACCAATGAAGAAAATCTGATTTTTTGTTWCTGCAATTAAAGTTTTAATATGAAGGAAATTATAATTGTGATATTACATAATGCACATGGTTGATGCCAGTAAATGTTTGTTTCATTTTTTAAAACGAAATGACACAAATCTCTTCTTTGTTACAAGTTTGTTATTTGCCTTGYTCCATTTGTGGAAAGATTAAATCCCCCTGTGCACCGGTGTGTTATCGTCCAGGAGAAAAGGTAAGAGACAATCCCAGTCCTCCAAAAGTGCTGCTGAACTTGACAAATCTTAAATACTCTTCCCTGATCTTTTTTACATTTTAAAMAACAATGCCATTTTTAGTCGCTTGTCGCATGCAGACTTTGTAAAAATACCTTTGTAGTCTGTATTGAGTAAAAAAAATAATCTCCAGAGAACCTTTTCTTTCCAGTTAAATGGCTTAATATATTTATTTACCCAATGGACCAACTGGCTAATGACACAGGGTCTGTCACAGAGGGTACTGGATGATTGACTTCATCCACCCTACCTTAAGGATCTTGTCAAGGGGCAGAGAGAGAGTTACCCTCTGAAGCTGCTTGCTTTTCTCCTTTCCCTCYGCTCTGATATGTAAGGAATCTGAGATGACTCTGTGCTGGAGGCTGCAGTCACAGCTTTCCAAACAAAAGGGAAAGGAAGTTGTGTAAAACTAAGTTGTTAAAACATAGTGTGTATGTTGAGTCCTTTCTCTTTCATTTTGAAATATTTTTAATAGGATTATGTATGCCCCAACTGTTAACTCTAAAGTTGCACTTTACTTGTATGTAGGCAGTGATGCAGTTTGCAATGATCCACTGTTTTTTAGGGGAAGGGAATTGATTTGATTGATTTAAAAAAAGTCATCAGACCTTTTTTATGTTGTTTATAGCTATGAAAGATGGGATGAGATCCAAATTGCCCACATWATTTCAGTCTGTCCTTGAAAACTATGCTTTTAAGTTGTGAGATCTTATGGTATAGGGAATCCTCAGGAATTGATTGTTACTGCCTTTAACTGCTGCTTGCAACTCTGAGTTCCTGTGTGTGTCCTATCAACTTCTTTCTTGCAGCACTTTTGCTCTTCTCCCAGTCAAACTCCAACCTATATTTTCTCTTTCTCCTTTATCTTGAAACAAGCAGCTTGCTTTTGTGTCAAACTCCATCACCTTCCAAGCTTTACTTGAAGGCTATTGCTAATACTGAATTAGGCAGAAATTTCCCCTCTGGTATCTCCACTTGTTTGTCTGAAAAAAATTGTTCTGCAACCTTCAGAATGGATCTATTTATTTACACACTGYAATGTTGGCTTTTCTTCTTTCATGGCTCAAGCATTTTTCTTATGCTTCCATCCTCAACCAAATAAAACTGTTCTGTCTGATAAGTGACAGAAACAGTGGAAATGGGTTCTTCTCCCACATAAATTTCTTTGGTTTCCTCAGTATATGCTGGAAACTTGAAATGCTGCTTTTGAGAGACAGTGTCTTCTGAGTTTTGTGAGTTTTGTGTGTGTTTGGCCAGAATGGAATAAGAGTCTCTTAATTTCAAGAGAGGAAGGGGAAAAAGTCCATTTGTCAGACTTATCCAAACTGTCACGGTACAGAAATGTGTTATTGATGAATGTCATGTATGGACACACCTATGCAGATGATCCTACTCTGTTCTCATTCTGTGTTTTAGTCACAAGAGAAGTATCAAGGGAGGATCAGTCCTAGTCATGAAGTGCCACATTTACTTACCTGTTGCACACAGTCTGCCTTTAAATATGGTTTGTGTTCAATGGCAGCCTGCTGTAAGTTAAAAGGGCCTTGAGTTCCATGTGAAGTTACTGAAAACCATCTGAACAAGGCTAATTGTTACAGTTCCCATTGATAGAATTAAAAAGGACAGAAGCTGTGTGGTTTAGTCTCAAAACTCCTCTGTAAGAAGATCATTGTATCAAATGTGAAGATCAGACACTGGCATTATGGTATTTGTACTCTGAGAACTTGGGTGTAACACTGACTCTGTGCTTTTACCTTGACAGCTCATGTGTGCAGGCCAGCTAATGGAGTTCCAGTGACCTCAATCGTCCTAATGACTTCTGCTGACTGGAATGGATTGMAAGGAAAACTGCTACTTTGTATCCCTATCTTTAAGAATGGGAAGTTATTTTACTGAGCCAAAATAGTGTTTTTAAAAAATACTTGTTCCTTTTGATATATTTATACAAATGATGTTAAAATTTTTGTGTATGTTATGTAAAGGCACTTTGAGGAGGGGTCCATTTTTAAATTTATAATAAAGGCACTACATATTATTTTCATACAGCACTGCTGTTTCTTTTGCCCTCATTTCTCCACTAAAGCATGCTGAAATGGACAATGGCAAGCAGCAGTTGTGACTCAGGGACACTGCTACAATCGGTCATCATGCTGCTGAACCATTGTCAGTCTGGCTTGTGGTACAACATTTACACAAAACACCTTGCCCTGCCTGGGCAAACAGAGGCTGTGAGCTTGGCTCTGCTCTGTCCYGGACTCTCCTTGCAGCAAGGTGAAGCAAGAGCAGCCCCAAGGCTGCTGTGTTGCTCTCTGGGACCAGCATGGTCCCCAGCTGTGCCATACGGAGCTGCTTCTGCTGCAGCTCCTCAGGAGCTGGGGAAATGTAGGAGACCTCAAATGGGGGAAATGCCAGCTGCTTCTCAGAAGAGTGGAGAGGCAGCCTTCTCAACTCCCGGGACAAGTGCATACTCCCTCATCTGCTCAAGGAAAGTCAGAGCTTTGGCCATAAGGCTGTAGGGGCTGGCATAGCCCAGAAACCAATTGTATCCTGAGCTGCATCAAAAGCAGCATGGGCAGCAGGGTGAGAGGTGATTCTGCCCTTCTACTCTCTGGTGAGACCCACCTGGAGTGCTGCATCCAGCTCTGGGGTCTCCAGCACTCACCTGGAGTGATTCCAGAGGGGGCCACTAAATTGGTCAGAGAAGGAGCACTTCTCCTCTGAGAAAAGGCTGAGAGAGTTGGGATTGTTCAGCCTGGAAAAGAGAAAGCTTTAGGGTCACCTGATTRTGGTCTTCCAGGGCCTGAAGGGAACTTACACAAAGGATGGGGCAAGACTTAACAAGAGCATGTAGTGCCAGGACAAGAGGGAATGGCTTAAAACTGAGTGTCATGATGAAAAAATATTTAGGGAACAAGGATGAAATAATATGACACACCAAAATGCTTACTCAATGGTTTTGTTTTCATTATGTGACAAGCTGTAACTTGTTTGAATGTCTTAGTACTTAGAAATACTGCTGGCTTCTGTTATCAAAATATTTTTTATTATAATCAAGTGATACCAACACTGACAAGCCTGAATATTGTGTGTCCTTATCAGCAGTGTGTCAGAGATGAGAAAGAATGCTTTGCCTATTCAGTGATCCAGGGTGTAAGACATTAATATGCCTGTTTCTACCTAATATTTAACTATGGGATTTGTTTTGTAATATTTAGACAGAAGGAGAAATGAATGGTCATTATGATCTTTTTATAAACAGTAGTGTGACAAAAATATTTTTAGTAATTTAAATGCATTGTGATTAAATTGAAATTACATCCATTTTCTTTTCAGCTTTTGCTTAAATAGTAAATGCATCCTACTGTAAAAAAGCAAAKGTGTTGTTTCAAGTAAGAGGGGACTTCTTTTATCAAGCTTTTGTGTTTCTTGGTTTTTTAAATATGCTAAATTATTTTCTCTGCCCTTCTTCACTTTCTAAATTTTATTTAAAAAGGACATATTTTTGTCCATATAAACACACAAATGTTGGTGTTAAGTGATAAAGTTCCTTTGGCTAGAATTGCTCTGGAAGTGAAGGTGGCTCAGTGCATCTGAATAGCATCAGAGTCCCAGTAACTCTCCCACACCCCTTTGTCTTGATGGACTGCTCCAGCTCTGCAGGGTTTGTAGCGGGCGTCTCAGCACATTGTAGGCAAAACCAGCAGTTAGCTATGATATGCAGAGTGAAAAATAAAAAGGATGTCAGAGATGTTTTAATGTGAAAAAGATATTGTTATCAGCAAAATTACTTTCTGCATTCTTGAGGGAGTGTTACAGATTTTGAATTAAGTTATTTGTATTGTTTATGCTTTAATAAGAAATTGTTACTGCATTTAGAAATTTAATCTGCTTAAAGACAAAGAGTTTCCTAGATTGAGAGAGGATCTTGTTCTGATTGTGAGGTCCCTAGAGGGCAGTCCTGTGCTGCCTACGCTGAGGTAGCTGMTGCCTAGGCTACCCCTGGGCTAAATTAAGGTGAAACAAAAGCAATCAATTAGTCTTCTTTGTACAAGAGCAACAATTTATGATAGGCTGGCTGGCCTGTAGCAGCAACAGCTTCAATATTTCTGAACAACACATGGCAACAGCGATTTCCGAACAGCCTGTGGATTAAGCTTTTCTGGACAACACGTGGCAACAACAAATTAAACTTTGAAGAAGAGGAAGAAAGGAATAAGGAAAGATAGGGAAATATAGAAAAAAAGATCTGAATCACCACCCAGAGTTCCAGCACTGTCTCTAGTCTCGTTCCTGCAGATGGTGGGTGTTTTGCTATTTATACACTAGTCCTTGCCCATGTGCATTTTGTTATTTTTGAACTTTTTATAATTATTTCAAATCCCCTCCCCTGACAGATGCAAGTGCACTGCTGTCTCAAAATTGTGTTTAGAAATAGTTACCCAAGATAAGCAAGCTTATCCCAGAAAAGCAYTGTCCTGCCTCTGCAAGACCCTCTTTTTTTAACTGTGCCTTATCTAGTTGGCATGGTAACATTTCTTTTCTCAAAACCAAATGTTTGAGACATTTGGTTTTGAGGTTTTCAGTTTCTCACACTGATATGATTGAAAAAGGAGTGGAGGGAATTGCTTAATGAAAATCATATGGTTGCTTGGGAAAGCAATATATCATTAATGTAAAACTTACTAGTCAGACTTYAGTCTTTTGTGTAAAAAAGTGATAGTTTCATGGATTTTCTGTAATTTATCTAAATTCAAAAGTTTGATGTTATGATTCTCTGTATTAATGAGGAATGTTGAATTGAAACACCCAAGAAAATGGTTTTCTTCAATTATARTAATCCTTTCTGAAATATCAAGTTGTAATAGAATTACTAACACTTTGTTAATAGTTTTKTGTGTTTAGAAGCACATTTATTTTCAAATTCCGAGCCCAGGAACTCAGATATTACCCACCTGCTCTTTAGCTGTTGCTTGTTGCAAACATGTAACTATGGGCCTGATGCCGATTTCACAAACTATAGGTCCAGTTGTGTTCAGAAGAGACAGTTGGATTCATGAATAATATCAATCATTGACTGCAGCATCTGTGGTTCTTTCGGATTGCCGGGGATAAATGCATTAACTGCAGAAGAGCTGTATAGAGCATTAACAATATGATTGCAATCCAAAGCTTAATATCCCGGGTCAATACTCATCATAGCTGAGGACACAAGGCTTACTGAAAGGTAACTGCTGGGGAGGGCAAGGAGGACAAATCCATCAACCAGTCCCTGCAGTTTTGTGTCAAATTCTCATCCCCCCATTCAGATATGAAATTGGGGTACATATTATTTACACTATTTAATTACACTATTTTGCAAAGTGCTGTGAGTGGGAGTGCAGTCAAATCTTACATTCTTTGTTGTCATGTTGTACAGAACATTTTTTCATAGGAGGTGTACTTGACTTGTACAAAATATTCCTGGATATCAGGTAGAAGAATGAGACCCCGTGGAATGAGACCTCACTCCACATTCCTCCTCAGTGACATGGGAGCACAACTCACAAGACCTCCATCCAGTTTCCATGATGACCCTGTGGATCCCATCAAGTACTGAGCTTTGCATTATCCCACAGTGCTCTTGCTGCCAGTTGCTCTTTTCGAGTCAAATGATGGTTATAAGTGGAAAGTGAAAATCTGATGTGAAAATTACTATCTTAGATCAATTACTAACTTATATSCACTCTTACAATTTCTTGGATGGCAAGTGTGGTGAGTAGCGAAGCAGATTGCAGTATGTGGTGGTTCATAAGGCTGTGAATGTGGGCAGTTTGGACACCCTCCTAGTACTGCATAGCACCTGCATTGCCTCAGGAGTGCAAGGAAAGCAAGCTCAGACAGGTGAGTCTTCTGGGCATGAGCAGAAGCATAAATAAAACTTTTGAGTGCTGTCTGAGACTCCAATATTACAGGATGTGTTAGTCCTTCGGTGCGCTTGAATCCAGTTGCACAGCACAGCTGTATCCTGACCCCACACTGGGATTTCATGTGGATTCAAACCAGCTCCTTGGCTTTTCATGGAAGGAACCCTAGTCTGCAGCCAGAAGGGGGTCATGAGCACTCTCTGTAGCAGAGTCCCAGCTTGCAAATGTTCAGTGCTTTGAGAGGCTGAAATATTATCAGGAGTTCCARTGCAAACCCCTAACACTGAGTTAAAGTTGCCAGCCTTCATTTCCCATTTTCCATTCCAGAAAGACTCATTCTGTCAGAGGCTGATGCTTCTTTTTTCAGTGCCTCTTTTCAACTCCTGCTTTATTCACTCAGGAGCCTCAGATGTTATTCCTTCCTGAGCAATCTTTGTTCTGCCTAGGCTACCAGTGTAAATATAAATATTGTTGCAGTTTCAGTGTTACGGATTTTTTCCAACCAACCACTACCATGACTACAAACTTTGAACAATTAATAACAGATGCCAGCTGTTTGTAAAAGTCTTTCTTAATGTTACAGAAAGGTTTTCAGTCAGATTATTTACATGCAACTGAAAAAGGCACCAGTTACAGAAGCATTTACAGAAGCCTTGAAGCCATATCAATACCACACTGGTCCTAAGAACAGATAATTATTCAAACAGCGAAGGGTGATGGTGTTGGTGCTTGCTTGATTCTGGCTTAAAAAGAAACTAATAGAAAGTTGGTAGCTGGATTGAGATGATAAACTAAACAGCAGAGGAAGTACTAACCAGTCAAAAGGCTRCTTTTCGTATTTTCTTTTTTTGCTAACTGAATAACTTGAATGTTTATCTACTACATAGGTAAGGTATTTCACAAGAAAGCTTTATCTTGATACAAACAAATATTGCTCAGGAGCTGCTAGTCACAACAATCATTSCTCATTTTCTTCTCTTGTTCATAATAATTTTGTTAGATCTTTCGGGTGTTTTTTGTTCAATGCTATATTCAAACATAACAGCCCAAAAAAGTAGAATATTTWAAAAAAATATGTATCAGGCACAAATAACAGGAATGCATCTGCAGACCTGCTTCTCTTTTGTAGTGCATTAGCAAAATGGGAATGTCAGTCTATTATCTGCCAGTGAAGTTTCTAGGCTAGTGCTGTCCCACTTGTCTTAGTAGATATTTTTAGGCTAGAGCTTTTTTCTCAGATAACATTTTGTATTTGCGTCTTCAGGAGGAAAATGAGCTTATTTTTCCAAGAAATCATATTAATGAGATTAAATTTGGTAACTATAGTGGAGCATAAGGGAGAAATGTCAGAGAGGACACATGTCAGACAGGRAACATGCAAAAAGATTTCTGTTAGAGGAAATTTAGTTCATGCTGGCATCTAGTAGAAACTTGTTTTAATGACCTACAGTGAAGTTCTTACARAGATGCTGGAGTAATTTCTTGACTAGTTTTAAATAACAAAGAACCCCACTACAAGTGGGAGATTTGACTGTGAATTGCCCGAAGATGTCCTTTTAGGAAGTTAGGGACCTACATTTCTCTCATTTGCATTTGCTTGAAAGTTGCAGCAATTGATGCAATACTTGCATTATGTCTTTCTTTTCCTTTTCTCGTTTAGCTCAAAGTTCTTGTGGTTAGTGGTTTGTAGGACTCGTTGTGCCAGCATTTTTAACTGTTGCAAGATGGCATTGAGCCCTTCCACGTGCCTGCAGAAAGGAGCTATGCTTATGTAATTACACAGATAAAGTGCAGCATGCAATCCTGGGACTGCTAAGAACATTTTAACAAGGTAATTGTGAAGACYTGCAGGAGACAACCTCATGGAGAATTTTTTTTTGGTAATTTCCATGTAATCTTTTTACCATCTAAATTGTAAGCCCATGCTCTGCCCTCCAGTTTTTAGAGGACTTCATCTCAACCCCCTGGGCACAATTTACTGACAGTGAGTGTCACATGTATTTGCTTATAAATGCATTATTTTTCCTTGTTGGTGATGGAAAACTTRGCTGTTGATACCTGTGCAATGTGTATATAGCACCTAGAAGGCCTGAGCTTGGGAAATACAGGATAGGAAGGGGCTTCCTCTGCCCTTTGGGTAGTTCATTCCTATCTCAGGTATCCAGTTATTTTGGTCTYTTTGTGAGTTACCATGCTTTTTCCTAACACAGGAGTTGCTCATTGGTATGTACTGGATGTATTGTTTATAGGCAGAAGTGTAGCCTGTCTTCAAATTGTCCTAGACAAAGCCAAATTAACTTAAAACTTCCCTGAAATGTAAGCTTCTCATTTTTCCTAGAATACCCACAGTTCAGTGAAGTCTCTTGGAATTTGTGAAYGTATTAACAGGATGATGAACAAACATTTCAGCTGAGGATGTTCCAGTACCCTGAATGGTGTTATCAGGGTCCTGAGCAGAAGATGTGTGTGCATGCAGAAGCGACTGATCCCTGTGAGAGCTGATGCAAATGGGTGCAGGCCTGAGCTGTGCTGGATGTATCACATGGCTGCAGGTACAACTGGAGCCAGCTCACCTGTGGGAAGCCTGAAGGCAGCTCCCACTTGGCACCTGGTGACGACTCCACCCRCATGTCCTGGCTTACCTTGAAGTAAAACAGCCTGTTTTCTTACACCATCCTATTGCATGACTGAAAAAAAAATATTAATTGAGCTATCTACTTTTAAGAACACCTTGTAAAAACCCTAAAGCCTTCAATGCTGACAAATGTCCCTGCAAATGGGATTTTCATGGTGTGGCATGCCCTGACTGGAGTTCTGTCTGATGCTGCACAGCTCTGGATTCCCAGCATTGGAAGAGACATAAGATTACCTGTCCTCTCTCCTTTTACCTTCTTGGGTTATCTCCAATAACCCCAATATTAATCAATATCCCATGAAGTCTGAAAACCCTTCTCACTGGGCTCTATAATGAAGACTCACATCAGTGCATTACAGGTACCTTTGATACTTCTCTAACTCTATTGGAGACAGTTCACCTGATTTATGGCAGCATTTGCTACTTTTTACTTTTTTTTTAATTTTTAATTTAAAGGATGTAATATATTGGGGAGTCATAATAATCTTGACCCACAATTCTTCTCCTTAGTCTGTGATCCTGGATGGCAAATGGTTATTGTTATGTTTAAAGTTAAAGAAAATAAAATAGTGGTGTAATTTCTGAGTGTAGAAGGAGTAAATGGGTAAAAATCACTGTGAGCCAAGCTGCAGGGTCACATACTTCTCTTCCAACTATTGTGCCATTGGTACATTACATAGGAAAACTTCAATTTTTTTGTACTCCCAGGATATGAAAACATTAATATGAAGGCCATGGCTAATCCCTGGCAAGTTCCCTTCATGGCAGTAACTRCTGCCACACCTTGGCTTCTCCCTGTCCTAGAATCTGCTCTCATCTTTTGTTAGGTGGCTTCCCAGACAGCCCTGCAATTCTGGCTTTGCAGTGCAGCTCAACTTTCTCTGCTCATCATGAGAATTGGTTACCATGAGGAAGGCAAGAAGGATATTGAAACAAAACAACAGACCAATGTGATGCAACAAACACTGCCACATCACTTTTGCATTTTCAATTTCTAATTTTCCTCTCCTAACTTAACCTCTCTAAATCAATTTTTTTGCAAACCCAGCAGATTACAGTGTTTCTGAATATTTCTTCAATATATTTTYCTGTTCTCAAATAATATAATACATATATGTTTTATGCAGCTTTAACTAAGTAATTACCTGCAATTACATTTCTTGATATTTTTTTATTTGTAGCTTTGAAAGATTTGCACATACAATGATAATCTTGATGTCTTCTTCAGTTATCTTGTGCAACAAAGCTTAAAGTAGAAATGGCAGAAAAATATACATCAAGTGCTTTAAAACTATGTTTATTTACTCTGCTCAGTTTCAGATGAGAAAGATACATGATAAGTACATACTGTGGCCAAACTCAAAAAAATAAGTTTGTGGCTACAMACCACAGTCTTGCTCTAAATACACTTAGACACATGGTGTGACTGTAGTCCCTTCTCATGTAAAAGGGATTATTTACCAGGAGCAGGTAAAACATGAGATTACTGAATTCCATAATTGCTTTAAAAACCTTAACAACTATGTTTGCTTGTCATTGACACTTGTCCTAAAGAATCAGAGCAAACATTGCTCTGATTTTTGCAGGTTGGTGTTAAGTCTGTTGGTGTGGAGGGCCTGGTGTCCACACGAGTCACATTTGAAGAGACATAATTTCAGCATAACTGCTCTCAGGCACTGTTGATAGCTTGCCCAGCTAGCTGGAGCTTGTCTTTAACTTTTGCCTCMTCTGAAAGGAATCTGTTTGATGTGCTCCAGGATTGTTTTGTGACACAAATGCTCTCTTGAGCCAAACAAGAAAGCTAATTCAGCCACACGCCCAAAGGAAATGATATATGTGAAAAGGGAAAGTTTTCAATACTGCAAATTGAGAAACACAAGTGATCTTGAAAGCTGGAACAAAACTACTGAATGATGTAGGAAAATAAGAGGTTTGCAGTAATGAAAGGCAATGCTCTAAATTCATGCCAGGCAACTYCCATCCCATCCCATCCCATCCCATCCCATCCCATCCCATCCCATCCCATCCCATCCCATCCCATCCCATCCCATCCCATCCCATCCCATCCCATCCCATCCCATCCCATCCCATCCCATCCCATCCCATCCCATCCCATCCCATCCCATCAAGACAATGCTCTCACTGATTTTCTTGTAAGTGTAGCTCAAGAGGATTGAATTATTTATCACAGGCAATATGTTCCCTTCATTGCCTATATAATGTTTACCAAATAAAGTGAGTAGATGACACCTGATGGTAAAAGAACTTCTCAGTGATACCTCATTTAGCATACACACTTTGGAGAAATGCTATACACCAAATGCTATCCTCAAGTCCATTCTCTTATTTTACACAGAAGTAGCTTTATCTGAAATTCTTGTCAGCTGCAGAAAGATAAGGTACACCATGACCATCACTCTGCTGCAATCTATTTTCAAAGATGGCACTGCGGCACTTTTTTAGAGCCCACTGTATAGTACTTATGACTGCTTATTCTTAGAGCTTCATAAGGCAAAATACACCTGAATGTTTGCATAAATCAAAATTTTAGAAAAATAAGTAAATTCCACTGCAGAGATCTGATACAGAGGAAGTTTGGATAATGTTTTGTTTAGCATCGCCTTCATTGGTGGATCTGCTGATTCTTGGTCTGCTTCGAAGTGTCCCTGGTAACCATACCATATGTTCATGCAAACAAGTGTCAATGTCCACTTTCCTCAGACAGCCTTCTTCTCTGCTCTTCCCTGCAATTTTTGTCTCATGACTGCTGTGGTCTGTGTATTTTTGCTGTTTCATGAAGTCCAACCATTTCAGCTTTATYATACTTCTTTTCCCCCTGAATTCTGGTTCACATTCAATGAACAGCAGAATTATTGAATAGTTCTCATTTTACCTATTCATTTTGGTAATGTTTTAGCAATGTGTTTTATACCAGAAACATTTTTACTGGAAACATTTTTTCTCTATTAGTARTATTACAATTAAGTAGGAGAAAAAACCCATCACAGCACCAAACAGTAGAACATCTAGCATGTCTACCATAAAAAGAATTCTTAAAACRTTACCACTTTTTAAAATCAGTGCTTCTAGAGCAATGTGGTAAAGACCTCACTTGCATTTATGATAATCAGATACAACTCACAGATCTTTTTTAGTGGTGCAAAATAATACAGAAACTAAAAATGTTGCATCATCTTGAACTCTTTGACTTGTCCTATTATAAGGAGTTAATGAAAAAATTTCAAAAATTAAATATGGATGCAAGCGGTGACTAAAGAAAGACTAACTGATTGCATAAATCCTGCTGTGTTTCCCCATCAGGAATAAATAATGGGATTTTCCCAAATCCCAACACCTTAATGTTTGGAAGTGTTGCAATTTGCCTCCAGCTAGCACTACACACCTTGTATTGGTGGAAGACAGTATGTGCAGGCAAAGCAGGGTGTGATAATTCGTCTTTACTTATCTGCAGCTACCAACAGATGGGCAAGGATGTTTGAATGTGTTTCCATTTGGTAAATATAATAGTATTGGAATATGCAAGAAGTACCAGAGCCAGAATGAAAAAAAAAAAAATAACAGCATGGAAGGGAAAGAACATGTCTGGCTTATTCTCCACAGTTTTTGCAGAATACTTGTAATTTACTTAGCAAATGTTATGTGTTTTTAACAATAATGAGAACATCAATTTGATAGTCCTAAAAAGTCCATGATTACTGCCTACTTTGGGAGGAACATAAGAACTTTCCTCTATCTTAATATCTGGCTTAGTGKTTAGTCAAAAAGAAAGTGGCAGCGCAGTGGTAAAAATATCCATATTTGATTCCGTGTTTAACAAAGTAATTTGAGGAACTTCTGGTTTGAAAAACTCTGGCTCTAGCGTGAGAGTGAAACAGAGAACAAAGAAGCACCTAGTGAACATACTGTTCCAGAACAGCCACAAGTTAAGTAATCTCTGTAAAACATCAGGACTACTTTTTAGCTGTTAAATTTGTAGATGAAAGCTCAGGGATTAAATGGGACTAAACCCGTGTGTTCAAGCTTCCAAATATCAAAGATAATCTGGGTAACTCAGATCAAGCACCAAAGCACCAAAGCCTATTGGATAAGCAAATAAATCAGCTGATGCCCTCGAGAGCTCTTTCTCTTCCAGTGGCAGTCTCATCAGCTAGGGAGGTTTGGAGGTATTCGTACTTAAAAACAAACAAACAAACAAACAAACAAACAAACAAACAAAAAAGTCGCCTCAAATCTCAAGCAGCCGTAACTTGGAGGATTTCCTGGGGCGGCGGCTGAGCCCAGCCCGCGGTAGCGAGGGGCTTGAGTGGTTGCGATCAGCCTTTTCTCGACAGTGACTTTTGCTCAATCGCTTTGTTCTTCGCATCCTGCCTTTATGCATCATCACTTACCTGCGCCGGGGCGGGGAGGGGACGGGGGATGGCCCTGCCCTGCCCGGCCCCGGGGCCACCCCCTGGCTTTGGGGACACCCAGATTTGCAGGCGGCAGGCGGGGGAAGGTGAGGCGTCGCTGGGAGGAGCTGCCCGTGCCGGGTCCCTCGGCTGCCGGGGCTTCCCGGAGGCGGCAGCGGCGCTCCCCCGCCCCGCGGAGCAGGTAGGCAGCACCGGGGACTCCCCGGGACATGGTCCCCAGCGAGCCCACCTGCTCTCGGAGGGGACAGCTGGGGAGGACGGGGGCGAGAATGGCTCCCCGAGACCCGGGCTGGGTGTCCGGGGCGGTGGGACCCGCTCAGGGGCGGGCGGGCTCCCTGGTTTCCATCGGTCCTGGAACGGGGCGGGCGGCTCAGTCCCGGGATCATCGGGGAGGAGATCCGTGGAGCTGTGCCCGTGGCCGCACTTTGCTCCGACAGCCCGCTTTCGGGGCGGGGAGGTGGATCGGACCGAGGTGGTGTCTCCTGGGGGAACTGGGGGCTGGGGACAGTTTGGGAGTGGGAGTAGAACCTCGTTTAAAGGGTCAGCCCGCCCGTGGCTCGGTCGCTGACAGAGAACGTGCGAGCGCCTGTTCTTCASAGCTGCCCCACGGCAGAGCCTGGCGGGGTCCCCTGCCCGGGCCGGCGGTGTCTGCACCGCCCAGGAGCCACAACCCCTTCCAAAGCAATCATTCCAGGAGTGCGGCTCAATTTAAACGAAAATTCAACAATCATTGTATTGAACAATGATTTCCTGCCGTACCCGCTGAGGTGTGCCAGCATTTCACAGAAACGCGGCTATCGTGATAGTCACAGTGCTGTGWCCGCATCCCGACCGGGGCTCGCCCAGCTCTTCCACCCTGGCTAGGTATGTGCAGSGAAGGAATATATGTATTTGTTGTCGTCATGTTTTTTTTCTAGATCAGAAGTAATACACTTGGTTAATCTCTCTGGAAGAGGCATGGCATAGTTTCCAGCTACTAGAAGCATTTAAGGTAATATGAATATATATATATACATATATATATATATATGCATTTTTTTTGTTTTAAATTTTTCCTAGGTTTATATACCAGAAATATTGTCATACTCTTTCTGTTGGTTCTCTCAGTTCTGGGGACTRTTGCGTGCTTGAATCAAGTTTGTGCTTTTGAATAAGAGATTCAAAGAAACCTGCCACAAGTAAGTTTGCCAGAACTAATGAAACCTGTGATTCTTTGAAATATCGAGGGGAACTTTTTAAATTTCATTTTTTTTTTTATTTTTTATTTTTTATTATTTTTTTTAATAGTTCAATTTTGAAAGGACTGAAAATCAGAAGAAAAGGTGGTTAGGACAACTTAATGAGAAATTTTAGCGAGAATTATGCATTATTTGTTGTCATGGATGCTGTATGATTGAAGATGACTTTCAGACAGTTAATGGGGATTTTCTGGGGGGTTGGTTGTGATAATTTTTTTAAACTGAAATTGATAAAGATTCACTTCCTTTCAGGGTGAAACTTTATGGACATAGCTTTGCATCCCTGGATTTTTTGTTCCCCCTCTGGAAAATCTGGGCAAAGATAACTGGAGCTGAAGCCTGGCCTGAGTGATAAAACTCCACCGGTCAATTGAAGACTCAAGATGTGGACAGAATGGCTGGGAAAAGGGAGAAATTTCGCTGTTTATCATGGCAGAATGTGGTAGGAAAAACATTTGCAATTGGTTCTGCAGTCATATGTTTGTTATTTTCATCATTATTTATGTGAATGCATGCACAGAGAAGAGCCTAATTTTGCTATCATGTCCACCTTTCACAGAAATGGAAATTTTTGTGAAAAGTGAGAGACAAGGTAGTCTCCACAAAACTGTCTGTATTTATGGTATTACACAAGGCTGTATCTATGTTTGAAAGTCTTCTATGTTGACAAAAGGGCAAATTGTAAATTTAAAAGATAGAGTATTGAAATGATAGAAAACCAGGATTCTGGAAGACTTTTAGGATGTGGTAAAGAACTTCTACATCTGCTGAATCTACTGGTGGGGCAAAAATCTAGAGGAGCTTGTGTGAGACAGAACACGGTAATGATGCAATAGAACAGAGTTTGTGAAGAAATAGTGATTCAGAAAACTCATAAAAGAAATGCCTTCTCATAAGTGGAATCTATTCAGTCCTGTTTTATCTTCAAATTATTTCAATTACAATATTTTCCTCTTAAAAATTAAAAATTATAGACTGTTAAGAGTTACTGTGCATCRTAATTAATAGAAAAAGTTGTAGCTTTTGTATAATAAACACTTGCAACCTACCTCCAGAGATTTTAATGTTTTCTGCATTTCTASGCTCAGGATTCTGTCAGGTACTAATGTCATCTCAGAGCCTGGCAAGAAAAGACCTGCCTGGTAATTAGAGTGGAAATTTGCAAGGAGGGAGGAGGAAAGAGAAAGGGAAGAAGCCAAGCAGGCACTGCAGGAAGCAGTGTGGATGACTCAATACATGGCACACTTCTGAGCCAGTCTGCTAAAGTCAGACACAGCAGCCGGAAGCGTCCTCTGACTCTTGTAGAAAATGGTGATAGAAAATGGTGATCATCTGAATGTTCTTCACTACAGGATGGGGTTCTGCTGCTCATCCCTCAGTTTGGATAGTTGCATTTGTCCTCTCACAGGGCTGTATAGCTGGATAGAAAAAAAAACCAAAACATTAAGGCAGGTCAAATTAAGGAGCAGCTTGTCAGAGGCATGCAACTAATATAGGAGATCCTTCTCCAAACACACTATGAATCAGAGGACCGTTAAAGAGTCCTGAGAATCGTTCTCAAATATATAAATAAGCATCTAAAAGATAAATGCCTAGATTTTAGGTGAACAAACATCACAAGTAGAGTCCCAAACAACTCTTCTGCTCAGCATGTATTTTGATGTCTAGACAGACAGGATCTGTTTCAGCGGCAGAATTTGCCAACAGTACAAAGCTATGCAGGCTAGAACACAGAGGTGTAAATTGCAAAGTGTGGCAGAAAGATGCCATGATAGCAAATGACTGGGTAATAATAGCAGAAGAAAGTTGTTGTAGAGAAATGTAAAGAAAATTTAAAATCAAAATATAGGGCCAAAATCCTAACATACTCAACAGCTGACTGARTATGCCTGATTCTTAGCACTCAGTGATGAGATCCTGAAATTTTACTACATAGGCCCATGGAAATGTCAGGTATTAGTACTTAGTAGTACTCAAAGAGCAAAGATAAAGTTAGGAATTATTAGGAAAACATCCAGAAAAAAACAATAATTGTCTTGTTTTATAAATCCATAGTGCACTTACGTTTTGAAGACTTTATGCAAGTTCTGTCCTCTCCTCCCTATTTCAGGCAGGCTGTAGTCTAACTAGATGCAGTACAGAAGTGGGTGACAAAAAAAAAGTCAGAAAAAGGAAATCAGTTTCTGTTTAGAGGAGAGTTAGAGAATSTAAGGCAATAGCTTGAGAAAGCAAGAAGTGGGAAGAAGTATGCTAGAGAAGTAAATGAGAAGTGCTTGATAAGCTATATTAATTGTGTAATGCAATGTTTACTTTAAATTATGGAAGTTCACATTGGAAACCACTAATTGAAAGTTTTCTTTCCATTTCTACAGGGAAACATGACAGCAAAAACACTGTTTTCATGTAATATTGCAACAGCATTTCTGTCTTTCATTATTGCAAGTAAGTTTATTGGTGGCTATGGAAAGCTTTGTTCTGGAACTTTTTTTTCCACACAAGTAATACTAACTTTCTGTAAAAATGGCTGTAATAGTAAAATTTACATGCATGCCAATGAGTTCTTTTAAATATTCCCAAGAGAAGGAACCTATGAAACATAATATGTGATAATTTGTGTAATAACTTATCACAGAATCATTTAGGTTGGAAAGGAACTTTTGACATTATCTAACCTAACCTCACTAATATGYCCCCAAGGTCAGGATTTAGAATATCTCTGTGAATGGTGACTCCACAACTTATTTGGGCAACTTGATCCACTGTTTGATCACCCTTACAATTGAAAAAAAGTCTTTTCTTGTGTTCAGATAGAATGCTTTATGTTTCAATTTGTGCTCATTGCCTCTTGTCCTGTCAGTGGGCAATGCTGGCAAAAGTCTGTCTCTTCGTTCTTCATTCCCTCCCATCAGGTATTTACACACATTGATAAGATCCACCCAGCCACTTGGGAAAATGCTGCTTTGATATCTCTGGGTGCTCTCTGCAAGCATTGCCTCTGTCATCTGTGGTGAGCAGAAAAGCGGAATTTTTGCAAAGTAGCAGAGCAGCAAATAAAGCCTCATTATGCTACTCTTTAACCCCTAATGAATGTGTGCCAGTTGAACTCTGCAGTTCTGGTCATTCCATCTCAGAAAGACTGCATCAGAGGAGGTGGAGGGATGAGTGACAGTGTTGTCTGATATSGGATGGCTTCCATGTGAGAATGAAGGACTCTGAGGTCAAGAGACAGAAGCAAGATGATCGGAATATCTATAAAAATGTAAATGGTACAAAATAGGTAGATGAGAGGAAGTTACTATTTCTTATGACAAGAAATGCATATATTTCAAAGAAATTATAAAACCCAATGAATAGTTTTTCATGCAGAATGTAAGAGGAAAGGTAGGGGCTGAATTCAAAGGAGTATTGTACTTGTGTCCTCCTCTCTTCTGCACATTTGACACTGATGATTATCAGAGACAGGTTTTTGGGCTAAACAGACACTTGCATGACTCTCTGTGGCAGTTCTTATATTCTAATTAAGCAAGGAAGTTTAGATAAATATAACACTGACTCGGGAATGTGACTGTGGTATCCAGAGTTGGTGCCTTTTTGTCATATCACAAAAAAAAAAAAAAAAAAAAAAAAAAAAAAAAAAAAAAAAAAGCCCAAACCAAAGTCTAGGTATTGCTCTTTTCCCATATGAGTCCGTGTCAGAAGTAAAGAAAATGAACACATTGGTGATTGCAATGATTCTTCTCCAAATATTAGTAAAATGAAGGGTGAGTTGAAATTCCCGTAGCAAATCTAATATTTGCACAAAACAATCCTTAACTTCAGTGTCCTCTTATGATGTTCAGGTATCAAAAGCATGGTCTGTCTTGACTGTCTTAGACKACAGTTAGTTAACTGAAGTTAAAAAATAAAGACATTAGATGTGAATTTCGTGTGCATGTGTGTGTTTGTGTATATGTCCATGAAACAGAGTGGAGAAACACAAGTACTTTAGTAATTTGCACCTGAAATAAATCATGCAAATGACAAGTTTGCTGCAAACAGACATTCTACTGAGTGTGAAGATTGCATTCAGAAAACAGCACYTCATTTTAGTGGCATTTGTATACCACTGAGTAAAGATATGTCACTGTAAAGATAAGGGATTAAAATCATATTTTAAGTAGTTGACTTAAGAATGGAGGTGAAAACTCCAATGAACTTTGTAAATATAATCAGGAAACTATTTCAGTATATTCTTGTAGAGTGTTTGAGTTTTTCTTTAATATTTATCTCTTTCCTTTAGAAAAATGTGAAGCCTATGATGTGATGTTAAGGCAAAGTCTTGTGCCTGATGGGCAGCCTCTTGCTATTAAATGTTCACTGGAAAAGAACTTGAAAAGTGGAGACTACAACTTAACATGGTATAAAGTTGGTAACCAGACWGCTGTGCCTAGAGACAAAATGTCTAGAGTTCATCAGCAGAAGAATTTAATTTGGTTTCTTCCTGCAATGTTAGAAGATTCTGGAGATTATGAATGTGTAATAAGGTGAAAGTTAAAAAAAAWTTACATTTTTGCAGAAATGAGTTGCAAAGTGAGTAACTTTTAGAAAGCGAGTAAAATTTTGAGAGTAAGAGAAATACCAATGAAGAAGAGGGAATGCATCAACAAAAACTTAGTTTAGTTTGGGGAGATTAAGTCTGGTTCTGGGTTATTTTTCCTTGTAGGCAGATGTATATCTATTTAAGAAACTGTAAACCTTTTGTTTTCTCTTTCTTCTCCAAAAAGAATGCCATACATTTTGAGCTGCAAAATATGCTAATTGGGTTAATTTAATTATGTTCTATTAATTGCAGAAATTTGACAAGCTGCAGGAAAATGTGTACAAAAGTAACAGTTTTTGAGARGACTGATGGTTTATGCTTAAATAAAAAATTTGCTGTGGAGGAGGTGATATTCACATCCTCATCTGCAAGAGTCGTGTGTCCACACTTGGATTATTTCAGGAATGAGAAAAATAATCAGCCTGTACGTTGGTACAAGGTGAGAACATGGTGTTTTGTACTGTCTTATGGCTGTCCATTATTTAAAATAAAAATCACTGATCTTTGAGAATTGGAGCAGAAGAAATTACTATTACTGAAAAATGGAGGAAAATGCTTTAAAAACAATTTGGAAGAGGTGTAAGACTTTGTATCTTTTAAAAGTGTATCAGGTATTTTTATTATCAGGGCAGAAATTCAGCTGCGAGTGATGCTGACCCACGGATCCACCAGGTGGCACTTGTTCACCTGCCAGGGAAACACTGCCTTGTGTGGAAACACATTTACTGTGGCATATTCATAAAGTTCTGTTAAAATCTTTATATTCTATATAAATTCYAAATATTCATACTGTTCTGTTAAATTATTCTATTTCATGTTGTTCACACTCTCTTAAAGCCTCTTGCTGTTTCAAGAATGTAGTGTCTTCTGCCAAATTCCTGCCTCGGGTCCATGCAGTCCSTATGGTACCAGTAGTATTGAGGTTCCTTAAAAAAAATGAAGCCTAATTATCAGGTGATTCTTCATTGATGAATATTTTTGCAAATCCTGATACTGGCTTATTTCTTATTTCTCTAATATTGAAAATTGTTTTCCAAAGGGATGAACTGGGATATCTTTAATTTAAGTCTCATCAGAAGTGAAGTGTGCRTTTCTTTAGATTCCACTGCCCTCACCCTTCCTCAGCCTCTGCAAGCCCTTCCTTATGCTGTGATCCATTGAAACTTCAGACTGTATTAAAGAGAGACAAACCATGGAAATATACACTGATATGAGTCTCTACACATTTTTAGGACTGCCAGCTGCTGGAAGGAAAAAGGTTTGCCCCCTTGAACAGTGACCTTATAATTTTTAATGTGACTGTACATGATCGAGGAAACTACACATGTGAAACAACATATACATACAATGGAAAAAAATACAACATTTCACGAGACATCAGTCTGATTGTRGAAGGTAAGTAAGTCATGACATTGTGTTTGTGTTCATAACTACTCCAAAATTTTTTGGCGAATTTCTAAAGACTAAAGTGAAAAGACTTAATCTGTGGATAGACACGCTCAGGGCTGCTATTTTTCACCTAAATGTGAAGGAAATAAATGCTGATTGAAAGTATTTATACTCTGTCACTTGTAGTCCCCATGTTGAAGATCTGTTCCCTATTTCAAAGTTGCAGTGTGCCAAAGCTCTGCTGCCAAAGTCCCTGAGCAGATGCCCTGTAAGGCTTGGTGGCACAATACTTTCTGCTGTGCCCTCTGTCCTGCCTGTCTCACTTCTTTCTCTTTTATGTCATCCTTTTAATGCAAGAGTCTTGCCTGYTTTGCCTGTGTGCATATATGTGCCTACACATGTATATATGTAAGGGTATGTGTGTATGAATGAGTGTGTACCATTCATATAATGAAATCTACATATGACATGGATAAACAAAAGTTGAGGACCGAAAGGTTGGATCAAATAAAATGATCATTCTGGTCTTAAAATTTGTCCCTGGATCTTCTCTGTTAATGAAATTTTTACTCAGTAGAAACAAAATCATATCACTCCTTTSCTGCAAGTGACTGAGGGTAGTTCAGTGGTTATTAAAGACTCCAGCTGAACAAATTTACACTAAAATGGGTCATTTGAGGTCCAAACAATAATGCAGACCAAATTTTCAGAAAGGGAAGGGAAGAATATATTCAGGGCAATCCTGTGTACTTTGCTAGGGGGCTCAAATGAAATGCTTCATGGTTTATATTTCTTAATTTGTACACTTGAAGAGTGTAATATGTACTCCTAATTGTAAACTCTAAAAGGGTTCACTGGTATTGTAATTCCTTATACATAGTGCTGTGGGAAGAACTTTAAGRTATTTAACTAGAGTATAAAGATTAAATTTCCCCTTAAGAATAGTGAAAGTCTAAAATAAAATAGAGTCTAAAATACTCTAAAAGTGCTTGGCTCCAGTTTGTATCCGCGGGGTGCTGGCTGACTGGCTATTCAGACTGTAGAGGTTAATACTCAAAATGTTTACCTGTACCCTTCCCAGCACGCAATCTTACAGAATTCTTGTGCCATGGACCAGCCAGTCTACCATGAGTGTGAGGAGATTTGTGGCATTACATTTTGGAAGAGATGGAGTGAAGAATAGTTTAGCTTCAAGTCAGAAGTAATAACTGCCTGTGATATGATACTTTGAGTATTGAGTGATATTTTGTTATAAAAAGGCTGACAGCCTTGTCTGTAGTACAAGGGGTGTTTTTTAGGTTGCACTTGGGTTATAGAGCACAGAACAGACTGTAACTGCCCTGGGTTTTCTGAAAAGCTATTTCTTTCTTTTGGTCAGTGACCCCACCTAAAAAGCCTCCAGAAATATCTTACCCAAGAAACAACTCCATTGAAGTGGAACTCGGTAAGCTGGTTTTTTCTATGAGAAAGTATGAATTTGTGTTCTAGTGAAAATGTATTCTCAAGGAGTGTCCTATTCTGTGCTTTCTTTTTATTTTTTGAAAAATCTAGTTCAGTGACCAGCTCAGTTTGTCTGTGCTGGTCTCTCAAAGGAGGAATGTTGAGGGGTGAGAGGGAAAGAAATGAGGCATGTTGTTTACAAAGTCCTAAAGAAATTTCTCAGATGAGAAATTGTAGGGAACCCTAGTGATTATCTGCCACATCTGTTGCTTTCCATCACTCTGGAAGAGATCCTAAGCATGGGTACATCTTGAATCTGCTGGCAAAGTCATGCCCCAGGGGGAAGAATCTTCTTTRTGGATTCAGCTTCTTCCATCTCTATTTTCTTTCTGGACCTTCAGATCCCTGAGAASAGAGACCTTCTGTTAGAGTAAATTTTCTGAAAGGGTTTAGTATCATCCTTAGCTGGTGTGCGTGTGAATCTGTGAACAGAATTGTCCAGACTTAACCTAGSTTATGGAAAATAACTTTTTTGCTTTGTAAACAATTTTGTAGGTTCACAGGTTACTGTGGATTGCAATACAACAGGTGCTGAGGTGTATGAGGTGTATTGGACAGGCAACGGTGTGTACATTGATATATTTTATATGAGCAGGATTTTTGCAAGTCCCTATGAGTAAGTATATTTTCAGATCAGAAAATACTGTGTTGGCARCCAAACTGGAACTTTCTCCCTTTGACATTAAAATATTTAACAACATTTCCCCCTTGCTTTGAATAGCATTCTTATTAAAAACCTCTAATCCTTGCCTTCTCCAACTCACTTTCTGCTTTAAAATAGAAATGTGAAACATAGTAGGCACATGGGCTTCACATGCAATTGTGCTTTTTTGCACATTGTAAAAAAAATATCTTAATTTCCAGTGTTGGGAAAAGGTGTTTTGTTACAGTCCCGTAATTGTAATACAGTTTCTTTTGAGCAGGGTCTGGCATGGCAGAGACCTCTTTTTGTTGGATCAGGCATGTCCAGGTGCAGRATCTTCAGATTGCCTCTTTCTTCTGTGTTGCACATCTGCCTCTCTGAAAGGCTGCAAGAGAACAAACCTGTGATATACAGGAAAAATTGAGATTTCTAGGTCTAAGAGCTTTGAATTAGAGAAATTTCACTAAAATCAACWGAAGAGCTAATTGAAGACTTTATTGAGGGCTTGTACTGAAGCTTAGGGGTCAGAGGAGAAAAGGGAGGCAGATTGCCTTGAGCTGGGTTTTGGGAGTGCTTGGACTGAGAAAGGCATGCAAAGGGCAAGTAGGAGATAAGGTGATGGTGAAAAGCAGGTTAAATGGAATGAGAAGACGAGAAATTATACCTGACCGGGAAAACCAACTCAAATTGGAGCAAGAGGCAATCTGAAATTTTCTTAGGCATTACAGGTTTTGAACTAGAAATTTCAGGGCTTTTTCGTCAGCCTTTATCTCATGGTGGTCCTGTGAATAAAAAAAAAAGATAGTTTTTGTAAATTCCGTAGCACTATCTGTAACTGAAAACCAATGAAGAAATAAGAATGATGTCTTCAAAGTAAGAGTATAGTTGCAAGAAATAAGTTTTCTTCAAAAAACAAAGAGAGAAATAAATTGCTGAATTATTTGGGTGCTCACCAAGAGAGAACACTGTGCAAAAATAATATATTAAATTATCATAAAGAATTGTAGTGCAATGAGCAATTGGGCCATAATGCAGACACACATGGTCGCTGAATTGGTATTGTAAAAGCAATGTTATTTTTTGTACTTCCTAGCACTCACATGGTCATCTTTGCAACCATTAGTTATTTGCATTAGTGATATTGGTTCATTCATTCCCTGTTACTGCAACTTTTTGCTTAGGAAGGGCTTCATGTGGTCCTATATATCCCTTTGTGATATGTTTCAAGCTTTTATTTGGCATTTAAAATGGTAACTGCTCATTGTTTTCAGGAAATAATAGTACTTGACTAAGTAGACTGGTTAGTTAATTTTGCATTTGAGGCCTACTCTTAACAAGGTAATGGTATCCCTTATTTTCCTGGTGGTAAAAAGTTCAGTTTTCACACTGGTCACGTGTGAATTGATTCAGCTGACTGAATGTGCTGTGTGAGGTTTTTTATGTCCCTGTACAATRTGTGGGGGATGATCTGTGATTAATGGTGCAGCCTGACTCAAGCAGATGTTCCAAGTCTGCTCTGATCCATGGGGGTGAGGCACACTAAACTCCACTCCCTGCAGCTGGAATCACACTGTGAGTTGGTGTTGTCTGTGCATGTCACCAACTTTGATGTCCTCCCTGACCCAGAGCTGCTGACCTCTGATGATGCCATGTCCCAGAGCCTCTTTCTGTGTCATATCCCATTGTGAAATATCTCTGTCCATCTGCTCTCACAGGGATTGGGAAGCCTGTAACAAGGGTTTGTTGGAGTTTCTAAGGCATATTTTTGAACTTCAAACTACAGAAACCTTATATTCCTTTGGGGAAACACAGCTCCAGATAAGATAATGTCTTGCTATCTTGATGCTTTCCCATGCATATGCTGCATGTCAGTGCCAGGAGAGGTCTGACTGTTGGGGTTTCTTTCAAATGATGTAATTGTTCATCTGTTTCRAAGTGTGGTTGACATTTGCAGAAGGAAATAACCATTGCTGTGCTGCAGATGTTGGAGATGAAGCYGTTCCAGAAAGGGCTGTGGTTTTTATGGGTCTATTTGTCACCTTTTGGACAGGGGAGAAACTTCTTACGATGGGCGCCCAATGCATTCTCTGAAGCTGATAATTTCGGAAGTGAGCAGTGAAGATTATGAACATCCATTTGTCTGTCAGGCTTCAAATGCCTTTGGGGAAGTTGCATCCTATATCATGTTAAAACACAGAGGTAAGAAATGCTGTTATTTTTGAGGCCTGTGGTTATCTTTACTTCCCCAGAAGGTGTTTTGATACCAAATTCTCATGTATCATGTTGAAAGAAGACTGATCTATTACTGTTTGCATTATGAATGTTCCTGTGCATTGGGCAGGAATCACTGCAGTAGTGTATTTAGCATTATTTAAAAACAAGGTAAATAGGAATGAAAAATGTAGTACTCAGATCAGATTTGGACAAACGTAACATTTAATTTTTTTTTTCTTTTGGCAGTTCCTGATATACAAAGATGGCTGAGTGGAGGGCTTGTCTCTTTGTTAATTTTGACATTTATTACTTTGATAATCTACAAGATTTTCAAGGTCGATTTGGTGCTTTGGTACCGTAATTCTGTCTGTGCCCTTACAAGTAAGGAAGGTATGTGACTGTGAGCASGTATGTAAGTGTAATCAGCATACTGATTTTTTCACTTGCCATTACTTCTGAGAAATAATGGGRTTATTTTGTACGATTTACACAGAACTTCCATAGGGAATTTTCAGATAAAGATATTTTGTGCAGGATTTTTTTCAGTCATATGGGTAAAATGTATAATTATGCTCAAGGTAATAAAACCTTAAATAATGAAGGCAATCATAGTGAGACTGACCAAAAAGAACTATGGGTTATTCCAAAATGAGCATGTTACTTTTTGCTTTTCTGTAGTTTTCTTTACGTGTAGATTTATGGTCACTCTGAATGTGAACAATAGGTGTCAGCAGAGCTACATCCTGTAAACTGGATGTTTGAAGGCATGTATTAAATATTTATTTTGAAAATCAGACTTGTTTCCCAGAGGTTAATTTTGTTGGGGTTTCATTTTTTCATTTTGCAATTTCTCAGTATTACCCCTACTTTCCTTCTAAATCCTGTCAGTTATGATGTTGACATATCAAAGAGTAAATTTGCTGCTAGTTCTCTGTTCTGGGATTCTTCTAATGTGTTGTAGTTTAAYGCACTGTAGACAAAAATATTGGACAGGTGTGAAAAATTTGAAATAAGCACAACATCATAGATTTATTTTATGYCAGTTCTCAGAATTAGATGGTCTGAAGTTCTCCATGGCTTGAAAGTGAATGGGTTACATACATTAAGATAACCAATGTTTACTCATAGCTGTCCTAAATGTTTTCATTGGAAAGTAATTTCAACTCCTGGTCAAAAGTTCAGTTTTGCTAGAATACTTTAATAGAGTTCTAATTATAAAGAAAAAAAAATCAGTTTTTAACTTGTTGAGTCAAATYTGATTTTGATTCTTTCAGTCCTGCTTGCTATGCAACCTTAACTCTCAAAACCTTGAAAGCCTTCTGGCGTTTTTATATACCTGTGAAAAGCCCCCACAGGATCATTTCAAGAATTAATTGCCATTTCTCCTCTTTCTCTTGTGGTTAGTCAGAAGTGGAAATAACTGCTGTTGAGTTTCTTCCAGGAGAAGTGGTAAAGAAAGTTCTGTGAGAGGGCACTTTGTAAATGTCTTGGCAGCTCTGGGATTGGGAGCTCCTTCCTGCCCATCCCAGGTCCTGCATCCAGCTCACTTGGTGACTCCTCCATCCCATGATGGGAAAGGAAGTCAGACTCTGTGCCTGATAACCTTTGATTCRTAGAGCATTTTACTTCTGTAAAATTGTTCTGTCATATGGCTGAAATCAGCTTCCAATTACTACTTTTAAACAGTCCAAAATGAAACTTTGCAATAAAGACAATTTTTCTGAGCTTTAGTTTTTTAATAGAAACATTTGTGTTTGTTTTAGATGGGAAAATCTACGATGCGTATGTCCTGTGTGCAAAAAGCAGCGAAGGCAGCAGTGTCTGTTGTCTGGAAACTTTTGTTCGTAGAATACTCCCAGATGTTTTAGAAAAACAATGTGGATATAATCTCTTCATATTAGGAAGGGATGATTTACCAGGAGAAGGTACGCTTTAATTAGCAGAGTTAACGGGTTGCCTTTTGACTCATTGCTCTCAGGTTCTAAGTTTATATATGCACTTCAAAAACCACATTAGTGGAAAAGTTGTTACTTGTTTCATTTTAATGGTTTATTTGCCCAATGCAATATTTTTATTTTGTTTTTTTTTTTTCTTACTGAAAATTTTGTTATGAAGGTCTGCACTTGCTTCTTAGTTATGAACAAATGAGGATTTAACAGCATTAACAGCATTAATAATATTGCTGAGTTTTTCTGAATGATATCCTCTCCTGAGGGTTGAAGAAAACAATTTTTTATAAGTTATGTCATGCAATGGATCATGAATGAAGAATCATGAATGGCAGTGCGAAGATATTAAAGCAACCACTGCTCTGAGCTAGACACAGTTTCACATGTGTGCAATTTTAAAATGAAGAACTATTTCACACCAGTTGTAAAGTTTCTATGCCAACTTTGATTGTCACTTCATTTCTTACAGCTGTGGTCAGTGTTGCTGATGAAACCCTTAAGCAAAGCAGAAGACTGATGATTATTTTGGGATCAGAAACTTGCAGTTGTTGCCTGTTAGAAGAYACCTCTGAGCAACAGCTAGCTATGTATAATGCTCTCATCCGTGATGGGATTCAGGTGATTCTTATAGAAATGGATGAAATACGGGACTAYACAAACATGCCAGAATCAATCAGATACATTAAGCAAAAACATGGAGCTGTCCAATGGAAAGGGGACTTCTCAGACAAATCTTGTTCAGCAAATACAAGATTCTGGAAAAATGTGCGTTATCAAATGCCACCCAGGAAAAAGGTATCTTGTTCTGAAGTGTATTTTTTGCCTCTAACTTCGAACAGTTCTGCAGCTAAGGGGAGTTAAGAAGYGCTTATTTAAATAATACTGAGAAGGTAATTCTGAATTGGGATGTTTCTTGTACAATATTTGTATTACAAAGTAAAGGTTCTCTTTGAGGAGTAAAAACTGCCATCTGTTCCCTAAACTACACCCGAAAAGAAAAGCTCCCTGAAAAGAAAAACTCCCTGAAAAGAAAAACTCTGTGCAACTTTATTTCTGCTAAGGGCTTTGGATAGTGATACAATTAGTTATGTTAGTCTCCATCAGATATTAGAATGAAACATGATGATGGTGGTAGGCTATTAAGTGGTCATGATCCACATAAAAGTTGCATGAAGAAACAGCTTTGAAGTCCATTTAAAAAAAATTAAAACTGCAGTCGATAAATTAAAAATCTATTTATATCATCAGCATTTTCCTGGTTATTCTGTTCCACTTCTTGTTGCCTCTCCATGGTTGTCTGATTTCCTTATTGYTGCAAGAATCTGCACTGTGCAAGCTTTGAAGCCTCCTCCTGAGCAGCAGACCTTATCCTTGCTTCATGAAGGGGTTGGGGAAATACATGACATGGCAGGTATATTTAAAACTCACCACAAATGTGTTTCTGCTGAACTATTGGTGCCAAATGTGTTCAGCAAATGAAAGGAAGGGAATGAAATCCATGGATTTTTAGACATTGGTTGAACAGTTCTGTGATATCTGGTATATGTTTYCTTTTTAAACTTAGTCTCTTGTAATGCTTAGGAAACTGAAAATAGTTCAGATTTCTTGAGGACAGAAAGCTTTCTAGACTGTGCTGCTACTGTGGAAGCCAGATGTTCTCATGCTGTGTCTCAGCTGTGCTGACTGYGTGCACAGAAACTCACTGAGAGTCTGGCATCTATCCCTGCATTAATTAATGGATAGGGGAGGAACWTGTGCTCTGAGCCCAGAATGGGTTGTTAGGACCAGATAGAGTTAATGCAATAGCCCCAGACAGGACAGCCATGACTGACATATAGTTTATTTTCCTTTTAAATTTATCTTTGTATTGCATCCTAGAGGGTAGAACAGTGCAAGGGCAATTTTACATTTTCCCTTTATCTTGGGGCCTTGAGCTTGTGCTTGAGGAGAAAGCCTGTCCTGCCTTTTGTCCAGACACTATTGTAGCTCAGCTGCTGTGCTTCCYTTCATAGCTGCAGTTAACTCGAAGATGAAGCAGGCAGGACACAGTTAACATTTAGGAAATCTGTGCTAAGGAGAGACATTTTTACCGGTAGTACCAAGGAAGCATTATGCTGTAGAGCTTTGGAATGTGTGTAGGTAAATTCAGTGCTATCAGCTTTCMTTCAGGGTATTTCCAGCTCTCAGGTTTAGTAAGAGATGCTACAACTCATGAGCACAGGAGCAACAGCATGTCCTCTTCTCATCTTTACACTCATTATTCTCAAGAGTAAAGGCAAAGCTCGCCACTTGATGTGCATATTTATTAWCTTTTAACTTAGGATAATATTAACCAGTATGGGATGCGTTTGTTGAGACAAACTGAATGTTAGTCACTAAAAGTAAGCTGGAAAGTAGTAGTAGTAGTAAAAACATTTGTTTACTCAGCCCACTCTAAGGTTGCTTCCCATGTTGAAATCGATTKAAAAAAGAACTCTGATGTCTGCTGGACATCAGGGGGCACAGTTAAAATGTACAGCTTTTGCACCTTCCTCTGAGAGAGCACCTGGGTCCCTGTGTCATTACAGCTGGAGTTTTAGAGCTCTGCTTGGCTGTGACAGCGTTTGCCAGGGGTTGCTGTTTCACCCTGATGAAAGGTAGAAAGGTCACCAAGTCATTAAGGTGATTTTTTTGCTCCAAAAGGCTGGTTTTGAATTGCTGCTCTCAATCAGGTAACCTAGATGTGTAAWTTTTTCTGTTAATTTCTGCTGCCAGCCATTCATTTGATCTTGCCCTAATTTTTTTTTTTTTAGAGCACAGCAGTGACTGTAGTAGGAGGGGATTTTTGAACAMTTATCTCATTAGTTTTTTCTTTCTTTTTGATTAAATACTTTCTCTGAAGGGTTTTATTTCAAGTCCTTAAGACCTTTTGTTTTCGCTCTTTGAACACATTATTTCTAGTATCCACATTGTTTTTTAGTTTGTTTTCTGGTGGGTTTTTTCCCAAATATGCATAACATAACTATTTCTTCTGTGCCATGAAATTGGCAGACTGGAACAAGCATTGGATTTGGAAAAAATTTCAGACTATCTGCTCTTACATGACCTGTCACTCTATTCTTTCTAGGTAAGGTGTGAAACAAGTGTAAAATTTCAAGTGGRGCATAGCAGAGGTGGCAGGAAWAATRCATCTTTRGGACTCTGAGRCCAGCTCAGGTGGTCARAGCATGGTGCTAATAAAGCCAAGGTTATATGTTTTATCCTCATAGGGTTCATTCACTTTAGAGTTGGACTTGATGATCCYTGTGGGTCTCTTCCAACTCAGAATATTCTGTGATTCTGTTTAAAGGCACTACCTACAGGTAAAGGAGTTTATAAATTCTCCTACTTCTGATATGGCAAAAAAGCAGAGTATTTGGGAGCAAAAAAAAAAAATAACATTCATCTGTCCCTTTAAAACAGAAAAAAACTTGGCAGTTAACTCCCCTGCATATTGCCTACAGGAACAAACAGGGAAAAAGCTAAAGAGCTGTCTGGACAGGGACACTCACAGTGGGAGAAAACTTGTGTGCCATATGTCCCCCTTCCATCTGTGTATGCTCTCTTCTGGGTCGTGACATCTGGTTCTGCTTGATATCTGGCTCTGATTCCTGTATATTTAAAGTAAACGGCACTTAATTCTCCTCAGAGACTGAAGAGAATAGACCACATGCTGRCTTTTAAAAGAAAAGCCAAGTTTTTCATCAAAATATGTCTCCCCATCCTAGATCTGAATGGCTTGGTACACGTGTGCATTTAAACGAGCCAAGGATGTGCCAGCACTGTCTGCTGTCACTTTTAAAAAGCTGCTAACTTTGGCATGTTTGACATTTTTGGAGGGTTGAACCGTAAAGTTACTTTGGTACCCAAATTAGAAGATGAATTGCCTCATTATTAAGGAAAGGATCACTTCCAAGAGAGCCGACAACTGAGAATGGGAAAAGATTGGGTGTCCCAGAGTGAGGGTTGGTGAGGGATTAATAACATCTGGAGCAGATCTGGCTGTGGGGATCCTGGAAGCCCTGGAGCAGTGAGCCACAGCAGCCTTGTGCCGTGCAATGCCTCCCCCTAGTGATGCCTGAGACCGGAGCTCTCCCAAAAAAAGCCACACTGTTTGGTAATGAAGTTCTGCTGCTAAAAATGCCAAGCCACAGTATTACAAAAAAAAAAACGAAAGCACACCAAGAGGCAGTAAAAAAAAAAAAAAAAAGATACTTTGACAACTGCTGTTCTGAATTACACTGTAATTATTATTTTTTTGTGCTTTTCCCATCCTTTGTAAGAACTAGCAGGGAATTTAGTGGAAAAGGAGATTTTTGTCATTTGAGTCAATGCATCTGTTAATTCAGAGCCTCGGGGTTGATTGGGAAAGGGAGAGCAGAGCTCTGCAGAGCTGTGTTTCTTTATCAGACTCCAGCATATGTCAATTAGATTTAATTGARCAACACTTCCCATTGGTTATTCCAAGAAGAAGACTAAGATTGGATACTACTTCATCTGGGATCTGCATTCCAGCAGGTCTGCTGTGCATAATGACTGGAGGATTATCACCAGCCATGTGCTGCCCAGGCAACTGAGAGAGAGTCCCACAGCTCACTTGACACGGTGATGTATGAGGAATTTGTGCCTAATTTAATGATCTGGTCCCCTGAGCTGGGAACAAACGGATCCAATGGTTGTATGGTGAGAAAACCTTGGCTTCTTGAATGCTGATTTGTTTACAGGAACCCAGGCAGCAAATGGACAGTAGGTCCCTGGAGTCCTTGAAGAAGAATTGCCTCATGGCTGCTATCAGARAGGAGCAGTCAGTGCATGATGAGGATCATCTGAAATGGAATGTCAGCATTTTCTGGAGCAGAAAGCTCTGGCCAGTTCTCTCTGGCTTTTACAAATTGTGTGTTMAACTTCACAGACAGTGTCTGTGCTGCCTGAAATGATCAGTCCCCAGTTCCCAGTCCTTGCCTTGGATAGTGTGGTCAGATCCCAAGGAACCTTTCAACCTCCTTTTTTGCTAATGCTATGTACTTTTTTTTTACCCTCTAGTTAATGATCTACAGCCACAGGTTTGTAAGTTGAAGAGAATTTGCAAAATGGAAGTGATTGGGTGGTTAAAAAGTCCATCCACAGCCGTCATCTGTTGTTGTTGATATTAATAAATGGCAGCCAAATCAAAAGTCCTGCCATCGTTATGGCTCAGGCAAAATGATTCTGAGTTGCAGGACTAATGGTGAAGATGAGACTGCAGAAAGTGATTAAAGCAATTAGCACAAGAAGGCTGGGGCAGTGTGGTTCATAATTCAATAGCTCTCAGTAGATGTTGATTTTGTAGTGAGCACTCAGATGGTAATTGTTAAAGCTTTGTAGYAGGGTTTGCATTAAGATACAGGGTCCCAGGTGACTGAAGGGTCCCAGAGCAGCCCCAGACACGTTCCATGTGTAGATCCTCAAAAGTGCAGTGCTGACAAGGCTGAAATTTTCTGCCCCAGCTGTGGAGGCTATGAGCAGTCACTGGTGACCTGGGGTAGGTTAAAGGTTATGGAACAGAAGAGCTTTGTGGGTTTGGTGAGGCTTCAGGAACCTCTGAGTCAGGCCATGCATTTGTTTCTCTGCTTCATTCTATCTCTGACCCTTGAAACCCACCAAAAGTGATGGCTTCTAGCTGTACTCATGCTCAGCATCACACAGCTGTGTCTCTCGAGAAAACAAACACCTTACTCATATGCCTGCACTTGCAAGTTGCAACAGCTCCTAGCTGGAATTGGGCTGGAGCCCTGGACACATTTCTCTCAAGGATGTGAATAATACAGGGTAGTGACTGTTTCAATTTCTAGAGTAGGTGGATGGTATGAGAAGATCTTTCATAGGAAATGAGATGAGAATTCTTGGCCACATCATAATGGGAGTTTAATCAGGGTACACATTTTGCAAAAGAAAACATGTCATTTTAAAAAATAACCATATGACTTCTTTGGTAGCTAAATACCATCTCAACTGAGTAAGATGCTAATTGGATAAAAAAATAAAATTTTGTAATGCTTTTAAAAGTTTGACCTAGACCTGGTAACATTACAAAGTCTTTTGTGGCCTGGCCTGGTGAAGAAGGGAGGAGGTGAGGGGGAATCATGACAGCAGGACYGTACACAATTACTGATTAAGATCATATATTGCATTTTGAACTACTTGTGGGACATGTGAAGCAGAAAAGTGCCATTCTATTTTTGTACATACCCCTCTCTAACCACAAACGTACTTAATATGGACATTTTCATTGCTTTTGGCTTTTCTCTTTAAAGATAACTCCAATCAGCTCGGTGATCTTTAMACTTCCTGAGTGGGGCCACCTCCTGGATCACCATGTTCCTTTCACAAGCTCCAGTGTAGCGGAAATTCCCTCGCCTTAGATGCAGAGTGGTATTTTTCTTCCACTAAAAGCTCCTGATTCGGTGTCAGCAAAGTGTTTTCAAGCAGTGAGTGCAGAGCCCTTCTGAGGGGAGCTGTGGCAGCTGTTACTTTTGACTTGCACTGGAAAGCTGCCCCTGTGTTTCTTAAAGGAGTGCAGGATATACCCACCTGCAGGTGATCCAAAATGCCTCAGCGAGGAAACCAAGGCTTTTGTTGCATAATGAAGTTTGTTTACAGATGCTGTAAGTTCTCCTGTTCACCAGCTAGGGGTTTGTGAGGGCTGGAGGGAGAAGTGCCAGCTGCAATAGCTCCGGCTGACCGCTTGCTCCGACCAAGAGCTGTCGCACAGCCAAAGGATGCACAGGAAAAACAGAGGAACCACAAATGCTGGAAGAAAGCAGGAGAAATRCTCTGCAGAGTCAGGCTGGCAGCTGACCCAGCCAGGCATTCTGTCTCTGAAACTGGTGAAAGGAGTTGCTGAAAATCAGCCTGATATCTCAACAGGTGTTGGGCTCTCCAAAGGAGAGGTCGYTGCTGCCTCTTCACCTCTCTGCCCAGCCTCAGGGCACTCCAGCTTCTGGCAGGCTGCTCTGCTGTTGCAGGAAAAGGGTGATGTTTCTGAGGGCTCAGGTGGGCATCCAAGGTGAAGCCAGCCTTGCTCTGGTGCTGCCCCTGCAWGGACAGCCTCCCAGGAGAGCTGGCTCTAGCTGCACCTCTCATCTCTGTCAGCTCAAGCCAGCTTGTCTCCCGTGCTGTGGTCACTTCTGTGCTTTGAACGTCCTGCAGGCTGCTCGTGCAGTGTTTGAGGTCTGATTCTAGGTCTGTCATCCTTACACATTCCTCATGCACTSCCTCAAGACCAAGCAGTGAAACCAACAGCAGGCAGGCCCCCGAAAAGAGCACTTCTTGTAGAGCAGAGATGCTCCCACATGAAGTCTCTGTCCTCCTGCTTGATCCAGCCTTACCAAGCCACAACACTGATTGCAGACACCTTGTGCTGGCAGATCAGAGGATTTTATTCTCACCTGCTGTTAACTAACACTACCTGAGGTGTTTCAGTGTCCCAAGTTTCAGAATGCAGAGGTGATTAAACAACRAGTGACATTGTCATGGGAATGCTGTGGGAGATCTGTGAGCTCTCCATGTGGCTTGGTCTCCCTTCTGCCTCTGCCAGCAGGGAGCTGTGCACATCTGCTGCTGCTGGTCCATGACTATTTGAATTTTATCTCTAGCACTCGAGATGTGAAATCTGAGTTCCACTGAAACCTAGGCATCAGGATAGCATTCTGGTGACTGAACCCTGAAGTTTTATTACTATTCTGCTTACTCTTCCCCTCTATAGCAACAAACAGCCCCCATGTGAAAGCTGCTGGGCTTTCTGTAGCTTGTTTGGCCTGTGTTGCTCCAGTATTTCATGGCCTTTTCCCACTGCCTGTGGCAATAGGTATTGAATGAAATTGCATATTTTTGAGATGCTTTTACCATGCTTACTCAGCAAATATTTACACTTGGGCATGCTGTTTGCTTTCTCTCTTGAGAGTATAAAAGGTTTTTGTACTTCCTGCATAGTCTGTTGCTATTGGTGGGGAAGGAAGTCCCTGGGGTGAGTATCAAAACCCAAACACTGTAAGCCTTGAAAACTACCCAGAGCAGAGTTTATTTCCGTTCAGATATAATAGTGAATTGGTTTGTTGTTATTGCATAATGTAATTAACCACATCCMCACCAGAAAAACAGCAGAGCTGTCTTTCCTTGTTAAGGTTACTTGCAGCCCTGGGGGTTATTAAAACAGTCAGGTCTCCCTTGGAGTTAACATTATTCTTCGTTGGTTCTCGGTTAGTGAACACTCATACAGCAGGAGTTACCAGAGAATGCAGGCATCATTCTGATACAGCCATCCAGATATCAGGAGATTTGTGACACTTTTCTGCTRTTTTCTGGCATGGTTTGGCAGCTGCTTTTTCCCTGTCCTCACTAATTTGGACTGTCCTCCTCCCTCTGTCTRCCACACCCACTTGAGACTGCCCCTTCTGTTGTCTCAGCCCAGCTGTCTGCCCAAGAACCCAAACAGCTGAAAAATGGCTGTGCTTTTGTGGTTCCTCTTGGTAAGGTTTGCTGAACTCTCTGCCATCTAAAAGCACACAATTTTTTTCCAGTACAGGAGAGTCAGGGAAGGCAAAGATGGATATTTAGGATGGTGTGAGATGTGCTTCTCCTAAAGCACAGACTTGGCAGGGCTGAGCAGCTGTTTGACGATCTGTGTTCTTGTGGCTGCACATTTCCAGAGCTCCAGTGTGATCCTTTGSTGCCCCCTCTGTAGACTGCAGTACCATGCCAGGAACACATTGAGGTAATGTCTCTCTTCCCTGGCCATATGTTTGGGTTTTAAAGGTTTTTCTCTGTGCTTTGCATCTGATGGACTTTCAGTTGCCTGGTCAAGGGATTGAGCAAAACAACCGTCATATCCCCCACTAAGCAGCATAGCCTGACACACCAGCTTCTGATGAGGCATATTTTATGCAATCAGCAAAACTTTTCTTGTGGTTTTTTTTGCCCATTCCTTTCTCATGCTTCAGTACAATCTCAGTTCTGGCCATCCAGGACATTAGAGAGAAAAATATGTTGGATTTTAAGGAAAGAGATAACACTGTAACTCCTTCACAAGGGACACTGCACAAGTAGGAAGTCCTTATGGGTTCCTGAGACCAGGCTTTGATTGGGAATAAACAGACAAAATATAATAGGCTCAGGACACTCCTGGTGCTGAGAGCATTTGAAGGTGAAGATACTGCTGAGGTGGAGTTAAAGTGTATGTTGGATATGATTTTACTCTTTGTTTTTCTTGATAGTCCTTACCTCTGAAGAAGTTCTGAGTTAAATGGTCTGAAGAAGCACAGCAGTTATATTTCTGTGACTAAGACTGTGAAAGCAATAGAAGGATGGAGCTATTCTATCAAAGTTTGCTGCCACAGTTGTTGGCAAGCATTCTTTCTCATCTTTTTTTAGTGTTCATTTATTGATAGCTTAATTTATAAATGGCAAGTCTTGGAAGGAATAATCTTGTCTGAATTGTAGCYTCATCTGAATTCAGCATTGTCTACTTTTGTCTATCACTGCCTCTTCCTTTGTGTCAACGTTTGTTGTCATTGTCCATTATGTTGCCTCAATAAACTCCACAGTTGCTTTTTATCCTTCTGWAAATTTGACATTTTGCCATGATTTTAGTAATTTCAACTAGATGTTTGTTGTTTCAAGATCTGGTATTTCCATTGTTTATTGCAGTAAATTTATTTGTCTTTTCAAGATTTGATGGACCATCTGAAGGGGCTCAGTAAAAATCACTTTGAAACATTTTGCAAGAGCAGTTTTGTATTTTTGTCATCATTTTTGTCTTAGTCTTTGAAACATAAATATTTATTCTGTCTTGATGCAGATGATACTTCTACTGCTTCCCMTTGGACATTACATTTTGACTTTAACTTCTGGGTGCTCCTTCCTTCTCATTAATTTACCCAGAATTTCAGTCATTAAAAGTTAACTCCTTCTTTCTAGGCACTCTTTGACTCAAATTATCTAACCAGAAGAAATAGGAGGCTGAATGTTTTTTTGTGAGAGGAACAGCTCAATGACTTCAGTATCTCCTGCCTATTTTTTTTTAGGTTATATAATGTAGCAATTGCTTTACGGATAGGTTTTCTTCATTGGCTTTCTTCTTGGTTGCTGTTCTACTTACAACTACTTTTAAACTTTTAAACTGTGTCTTTCCTGCCTTTAGCATATGAATTCATAGAAAAAGTGTTTTGCTAGTGGTGTAGAGAGAGATTAAATCAATCTTCTGGTTTTATTTTTTATGATAGGCTGTCATTTCTGCTGAGCTCTTAAAATTCAGACTGTGGCTATCCAAAGGTTAGATCTGACACCTGAGGTTTTGCTGGAGCAGAGAACCATCTTGACAGAAACTTCATGCTGATTTACCAGTATCGATTAGCTTTGAGATGGCAGCAGGAGTAGAGCKTGTGGAAAGATTCTCCACACAAACGCTCTCACTCAGAAAATTTCTGGTTGTCTGAAAAAACTAGTATAAATTAATTTGCATTAAGATAGTACTGCCTCTGTGATATCCYGCAGAGCTAGAGAGGTCAGCGCCTATGGACAATGTCTTTGCATGAATTTAAGCACACTCACAGCTCCTAAAGAGAAAGGGATGGTCCATTCTGGTTAGTGGCAGAAGGTGAGGACCTCTAAGACATTCAAAAAGAGTTCTACTCTCTAAATTGKCTGCACTTGATTAATCCCTGCTGTTGAATTTAGAGAGAACTGATGGAACAGCTTACCTCCACCCCCAGTCATGATGCAAGCTGGCCATCTGTCTTCTCAGAAGAGATGTTAACAGAGCAGAAACAGCTYTGATGATACAAAATATCTGAATGCATGCTGCACCCCCGCTCAGTGCTCCATTCTCACCCTGGCCTTGTGGTTAGAGCAGTCATTAGGAAACTGGTGACCTCTCTTGCCCTGAGGGAGGATGTGCTCCCCTAACTGCTGGGACACTTTCTGCTTCTTCTGCGATACCTAGGCGAACCTGCACCCGGTAGTACAGTTTTGCTTGTTGAAAGCAAATGTGTGAGAGCCCAACACACTTAAAAGGAGTYAGAGCCTCAGAATATAAATTTCTTATTAATGCCCATCCCCTAGATGGTTAGAGCCAAATTCACTCTTGGCTGTTCTCTGTTTTCCTCATGACCTATAAGCTCCAACAAGTAGTATCCCGGTTTCAGGATACAGGATGGAGGGTTCTTCCTCAGATGCAGATGCCCTTACACACCTYAGAAGTTGGGTTTTTTGTTTGTGGTTAAGTGTTCTGACTGAGAGCCTTGTCTGTGCATTGTGGAATGTTCTCAGTCTGAATATTCCTTCTTTTAAACATACTTGTTTCAGCTGCTCTTTTGTAAAGATAAAGGAGTTGAAATATGGTTTCCCTTTGATCCTGAGATATAGTTTCCACAGCAGTGAAGAGACCTAGAAGTGCCYGAATGCACTGGTTTTGCATGCATGTCCTGCCCCCAAAATCTCTGCTTTAATGCAAACAGAGTCTGCAGTTGAGACAGGGGCCCTTTCAAGCTGTGTAATGTCCCACAGCTGTGGGATTTGAGTGGATGGTAAGGAACACCAAGGAAGAGACTGTGCCAGGAAGTCTGTTTCCCTAAAGGGCTTTGACACTAAAACTGGGGTTTGGAATGGGAGACCATCTGTTGGCATAAAATAATAGTTTGATTTGCTTAGAAATGCAAAATCTTGCCACTTTACRTTTGTTTTTAGTGCTCAAAATCCATCAGTTTAATTGTCCTCTCTCTGGAGAAGTGTTTTTCCATATATCTGCATTACTCTATATTTCTGGGCTACAAAGAATGGAAATTTCTTATTACAGGCCTTTTTTTTTTTTTCTCCTAGAAGGTTTTCTGCTCCAAAGTAAGAACAAAGGGGAGGAAAGGAACAAACCTTTTCCAGAATCACAACTTGAGACTTTATAGGAACAGATCTCCAGACTCTCCAAGAATTCCTGGTTTCAAGGAAAAAAGATTTCTCTTCTGGCTCTTAGCAGAAATATTAATTACATTTCTGAGAGATGAAATTAAATAACGGTCAAAAAAAAAAAAAAAAAGGAATTTAAATTCAAGTGAGAGTTACCTACACTTCTGCATTTCTTCTGTTTCCCTATTAATGTAAGAAAATAAGAAATATCATACCAGCTTGCACAACTTTCCCCACCCAACATTTCCAGGTCTTTATCCTACTGCTACCAAAAGCACAAGCCACCAATAAAGGKTGAAGGAGAGGCTGATAAACTGTGCCAGTGTCAATCGTGTGGGATGGGCATCCTCAGTTTAAAACAGCCTATCCTACAGTGTTTTAAATGGTGATCAGTGTATCTCTCTCTCTTGAGTCATGCTTCTTGAAACCAATTGTACATTTACTTTATTGAACTTCACGCAGCAATTAGTTTTGGGTTTTACTTACGTGAAAGAGTAGTGCTTTCTGCTTTAACCAGTGTCTGACCGTTGCCCTGTTTCTTTTCTTATGAGATTCTGAAAAATAGTTTCAAGTGTAATTTTTCCTAGTGCTGAAAGTCGTCTCCTTTCTCAGCTGCAGTGACAGACAATTTGGTTTATTCTTGTAGCAAAAGACCTCTTTACCTCTGATATCCTTACTGCYCTTTGTAGAAACTTCTTTTCATGCTACAATATCCTTCTGCCAGTAGAGCCCAGAATTACACCCWGTGCTCRAGATAAGGATGTGTTGCATCAGTATAATAACATTTCCTGTTTTGTTCTCTGTTCTTTTGCTAATAACTCTTCACAATCTCTTTGCCCTCTTGGCAGCTGCTGAACATCAGCCTGTTTTCAGAGAAAATCCAAAATGACCCCAAGATGTCCTTTCCATGTAGCGAAAGATGATCACTTTGTATGTATTGGTAGGATTATTTCTGTGAGAATAGGGCTTTTATGTAGTTCAACAGCTGARAGAAACCAAACAAAGCTAGAGGACACCTACGGTGCCATATTCATGGCATTTCTCATGAAAATTTGTCTACTGTCCCAAAGCAATCATTCTGCTACAGGACTGGCATTTCTGTTAGTTTCACAGGATCTAGGAAACTTCCAACCTTTGGGCCTCATCCTGGAGCCTCAGTCCTGGGCTGGTGTGTCTGGAAAACACAGGTGGATATTATGGGTGTCAGATTCTGGCGTGTGAGGCTGAGATGTGGCAGAGGAGGACAGAGAGGTGCACCTGCCCGTGTCACAGAGCAGAGCACTCTCTTCACTACTGGTGAGGGAGGTCTCAGCCAAGCTTGTTTCTGCAGGCTGCCAGCTGCAGAGGATAAGTCCAGGAACAGTTTGTCCTACAATCATGGAATCTGAGAGAAATCAGGCAGGAGAGCTTGAAAGCTGCAGGTTTGAAAGCATTGAGGTCCTCAGAAACTGCCTGACACTCTGCTGCTGGCCACAGARATGAGRAGGGACAGAGATGCTTCTAACTAAYGTTTTTTGGATAARAAACCAGACAAGAACTGACCTCCRTTTCTGGATGAATCCACATTAAGGGCTTGTGTTTCTAGTGCAGACATTGATTAGCTGAGGGTTAACCTCCTCATAGATGAGGCAGGAGCTTGGGCTCTGTTGCTTCAGAGAGCTGCCTCACAGAACCCATGGACCCAAATCTGAAGAATAATTTAGAAAATGTTTGTCTTATGTTATGTGACTGCATCACTCAGCATTGTTTTCCTGTATGATTCTGGATCACCTGTTTTACAATGYTGACATCCTATGGGGAAAACAAATGGGGTAGAGTTCTTACTGTCTTTCCTATAATGTTTGCTTCTTACTGGCACCTTGCAGGCCAGGTTTTTGTCTACAAAGACTCACAGATYTGTGAAATAGCCCTAAGTGAAGACYTGTCTGTGTTTGCAATAGGCCGTAGTTACATATAGGCTCTTTTCCGAGTGGAATCCCACGAAAATTGGGATTTTGGCCTGAAAGACAATGGAAGAGTGAGTAACTGATACACCAAGACCAAGTTATGCATTGGTAGTAGGCATGGTGACYCTGGATAAGAATAAATAACTCATTCTATATTGATGGGAAAAGAAGATTGGCCCCTGGAACAGCTCATGTCCCAAGAAAACTTGCAGGAAACCACATGVAAAGCTTCAAGAGGACTTTTGATAAAGAGAGGATTCTAGGTTAGTGAGGGAAGGCACAAGAGGTTATGCTGAGTTTCTGTTTTCATGGAAGAGAAACAAGCCCGAAATGTGAGGTAATAGGTGCTGAGAGGCACTCTGCATGCCATTTGGTATCTCTACAGTTTACAAAGGTAGGCAAAGGTCTATATTTTCAAAAATTCTTGCAGCTGGCCCAACTGGGAACATACAGTACAGTAAATGGTCCATTTTCTGACATYTCTATCCTAATTTCTCGGATAGGCTGCCAAGAGCCAGGCCCACAGGAGGTTTTCATGGCCCTACCTGTTTTGACAGGTGCTCTAAGGTCTAAGAATTATGTGCTCTAAGGATTTCTGAGGAATAGCAGAGAACTCTAGCAGAGGAATCCTCRGGGTTTGGATGCGTGGCTGCTTCAGCTATAGAAAAACTAACAAATATGTTGTTTTTTTRTTATAGAAAAAGTGACTTGGATGATATTTCATTTTTATGAGAAGCCTTGTTTTTCTTTCCAAAATATTTTGAACTTTCAAGGAGTGTAAACTCCAAGTTCCAGCCACATCTGATAGTAAATACAATTAGATAATTATAAAGAAAAATAAATTATTCTAAAAACCCAGTCCATAACCTGGACAAAAAAAAGAAAGCATTTCCCTAAGTAGTGGTATCACCAAAAATTACTTTTTTTTTTATAACTAGAGCCCTGCTTTTTCATGCTGTCAGTATGCCATGACTCTTTTTTATCAGTAAGACATTAACTTCCAGTAATTCTCATATATTGAGGAACAAACAGGACTATTTAGCAAGAAGTCATTATAAACAATATAATTTGTCAGCAAATTATCTTCAATGACTTTCCAGGGAATCCAGATGCATTTTAGTTATGTAAATTAGTAAGAACTGAGTCTTAATGCATCAGAGTTATTTCCAGAATGCCATGTATTTGTAGATATGTCTTCCTAAGAAACGGTGTAGGAAAAAACCCTWTGTTTTCAGGAAAGGAGTCAGATAGGAACAACAGGGAGTAGCTTAATAATTGTTTCCACAGAAATGAAGAATTGAGTGGGTGATAGATGGGAGGAATTTAGCTTGCCATGCACACTGAGGGGAGTGTTGGCCGTAAGGACCTGGGGCTTTTGGAATTACTCTATGGTGCTGCGCCAAGCAATGGCCTCTTTAACTTAAAATTCAGAAGATTTCACTTATGCACATCTTCTCTGTGCCATTCAGGCATTTGGACATAGGAGGGCTGGTTTGTTCATTTTTTTTTTTTTTTTTTCGTGGATAAGGTTTGGAGAAGTTTCTTGCCCAAAGAGAATTGCCTGTTCAGACTCATCCTCACTCAGTACTGTAAGGTATTCTGGCATCTAAGGACAGCACCACCTGTGGGAATGGAAGATTCTGGAGACTCAGCAAAGTGTTTTAATTTCCATAAGAGCAACAGATGTGCTGCACAGATCCTCTCCCTGGTGGGCTTTGTGGTCTCCCCAAGGGATCCTGCGGGTGGCCTGGTGACATTCAGACATTCAGAACAGCTGTTGTTATTTTCATTTTGGCTGTCTGCAACCAGACTCTGTGGGATGGCAGTACAGCTGCTTTTGTTTTGAGGCAAGGCATGGAGCAGAGAAATTTAGAACTACTTTAGGAAGGGAAACAGGTTTTAAGATGCAAAGGCTTTGTTAGGATGTTATGATTTTTGTTTGAATATTGTCCTGGGCCTGACAAGCGTAACTATCATTGTTAAGATCTTTTATAARCTGCTGGTAATCAAATAACATAGCAAGTGACGGATCAATGTGCAACCCAAAGGAAATACAGACCACCCACATAAARAGTGAAGATACAATTCTTGTTGCTTTAGTCAATTGCTTTCTTCAAGATAGTCACCTCCTTTTTGCATCCTCTGAACTTTAATGCACTAGCTGGCAACTACAGTGGATTTGAAAACCTCTTAAGATATTTAATATTCCTGGCTTGGTAGGATGAAGCAGAGATGTGAGATCATGGGTTAAGAAAAGGACAGGTAGACGACTTATCAATTACTATCAAAGGTAAATTTGGGGAAATTATTTTAACTTATCRCCAATTACTAACAGAGTAGAATAGTAAGAAATAAACCAAAACTAATCCCACCATCTCTTGACCCCTCTTTTCTTTATAGACCAAATTTCACTCCCTTTTTTACCTCCTCCTCCCAAGTGACACAGAGGTATGAGGTGCAGGGATTGTGGTCAGTACATAATATTTTGTTTCTGTTGCTTTTTCATCCTTACTCTCTTTCCCTGCTGCAATTGGGGGTTTCCTCTCTCAGGAGACAGYTCTTCACAAACTTCTCCAATGTGGGCCTTCCCATGGGCTGCAGTTCTTCAAAAACAGCTCCAGTGTGGGTCCTTTCATGGGCTGCATGAAAAGAACAGACTGCTCCAGTGTGTGTCCACCTTTCTAAAAACTTGTTCCTGCATGGACTGTCCATGGGTTACAGCTTCCTTCAGGSCACATCCACCTGCCCCAGAGTGGCATCCTCCATGAGCTGCAGGAGGACAAACAGTGTCAGCGTGATTTTCTCCGTGGGCTTCAACAGAATCTCTGCTCCTGCACCTGGAGCACCTCCTCCTCCTCCTCCTCCTTGTTCACTGCACTTGTCTCAATCCTCTCTCCCAGTTGCTGTGGAGTGGTTTTTACACACTTAGATCTGTTTCCACAGAGTACTCACCAATGTTGCTGATGGGCTCAGCTGTGGCCAGCGAGGGTTTTCTTTGGAGGTGCTGGAGCTGGATCTGTTCAACACAGGGGCAGCTCCTGGTGTCTTCTCACAGATGTCACCTCTGTACCCTCCAAGGTCTGCCAAACCCAATACACTCTGGTTAGGAATGTATACACCAACATTATTTTCTTGGGGTAACTGTCTCAAACTTCTCAGTTAAAGGAATTATAGACCTATTCGGGGACCAGCCCCTTCACCACCCACAATGTGGGTGGTACTAGGACTGCATGATCAATGATAAAGGCCAGGGGCAACTTTTACCTTGTGCATCTCTTTTAGAATACTATAAACCTTGAAAAATCTTTCCAATTTCCCTTTTACACAAAGCTTGAGATGCCTTTGCTAGCCACAAGAAGGGCACCAACACAGAGAAACAGGAAGAGCACTGCAACCTCAACAGGGTGGATCCACAGCAGCTAAAAAACATTAGACCTGACACAGGTGTGGACAYRCCCARCAACAGCTTCCCCAGTTATCCCACSGTTTGCTAATTCCACCAGAGCTCCCTGGGGTAACCTCAGTAAATGTGGATAATGAGACCTTTCCTGGCAGGATMATTTGTGTCTGAATGTTTCCCTGCAGGGTCCACTGACAGTGTGCAAGCAGGGTGCAAAAATTGTACCCAGCAGATATTTCCTGGTTAATAGAGTTAGGTATTAGGCAAGCAGGGCTCATGGGCTGCTAGGCTAAGCACTTCTTCTTGGAGCMATGTGAACTCTGATGTTGCTGAGTTTCTGTTTCCCTATCTCTGCTTTTTACCTCAGGTCTTTATCTTTGTCAATGTCATCATTTTTCTTCTTGCATGCTTGAACTCCTAGCTCTTAACATGTCAACAACTTCATTTAATCTGGGTTTTCACTTTTTTTTTGTATCTTGTGTGGCTTTAACTTGCTTACTTTTCAGCCTAGGAGTAATTTTGCCAACACAAGTTCATACACTCATGCTGCACCAAAAGCAGTCATTGAATCACTGTCAGCTGAATCTCTGGGTCATTGACTCCTAGGGCTGGTAGGGACCTGTGGGGACAGCTACATTCATCTTGATACCAATACTAAATTTTCTTTAACASCAAGTGGCAGCTCCACTAGGTTACCAGCAAACTTCCAGTACTTCACTACCTTTCCTGTTAAAAAATTTTTCCTGCTGTSTTGCTTAACTATCCCTTCTTCAGCTCAAACCCATTACTTCTTGATCTCTTTGCTTCAAGACCTACCACTGAATGTGGATGGTTACTCAAGAATTTTTGCTTGAGTCTCTCACATCAGAGAGTACTGTACCCCCTAATCCAYATGCTTGTAATTCCTAAAGCCTGATATTCCAKCTTAGTTAAAGAGTTCTGCTGGGCAGAGAGATCAAACATCCTAAAGAAAGAGTCAGTGTGCCCTGTGCTATCTTAAACCCRARRCTCCAGCCTTGGGTGAAGCCTTCTSTSYARAACATCTTGTRTAAACTRGGCTCTAGCCTCATCTAGAAGAAGGATTCATTAAAATAAAGAGACATTACTGCATTTGTTAAGTTTCTTATTGAGGAATCCTAGATAGATATGCTAATTCCTGAAACCTATAAAACTTGTACCCGTGCTGTACACRGGWGTGCATTCTGCCATCAAATTGTGCACCTGGGATCCCAAATACCGAGRTAAAACCCTTTAATCCCCTTAACCGTSTCTGTGTCRTYATTAAAAACTGGCCTTTCAAGGCAACAATGAAACCTCACAAACCTGAGCAGGGAGTAGTTTGTGACCTTTTCAGAGCAATAGTCTGACTGGTTGACTAAAACATTGTGAGATTTTATTGTTGCAAGTGGTTTCCTTAAACTTTTTTTTAACCTTTTTTGCATTTTCTGTGTCACGTGGGAAGTGCAAGCCCCAGACTACTTCAAAAGAAGTGCAGTGCYAAAGACTGGGGAGCCCATGGGTGTGACGTAGGTAAGATTTTTGTACACTGGCATATCATTTCTACTTCTTTGTGTATTGATGTGGAGTTGTTGTATGCTGACAGTAGAGTCCCAGGAGCACTGGAAGGGACAAATGGTATTCACAACTCTGCCAGGGAAAAWAAAGTTTGAATGACCACAGGATAAAAATCTTCTTTCCCTCAGAGATTTAATTTAGCTGTTGGTGCATATAACTGTTTTTTCAGCACCTTCTCTGATCAGCTTAACTTCAGTGAAGTAGTTTCCTTTGCTAAAAATTGCTGCTGATTCTCCAGAGACTTTTCAAGCTGTTCTCAGGGAGCTGCTGCTTGAACTAGACGGGGCAAAGCTGTTAAGTGTTTTCAAGCAAAATCTGTTTCAAAGTGCCCTCTTCCATCCAAGTTTCCTCTCTTTGTCCTCCCCAGCCAGAAAATTTACTGCACTATAATTGTGCCAAAAAGGAATAATTTGCAATTAAAGGAAAACATATGCTAGTGGTAAAAGATATCTGATTAACTGGAACTCTGACATGCTATCTCTGATGTGTACTTAAAGTAAATTGCTACAGCAATTTGCATGCTCTGCTCTGTTCAGTGGGAGGTGTCTCAGAATGAAGCCGTGCCTTGCTCCAACAGATATGAGCTGCCCAAGCTGGATAAAAAGAGCTCACAGTAATACCTGGTAYGAGCTAAACAGAAAAATTATTGCAAAAGACTCATCCACAGAGAATAAGTYACCTCTCTGCTTTCTGAATTTTCCAGATGGTAGGTCAAAATGTTTTATTATCATTTAACCAAAAAAAAAAAAGAAGGAAGTTTGTTTCAGTTCACTTATGTGCTTCTTTGTCTCAAGAAATAATATTAGATTGAAATACTTGCTATGATGGATAAATAGTGTTGAGACTAAAATAAAAATTTACCTTATAATGAAGTGTATTTAGAAATGGATTTTGCCATCCATTTCCTAGAATATAKCTTTATTAATTAGTCAAGGACTTGGAAAATCTATATTGTGCAATTGATTTTTCAGAGTTTAGCATATTTATGTGGTTTTTTTTGCTTCAGAATACTTTTTAAGAACATTGTGTATATCAATTTTAGAATATCCATGCTTTAATACTGARATTCCTTAATTCTATACCTGCATCTGTAATTAGTGTAATTGTTAACTCTTGAGAATGCTRGTGCTGGCATCAGTTCAGTTTTACTGTTGCAATTTTAATAGGATGTTTTCAGTCAGAATGGATTTTCTGGTTTGATAGAAGAATGAAAATCACTTTCAAAAGGTGTATGGGCTCTATATATTAGTAAAAACATCCCACACCACTGCTCTTTCGTGGTGTGATTGCATTGAAAAATCTGCTAAGTGTTTTAGGTAGAAATTGCATGCAAGTTAGTATGCAAGGTAATGTTTGCACTACTATAAATAGTGTTATAAAGATGTTGTTGGCAAATACAATTTTGCAAAGAAAATCAGAAATACTTAACTAACTCCACTGCCTTCAGAAAACCAATGAGTTCAGCCCTGTAGATTGCTGCCTCTGCATTGACAGAGTGGGTTCCCCCTTCCCTCACCTTCCTTTGGTATTGGATCATTAGGGACCAGATTTTGACATACTCAGGTAGTTATCCCAAATTTTAGATCTAGTGCTTTTTCAGCACCATATTGGAGTTTTTGTTCACAGAGACAACTTCTTCACAGGGCTCACAGTTTACCCTTGTACCATGCAGTCATCCTAAGCTGTAGGCAGAAGCTGTAAGATGCTGTAGAACCCTCCTTCCTTCTCTTGCAATTTTCTGCCTAGAACTGCAACCTCTGCTTCTGTTCATATTGAGGTAATTTGGCATTTGCTGACAATTTTRGAAAATGCAAACAGAATGACATTGTTCTTTCAATTGAATAAACTTTTTGGATTTCAGAGAGCATTCCTCTTTAATTAGAGCTCTCTATATTGTATATATTCTCCCACGCAAACCCCAAACACTACTTTAATTTCTACCAGCGCACAGCAACTTAAAAATTGTGGGAAAATCAATAAAGCAGTCATCAGGTTTGGTGGGGAGCATCTCAGCTCAAATATTTTGCATTCTTTTGGCACGGGCCGGTAGCCCAGAATGTGTAAGGCCTCTCAAAGGATATTTTTTTAGTAAACAGAAGGCTAACTGCAACAAGTGGCAAGAAGAGAGATGGGAAATGATGAATTTCTTATTTCTGAATCATTCTGGTGCTTTTTAGAAAAGTTGGTGAGAGCAAGTAATTGTTTGTCTCCCCTCCTAGACAAAGGTGTATCTCAAAAAAGATGAAAGCACACCTCCTTGCAACTTCCTGGTAACCARCAGCCTTCCATTTCTAGGGCTGCAATGGCACTGGCAATAAGGGACTTGCCAGTATCTCAGGCAGTGGTATTRTATTGCTTGTGGCTAAATTAATAATAAACACATACAAATAAAATATAAAAAGAGGAAAAAATCCTCATTTCAGACAGACTCCAAACGTAGTCTGTGAAACTGATCTTCATTTAAAAAACAATCGGTTTACTTYTTGTCATCTTGCTGAAGTATCACTCAAACAAAATAGCTCCAAAAATAGTAGGGCAGTTAATGTAACTGCTGGCATACCTTGTTGGGGGCAAATGAGTTGCTGGAAGAAAACCAAACACTTGGTGGGAAAAGGTTCCCAGTAGAGAAGAAATATTTTGGTTAATTTTGCTCCCTCTTAGTGTTAGAAATAACTTCTAGGAACAAACTTTATGTTCTAAGTTATGAACTGCTATGCTGATGCTGTGAATTTCATTGTGTGCTGTTTTGAGGCTGATCTTTCTCTCCTAAGGGTCTGTCTAGTCCCTGGGCACTAATGAATCCTTTTCTGGACTACCTGGTTCATTCCTTCCAGGGCAAAACTCTTGATGTTTGTGTTGAAAAGTACCTAGAAACCTGTTCCCCTGGCCTAAGGTTTCCATAAGGTTAAAGAAGTCAATAGACTTGAGCTTGTGAGTGGYGCTTTTCTCCAGCAATAATGAAAGCGAGTAGCTCCTCACATATAATGTTTCTTGGAACTCCTGACTGGTCACTCACTTCCTGGAAAAGGCGTGGCATCAACTRTGCTGTGACATTAATGCTGAAAAGCTGCTTTTATTGGTTTAAACCTCATCTTTCCTGTGATTTGTGAATATTCCTGCATGATCCCTACAACAAAATTCTCACGCTTTGCTCTTCTGCCACTAAGTTTTATTGTTTTTTTCAGAGTGTAAGAGTAACGCTCTGGATATTATTAAACCTTCTAAAATAAGAAACTTTCCATATCAAGAAAAAGCTGATGATATTTCTGAAAGCTCAAATCTGAGTTTGCACTGAATTTCAGACTTGGCAAAAAACACAGGTCTTGATAAAGCTTCTCAATGTTTATTTAGTCTGGAAGTTTTTGGCACTGAAATAAAAATTCCTTGCAGTAAGTGTGACGACAGTACTTACATTTCTTGCCTGTTTTCCACTACTCCTCTTGTGCTCATTATCTTCAAGATAAATTATAATTCCTTTCTGACTTGATTTCTCTTCAAAACTTGTCTGGTGTCTGCAGTACYGTGTGTCTGCTGCTTACTCATACACGATAACAGAACCCACTGCTCTGTGATTTGTGGTGAAAAACTGCATTCAAGGCTTTTTGATGGTAAGTAGAATACTTTCAGCTGTGTAGTATAGCTGGATTGCATGCCTGCTGTCTCCTGAGATATTCCTGGATTAGGTCAATTTAATACCCATGACCAAATGGTCAGTTTTTTTAAACCAAAGGGTTTGCTGGAGAGCCACAGCACGAGCTGTGAATTACAGCAAGTGCATATCAGTTAGACACAAATGAAAACATCAGTGGCATACAGGATCTGCCTTACTTCTGTACTTAAGAGTACAATTTATACTCCTTTGCCAACATTTCCAGTCCATTTTTTTGTTTTCCTTCAGCTTAGCACTGCTGTGACAACCAGGTTTTGATCACACTGCTAAACATCTGCCTAGAGAAGCTGTCACTGAAGGTAACTCTCCTTTCATAAAAAGACAGAAAAGTATTGTGCAGCTAAGCAATTGGATGTAACCTTAATTCAAAACCAGGGTGTATGTTTTCAAACCCAGGATCTGTTCTTTGCTGAGTTTAGGTATAGTTTTTCTGCACTTGACTATGAAGAGAATATGTTTATCTTCCTTAAAGAAAAAAAAAAAAAAGGAACCAAGCTAAAACAAGTTCCTGCCTGAGGAGAACCACAGCAGAGTAATAGCCTGGCTCTCACTAAAGTAAGTAATAACCGTAGTTTCAAAGATGAGAGAACAAATATCATCACCTCAAAGCTGCAAAACTGCACAGGATGCAATTTATCACTGCATGATACCATTTCTTGTTCATTTTTCTGATGTACATCAGCAGTACTGGTGCACTCAGAATATATTCTAAGATACGTTTTTCTTCTTAGTTTAGAAATATGATGGGGTGCATAGATTTGATCCTCTTATCTGCCTTGCTCTCGGTTTCCATGACATCTGAAACATGTAAGTCTCATTTTAAAAATAATTTCTGATAAGGTTTGTTCTGTAGAAATGTGTGGGCTGTTTCCAAATTTGTGGTCTTATTTTTAAGCCTAAAATTTGTGATTTCAGCTCAAGCCAGAAATCACAACTTAAAAACTAACTTKTAATCTGTTTTCTCGGTGTGCTAAAATGCACCAAGTACTGTCCATTGCTATGACATCAAGTCTGGGTTCTACTCCTGCCGCTTGGCACCTCTGCAAGCAGAAAGAAAAGGGTCTTTTTGAGAGAATTTGAGAGTGGCTGATGCTCCAGGTCCCAGCTGGGTGCAATCTCCAAGAGCATGCTGCAGTTTCACTGAGCAGCACATGTGTGTATGCACCCTGCTGAATCAGGGGTGTAAAGGGGTGCTGATCTCAATAAAAATGGTCTTTGATCTCTTGGATTTGGGGGGATGTTAACYGAAAAATGCAATGTAACAATGATTTTTCCCTGCACACGGGGGACATTCAGAACAGCGAACTCTTTCTTGAAGGGCCAGCTCCATAATGCTGACCAGGGCACAGTGTTGCACAGCTCATGTACTTCTCTTCTCTGGCTGGGATGTGTCTTTGAAAAATTCTGTAAGATTTGATCTCTAAATACTTCTTCATATTGTCAATAGGACTGCTAAGATTCAAGAAAATTAGATTTATTAAGATGCCAAATTCTGTTGAATATTTTCCAAGGTGATTYTCACTGATGTCATTGAGTTTAGAAGACACTTCTTTTTCTATATCTTCCCTCTCTTCACTATTACCCTCCAAAAAAGCTGTATTTCCARTGTGTTCCTTTCCTTTGATGGGGCAATGCTGCCTTTTCTGTCACCCAGATATGTCCCTCTGTCTGTGCAAGGCTTGTGGGAGGGAAAGCTGTTAAAATGATGGGGTTGGAGTTACTCATACCTCATGTGGCTAATTTAGGTGCCCAAATTAGTAAGTAAAATTATAATCTCACTTCTTTAGAAAGAGCCAGACCACAAGTGTTGTTCATGTAGAAGGATTCACCTCTTGATTTGTGCACCTACGTGACTAAAGCCACTGGCTCAACACTACTGCAAAGTGTCACTTTTGATAGGCACTCTCTATTTGGGTTAGCTGTTTGGTTATCTGCTCTAATTTTCATGCTCCCTCACCTACTGCAGTTCCTCTGCCAATCTCCATCTTTGTCCTGCCACCACCTTTGCTCATACTCTCATCTTTCTCATCTCAAAATTAATTTTAACTTTCAGAGTAGTTTTTCTGTTTTCAGTAGGAAGTTCACTATTCAGGTACCTGAGCACTTAARTATTTGTCAAAATTGTTTTGATTCAATTTTCTCTGGACCAGTTTCAGTATTCAAAATTAGAAGAATACTCAGTTAAAAAAAAAGATTTAAAATTCAGTGTCTTGCTCCCAACTTTTCTTATGTGTGAGTATGTGTTTCTTTTCCTAAGCTTCTTATTTGTCTCTTAATTATTTCTGGCTTCTTACCGGCTTCCACCTTCTCATCAGATCCTTCCTTTCAGACTGTTAGATTGCTTTCATGTTTTTCACCCCCCATTTCCATGAAGTTCAGAGAGAAGATGTTCTGTTGTGTTTATATTTTAGTATTTTTTTCCTATGGATCTAATCTATAGACTTCCTCCTTCTATGATTTTTTTCTTCCATGACAAAACAATCCATTTCCTTTTTTTTGTATTAAAAGGCAGAGCAAAATCACTTATCTATTGTATAAATAAATATTCATTTATTCATTCATACTGAGGTGAGGAAAGATAACTGCATTAAAGCCAATATTTTTCTTTGTGTTTTGTCTTTTGAATAAAAACAGTATTTTAGGCAAAGAACCTCATTTTAACAAATCACTATTTTTTCAATTAGATCCTCTTATTTTTTGTGYGCCTTCTTAGAATCAAGGGATTTGTTTGTTTGCTTATTTGGGTTTTTCTGCCCCTCGCTCCCTCCATTAATTACTGGTTTTGGAAAGAAATAGCTCCATAACTCAAGATAATAAAAATGTTTATTGAAAAACAATCTAGTGAAAATAAGTTTGCTGTGCATCATCTTTGAAAGTTCAAGGAAGTTAGAGGGACACAACTGGCCTTCTGATCCAGGAATGCCAAGTGTAATGCACAAAGGTTTAAATTATCTGAGATCTTCATCTTTTGTTCATTTTCAGTTGATCCTATGGAAGGTGAGGCTTTAGTTGTAAAATGTCCCAAATGGAGTTCATCAGTGAAAGTCACCTGGTATCGCATGGATACGAACAAAATAATTCCTGCAGAAGAGGAGGGATCACGGGTATTTTCCACAGAACGATTTCTTTGGTTCCTGCCAACTTCCAGAGAGGATTCTGGAAACTACACTTGTGTAACACATTTGTAAGTGCCACATGGAAAGTGGAAGATGTAAGACTGGCAAGAATAAATCTTTTAACAATATATTCTAATTATTATTATTTGTAAATGATGCCTTTTTTCATGTTTTTATTAGTTTTCAYCCTGCAACTTCTACATTTATGACAGATTACTAAAATCAATCTATGACTGAAATACAGTAATCCACATGTTTATAGAATGACTCACATTTTTTATAAATATTAATATATTTATATAAAAATGCAATCACTGACATACCTTTATTCCATTTTTAAAGTTCAAATAATCGCACRAAGTCATACAACGTGAGTGTGCAAGTGCATTCATACAAGCCAGGAGAATGTTTCCCAAATCGGATTCGTTACCCAAATGACACTGGAAGAGGAAAAATTGTTTGTCCTACCATTGATAACTATAAGAATGCTACTATTGTCCAGTGGTATAAGGTAAATAAAACCCTGATAGTGCCAGCGTAGGTCAGAGCACTGTGARAAGCTATTTGCAGCCAAATAATTTTTTCTTTTCCAGGACTGCAAACCCCTTCAGGGACAGAGGTTCTTCAAGAAAGAAAAATATATTTATATTGAGAACCCAAGAAAGGAGGATGATGGTTACTACACTTGTCAATTTATTTATACCCATAAAGGAAATGTGTTTAATGTATCAGCAACAAGAATTTTCATAAGTGAGGGTAAGGCAGTAATTCCATAGCTTGCTAAGATAAAAAATCTATTGTCAATTTAGAGCAATGGAAACTCCTTTTGTACATTAAAGGGAAAAACAGTTTTGGTTGGTTGGTTTTATCATCTTAATTAAGATTTAGATCAGCTTTATTTGATGAGTTTTGTGCCATCCAAACAGAACAAGATGGGGTAAAGTCAGACCTGGTCATATTTATTTTTTTTGTTAAAGATTTTATGATGACTCTGAATAGGTACTGTGGTTAGTAGAGTTCACTGGTAGCACTTATTTCTRGGATGAAGGATCTCCTCAGTGGGATGCCACAATCCTCTGCTTTCCATTTGAGAGCAGCAGGATTTATAGCTAAAAGACTGTCTGGGGATCATTAGATCAATCTTGTGTTGATGGCCTAAAACTTAATTCTGCTTGGTCCATCTCAACTATTTATTTGATAGTAGGACTGAAAAAGACTTTTGGATCTGTCTTGAGTGAGACAAAATGAACAAGATATATCCAGAAACAGGAAAAGAGTGGAGCTCAGTGATTGCTGTGTCTGTCATTTTGAACATTGTCAGTATGACTGAGATGTGTGGACTTTGGGGTGCCTGTAGGATGCAGTCTCCTCAGGGAGGCTTTGTATTTGTCTGGTGGTCAAGGGAAGGACATGCAGCAATCGACAGTTTCAGATTGCATCAACTTGCAAAACTTCAAAATGCATCTTCACTTCTGCAAYCAGATCAGTAGAATCGTCAGAAAGACTATGTCTTGGGAGGGTGGTGGAGTATTTGAGTTAGGCTTGTGTGCTTGTKTTGTTTGTCTGTTCTTTTTTAAAGAAAAGCAATGTTCATTTGCAGACTGACATCAGGCCCTTTAGCTCTGGGAAGGCACACAGATTGTGGGCAGAACACAGTTTTGGAGCCTTGACTACAGTTTCTGCTGCTGTGTCCAGACCTCAGCAGCAGAGCTTGTTCTGATAATTCTGAGCTGGACAGAAGGCAGAGTTGAGCAGAGACCTAGTTCAGTCTGTCTTGGAAACGTTGTACTTTTCCTCCTTTTCAACCTGTTGCTCTACATGATAGTAATAATGCTCTATATGATATTTCTCTGCCTAACAATTTTTGTTTGAATGTTCTTCCATCAAAACTTCTCTAGCTGGTCTCGCATATTGTTCTGCCTGGGTTATAAAGAAAATTTCTGAATTTTATCTGGCCCAAAGGCATTCCAGTTTACAAAAGCCTTTGTTACATCCAGGCAGAYTTTGAAGTTAATCTGACTTTCTTCTGAAATCCTTGCAGAAAGAAGAGATTGCAACATAACTTGTGAAATCTGGGCTGGGTTTGGCATGCCTGCTCCAGGTTTTGCTAAATTCAAAGTACTTAATGACAACTTCTTGAGTTTTTATCAGACCTTAAAATCAGTATGCTGATGAGTGGAGCTGTTATGTTTTATTAATAATGGAGAATTGTGACATACATTCCTGTTGCCTTGCACATCCACRGTATCCAAGACCCAGAGGACTTTCTGCCTCTGAATGCTGGCAGCTAAGAYGTAGCATAGCCATTCTGCTGGGAAGGTACTGACTCTCTCCTGACTTCCATCATATCCAGCCAGTCTGGGAAGCAGGAACTGAAATGTATTCCTGCAGATTTTCTAGGAAAATACAGGTTTCACAGAGGTGACTTGAGATGGAAAAGTTTAATAAGAAAAAGGGTAGCAAACAATGTGTTTGGAGTTCAGAAACAGCATAAAACCTGAAATATTCTATATGAAATATTAGCTATTTCATATTACGGATATGAGTAATTTCTCAAATGCCTCTTTAAAAAACCCCAAACAGCTGAGAAAACACAAGCCTATAACTGCATTTGCTTTTTCCCCCACTCAGCAGCTAAAACAGTACTTCAGAAATTATTTTTGTCCCTGGTTCTCTATGTAGAAAGGTAAAAATTAAATACAAGGGAAGAAAAAACTTTTAAAATATACATACTCCCCAGGGACATTTTATTGTAGGAATAGAACTAGGTGATCCCAATAGGTATGAGAGACGTTAGCTTGCAATTTCGTTTTGTGATAATGAAATACTAACTGTAYAGATTACAAACCTTATCTTATAAAATGCATTTGCACAACTTTCTAATATGTGCTTTCTTTTCTTCTTTMATTTCTGAAGTAAAATACTCACCTCTACCACCTCAAATCATATTTCCAAAGAATAAAGAGGTAATAGAAGCGGAGCTTGGTGAGTAGAGATTTTAAATTGTTTTTAAATTAACATTTTGTGGTGGTCTAGCAAACACCRGTATATTCAAGAAAATGTAATGAGTTCTTCATCACAGTCTTGCACCGTAATGTTTACCAGATTTAATTCACTCCAGGCACAGCAGTGTGAAGTTAGATATATCTGATGGGTTATTTAGGTATTAAGAGGTTCAAGGAGATTTAAATAACCTGTTCTACTCTCACTGGGAGTGACTAGGATTATTTACAGAGTGAATCATTACATCTCAGCTGAGAGGYGACAGCTTCCAGCCACCTCAAAGAGGGCTTTAGCTAAAACTCTTGAAATTGCTTGATGGCACCTCTAAGAGGCAAAGATGGACTATTCCTGTGGCTACTCCTTGCTACTTTCAGTTCCCATGTGGAGAYAGTGCCTACGTCTCTGTTAAGGAATGAAGAGAAGCAAGGAACTGGTTGCTGGCCCTGAAGCTGAGGAGCACTGTCCATCTGATACACATTTTGGCCAGCAGTGATCAGAGCAGTCTGCTGGGAAGGTTCTGGGAGGCTGAAGGACAGGGCCRAGCAGTGAACTCAGACGTAGCTGGCTGGACAGCCCAGGATGCAGAGCTTGCTCCTGGCTGCTTCTGTTTAGGGTTGTGGATGTTCTCAGGGATTCAGATTCATCCTGGGTAGCCTGCACCATCAGGACAAGGTGTTGCTGGTAGGAGTGAGAGTTATCTGGGGCTTTTCTGTAGTCGGTAGATAAAGGCAAAACTCTCCAGCAAGAAACAGAAGCCAGCTGAAACCTGAACAGGTAATCCAGGATGCCTGYTTCCCAGGGAGAGTGGGGTGAAGCAGGCAAGTGGGAGAAGGGATTGTAATTGCCACTCCAATCTCTGTCCTACAGCAGCACTGCTCTGGTGGCAGGTACTGCAGGGGTCACAGCCCTCTCTGTGCTGTGTGCTGGGGCACAGAGTCTTGCCGTGTTGACTGGCATTCCCGTCCTTTTTTACCTCTTTCCCTCCGTTGTTCCATCACTCAGAAATTAGATGGTTTCTGCTCCAGGACAAGCTTTCTCTAGTAAGATGGGCAGTGTCTAGTGCTCCATAGACTCTGCCTATTGCTCTGGGACAATAAGTAATCCAGCACTGCTTACATGGAGCTAATTCACATTTAAAACCCACTTGCTGTATTCATTCTATTGTCTCCTGTTTGCAAAAATGAAGGGATTTCTCCATGCTCCCTAACACTAATTCATGATCTAACCATAAGATTTGATAATCTTATGTAAGACCTGCTTAGATGAAGATTGACAGATTGGAAACAATTTACCATGTTTTAATTATACTTTTTTTTCAGTGCGATGATGACACTTACTTTGGAATAAATATTTCCTAATGGGAAATATGAAATAAGTAATTTCCTGTTTTAGTTTTTCTTGGACTGGTTTACTTTACTTTTGTCCAGCTTGAATAAAATCCAAGATAAGGCTGCACACAAAATATATGTAAAATGATATATACTGAAATTTAATTAGGTTATTTCTATGTACATTTGTGTGTCAACCAGCATATCCTTTCCATGCCCCTCAATAGCTGATTAGAAATGTAAGGCATCACAAGTAAAGGGTACATTGTCTTTRTCCCAATAAGTATAAATAAATCCTTTTGTAATCCTTGGTGTGTTATTAGATCATTTGTTAAAATATTCATGTTACTATTTGTTTTTGTCKTGTCTATGTATCATTTTGTCAGCAGTAGTTCAGAAAAACGTCAAAATTATTATGACAAAACTCACAAGTTGTATGAAGATTCATAGAAAAAGATGTTATGAGGAAAATAAAATCATGTTTCTCATGAAGGAATGTTTACATTTCTTTGTATCTTGATTAGGTGCTGCTTTGTCTCTGAAATGTCAGGCCCGCCTGGGGATTAAGAAACAGCCACTGGCTGCTGTCAGATGGGATGTGGATAACATCCCAGTGAAAAGCCTTGCTTGTTCAAGATTTCGTGAAGAAACTCATTTGTAAGTGCACATAACAAAGAATAATCTTTTTTTCCATGCAAACTATGCCTAACCATTAAAACCAGTGGTACCAGCTCTCTCTCTTTCTAGCAGTTTCGAAGGACATGAGCACGTGTACTATGAAGAGACCACTTTGAATATAACTGAAATAAAAAAGGAGGATCTGCAGTCAAATTTCACGTGTATAGCATTRAACACAATGTACAACACAAGAGTCACAGTGACACTGCAACTCAGAGCACAAGCCAAGGGTAGGATTTTTCATTTTGATTCTTTACACTTTGCACTCAGTTTGAAATATGATGATGAATTTATTATTGGTTTTAGATAGTAAGAAAGTTTCAGTTAATAACGAGCAAACCCAGCCTGCTTCTTCCCTACATGTTCAAGCCAGTGACAAAATTCTTGTGGCTGAGTCCTTGGGGGAAATTCAGTTGGGGACAGAGGGGGACATTACTCAAATGGTACCAGAGAGAGATGAAATATGCAGAGCGTGACTGTATCAGCCCTGTGATAAGAATGTTCTGTTTCTAGGATATTTATCCACTGTGGCAAATCAAATTACTGTTTGTAGTGTAAAACCATGGCAGAAAATAGGCAAACTTTAAAAATAAGAGTTTCAGCTGCTGGTTTGCCAGTTTGCTTGCCTTCCTTACCACAGTGTAGTGCCTTTTTTTTGACTATATGTCAAGTGGTGTGACACACAGTCTCAAAATCTCTCTTTATCTTGTCTGACTCCACTGTGATCACTCTGTGCCACACAGAGATGTGAGCAGCATTTTAAAGGCTTTCCCTTGGTTTTGTTTTTAAATTCGTGGCCCTAGTAGTACTTCAAAGAGAAGGAAAATCCAAGGTAATAAATCATGGGGACTGGGATGTTCCTTAGCTCATAGGGGAATTTTCTTTTTTTTAATAGGGATAGCCAGATCCCTAAGCACTGTTGTCAACACCTCTGAATCAGATTCCTATGGCAAAAAAAAAAAAGATTTTTTGTGTGTGAGGGCACAAGAAGAAGCTGTGGTCAGTGGTTTTGTTTTTTGTCCCTTAAGATATGCTGAACCAAGAATCATAGAATCATAGAATCATAGAATCATAGAATCATAGAATCATAGAATCATAGAATCATAGAATCATAGAATAGTTTGGGTTGGAAGGGTCCATAAAGATCATCCAGTTCCCAGTTCCCTGCCATGGGCAAGGACACCTTCCACTAGAACAGGTTGCTCAGAGCCCCATCCAACCTGGCCTTGAACACTACCAGGGATGGGTCATCCACAGTTGCTCTGAGCAACGTCTTCCAGTGTCTCACCACTCTCTGAGAAAAGAATTTCTTCCTAATATCAAATCTAAACCCACTCTATTTTCTTAAGGACTTTGAGAAGAAATGTCAGGGCCTTTAAAAGGGATTAATTTTCTATAAGAGCATGATGGAAAGAGCAAAATCAAGTGTACTGTGATCACAGAATGTTCACAGATCCATGTCCTGCCTTATTCTCAACTGCTCATGACTTTCTACAGGATCAAAGGCATCAAAGCCTAGACTAGAAGGGATGTGGRTGAATTTTAACAGCAGAATAGCAYCCAGCAGGAAGGTGACAGGAGWTGTTTTCGTTGGATAGGTGGGTTTRAGTGTAGCATCACTTTGGAAGCGCATTTTCAGCGCATGATCACTTTCAGCTCTGCGCTGAAGTACCTGAGTCCTTGCAATGAGAGGGAAGGAAACTGAGTAACAGTTTCTTCTCACTCTACTTCAATAATTCAGGTCCCTTATTGGCCCCAAATTACAGAGTAGATGAAGAAAAACATGTAACATAAATATATTCTGTATTCATCCCATGAATCATTGAATCTGATTTCTGTTATGGACAAATCTTATTTTTTTTTATTCATAGGTCTTCAGTAAATGTTCATGAAAGCTCTTGACTGTGCACCCACTTTCACAGCTGCCCTTTTTGTATGGATSTATCTGTGCCCTTGTTCTTGTTGCTGCTGTTGACAAGGTGTCTGCTTCTGCTCCTCAGCACTGTTGGTGTCAGCAATGCTATGACCAGAAGTGGCTGTGCTCTGCTTTAGTTTTCTTCACTCATTCTTCACACAGCTGAGTGGTGTTTGTGCTAAAGCAATGCTGCTTGTCTCTGAGAATAATAAAAATGCTGTAGGATTTGCTTGTGTCTTTTGTCTTGTAAATGTGTAATAAAGATGTCCACACTCCTTTTTTTTTGTGTTTTGTTTGTGTGTTTTTAATAAGAAAATAATTTATTTTCCAAATATGTGACTGCTTCTCAGTGTTTCCCACAGCACAACTTGTGTCTGCTAGCTACTATCCTGTTAATGTTTTATTTTTACACAGTCATTCAAAGCAGAGATAGAGTTCAGCCCAAAGCATCAGCTCTGTTCTTCMTCAAAGATGTTTAACGCTAAACCCAACCTTTTGGATCATGTTTGATAGACTGACGTGGACACAAACTCTAGACCCAGACCTCTGCCTTCACTGTCTCCAAGTGCATCCACCTTAKAAGCCAGGGAAGACAGAAAAAACTGCTGCTCTTCTGGAGTTTGTCAGGAWCTCCTTCCAAAGTTGCCTTCTGACATGTTTTCTCTGGCCCCTCCAATATTATTCCTTGTGAGCTGATAGTTCTGTATTCCCATTACTCTTGAATTTAAATAGAAGGTGGCTTACTCATTAACTCAGCTGCCAAACGATGCAGTAAAGTCAAATGGAACAACAGGATCTATTCAGCCTTGCTCAGGGGCTTGTGGCACTTGCTCACATTGTGCTGAAGTTTGTTGATTTATTCCAGGGAATTGAGAGGCTTAGCTAGCTTTACTGGGAACTGAATCAGCTCTTCCAGGAAGATGCCCTGTGGTACTCTTGTCTGAGCCATTACAAACTTYGTTTACAGCCTTGGTCTAATCAGTGCAAAACCAAATAGAAACATTGATTTTTTTTTGGTTCATAATTGCAAAAATTGATGTTGGAACCTGCTTCTACTCCAGATGTTTATAGAAACTTAATGCAATTAAGTTATTACAACAGTAATTAGTTAACTTAATACAACAGTAATTGTAGTGCTATGATAAGAGCACTCTCAATAAATGCATCAGTACAAAACAGCATTGAATTCTGATGCCTGTGTCATCCCCAGCAAATAGTAAAAGGGGRTTTCCCTGTTTTATATGTGTGTGTAGTGACCAGGAAAAAGGATAAATGACACAGAAAGCCATAAAATGTGAAGAGGTCCACATGGACAAAGCTCCTTTGTAGGCATCATGTGACACTGTTAAAAACACAAAATGCCCAAACTCACTTACACGAGGAACTGGTTGTTTCCTTGCCCACTTCAATCTTAYTGGGAGGTGTTCCCCCCCGTCAAGTTCTGGTGAGGCAAACTTCATCACAAGCCTAATATTTCKTTCTCCCTTCAAATGCCAAAGAAAGAAATGTGAAGAGTGTGAAAATCATGTTAAATTTACTTCACATCCTACCACAGGAAAGGGAAAATGTGCTTGTAAACTCTTAATATACATACCTTTTCAACAGAATTTCTCAGGCACCTCTTCCACTAGACCAAGTTGCTCACCACCCCATCCCAGCYAYTCTGGAAYRCTTCCAGGGATGYGGCATCCACAGTTTCTYTGGGCAATCTGTTTCGCTGTCTTACCACCTTCAATGTAAAAAAATGTGTTCCATTTATCTAGCCTGTATCTATCCTTGATAAGTCTTCATCTCTGAGGTAAAGGTKGTCAGATTCTAGAGCTACCATGACGGAAACTGCAACTAAAGTGGTTGGCTCCTTTCTTTCCCAATTTTTCTTACTCATCATTGCTATTTTATGCTCCTTGACCCTCTTGAAAGGAAAAGGCAGGACAGAATATCATCTGATTTCAGCATAGTTTATTTTATTTTTGTGACYGGGACATGTTCTGTTTTCCTGCTTGTCTAGCATACTTAGTTCTTATCTTGCAGATTTCATTACTTCATTACTTTCATTATTTCATTACTTTCATTACTTAAAGAAGCATTACATGCTTCTTTGTACCCTGTTGGTGCAATCATGCCAGAAGCCTCCACTTGTCCTTTTGTGGACATCCATGATTTTCATGTGTAGGCTTACATGTTTTACAAAATGGTCATGTTATTACCAGTTTTAAAAAATTACAAAATACTTAAACAACATTGTCAGCTGCGGTTTTTAGTATAAGTAGGTCTGGATTCAACAAAGTGAATATCAGTTAAATACCACTTCATGTGCTTCTAATTTAGGGGAATTTCTGTGTGTAGTGTAACCCAGCTGGGAAAGGAAAAAGCTTTGTCAGTACCGTTTTGAGCTCCTGAATGCTGCAGCAGAAGTGACAATATGAGGGTAAAGCTCCAGCACATGGGTTAACTTCTCTGTGGCTAACAACATATTCCTCTACTTTGCAGCGGCTCTTCCTAATGTCCTGTTGATCGCAGGATCTCTGGTTCTGCTAGGCACCATAGCAATCTCAGTTTTACTGTACCAGTCTTTCCGAGCTGATATTGTCCTRTTGTACCGGGAAATATTCCAGCCCTACTCACTCAAGGATGGTAAGTAAGATTTGAGAAAGAAAGTTTAAAAAAAGRAAAGTGACAAATCATAGAGAAAGTGATTTATTTGCTATTTGCTTGCTAACTCATATGACACCTGAACCTGATTCTTCTCTTTCTCATGCCTTTAGTAAAGAGAAGTCATACATAGCCCTGGAAGTGCTTTACATTCCYTTATTCCCTGTGTTCTGTAGCACTGAATTACATAAAAGAGGGATACAGTCCTGGTTTTGTAGTGTTTTTAATGAAAGTATTTACCATAAAATACTGAATGACTTTGAAAATCTGCTTTGTAGTGCTATTGATTGTAATTATTATGTGCTCTCTAAAGCAAAGGAACAAACCTTATGGCTAAAAAATTAAAGGCGTATGTTAGAGCAATACAGTTTTTATAGGCCTGAAAGATATCAATAGTGTGGAAGGCATTTCTGGAGGAATACATCCCATCTAACTGTATTAGTGGATTTCAGCTCAAGATTCAGACATCTACATTTAGCCACACAAAATGAAAGTGCACRCAGGCAAGTTTCCACCTTGGACTTGAAACCTGGAGACCAGGAGATGAATTCAGCTTATTTACCAATTCAATATGTACTTGGTGACTTGGTGCTCCCTGAGGACTTGAGTGAGACCTGAACCCCTCTGCAGTGGCATCTGAAGGGCAGGCAGTGCCTGATGATGTGATGAAGCATACGTTTCAAAGAGACCAAATCCGGTCCCTTAACAATAAAAACTAACCAAGCACTGGGATCTTGCAGCTGTGATCCAGACACAGGGATCTAGAATCCTTTGGGATGGYCAAAAAACTGRACASATGACAGAGATGGRTRTTGTAGRMTTTTGGAGCAGSATCTGGAGARCAGGCAGGACATGATAGGAAGYTTCACCAGGTGTCTGTGTTTAGGCAACTCAGCTGGGCCYGTGACATTTGCAGGAGAGTAATCTGCATTACCCTGGAATTCACTGACTGCAATGGCCAGCTCTCCACTACTTGTAGCAGGCGTTTAGACACCTGGCCTTCATGCACACACCTAAATGGGCAATTTTTACATCTGAAGCTGACTCCTACCACAGATGTCTGTGTGGTAGATATCTACAGCTGCTCTAGTTACTTGCATTCTCTTTAAAGAGGAAAGAAGTATGCTTTTTAGGGCAGTATCCATTTAAGTATGTTTTACGATTAAGTAAATCAGACTCTGGAAATGGACATTTCATTATTATTATAGGATCACAAAATGACAGATTTACAGAATCAGTGAGGACCTCTGAGATAATTGAATCCAATCTATGACTGAACACCACCATGTCAGGTAGATTARGGCACTGAGGGCCATGTACAGTCTTTCTTTAAACACCTCCAGGGACAGWGACTTTGCCTTTTTGGGCAGCCAGTTCCAATGTCTAATCATCTTTCCTATGAAAARTTTTATTCATGTCYRRCCTAAACCTCCCCTGGTATAGTTTAGCCCTATGTGCTCTTGTCCTCTTGCTGCTTCCCTGAGGCGAAGAGGCTGATCCTCACCTGGCTCCAGCTTCTTTTCAGGTCGTTGTGRAGAGCAATAAAGTCAACCCTGAGCCTCCTCTTCTCCAGCCTAGATAATCCCATCCTGTGAGCTGCTCCTCATAGGATCTATTGTTAGTTTGAGCAAGAACCTCAGCAGTAAAATAAAAGTTAYGGCCATCTCCTCTGGAAATTAAGCATTTGCAATTAGAATAATTGCTGTAACAGAAAACTAAATTGAGAGAAATGAAGCAAAGAATGAAATAAATATTCGGCTTTGTACTTTGTTCTGACTATAAGACTATTTCCCTAAGTTTCTTCACTTAGGAGTATGATATGTTGTGGGAATGATGAATAATTTCTTCAGGAGGGAAGAATTTAAATTGGATATCTTGTCCTCAGAGACAAAGCCTGTTAACAGMCTGTTGTATCACTGAAATAACAAATTCTGAGTTTTATCTTGCTATCATGCTAAAMTGCATTGACCGATTGAAATCTTACCCCATATACTTTGGGATACAGCCTTCATAATACAAAGGTCAGGTTCTCCAAAGCTACAAACAGGACAAAAAAATTGAGCATGGAAAGCACCAAATATGCATCAGATTATTTACACTATTCAGATTAGTAAGAACTACTTCTTAGATCTATTTCAATGACYGATATTTTGATTACTCTCCTACTCTTTGCCACAGACAGCTCTAATTCATGTTTGCACAATACCCCTTCCTCTTGTTTTGCCTTACAGATGGGAAGATATATGATGCATATGTTATCTACCCCAAAAACCATGCCAATGAAGCTAACTTTGTGGAATATTTCGTTTACCAAATCATGCCAGAAATTCTAGAAAATAAATGTGGATATAAATTGTGTATTTATGGGAGAGATATATATCCTGGAGAAGGTAAGTTTCAGATCTGATAGTGCACTGAATGACTTGTCAAGCTGGAACAAATTGTGATTCTAGTACTTTTTATGTGTATAGGAGGTCACTTTACATTCGTTTTGCTGAGACTTGTCTCCTCAGCAGCTCTTTCAGGCCAGGTGACACAAGGGMACTCTGTGCTTGCCAGGAAAAGCAAGCTACGAGGAAGGGGCACAGACTTCTTATCATCTTGGAATGTGCAGGAAATATGACCCCGAGTGTGACTTTTTTTAACACACACTTGCTCTTTGGAATGTCCAACACTGCACAGCCATTATCTGGGCAAAGCCACAACCAAACCGTGTGAGTTGGCTTCATGTCAGCAAGTCAAGGCAGAGGGGAAACCCACAAACTGAGTTGAGGAAATACCTTTGCTGTTATCACTCATGAGTTTTCAACCTTTTATGAGGGTTTTAGAGTCACAGGAAGTCCAGCTTCTTTTCACAGACATGATCTATTTTCGCTTTGCACAATTCCCAGCACAACTTCAAGAGAGAATCTGTACGCTTTATTCCTGCTTTCTTGCCTTCCAGGATGAAATCACATTAATTAATCTGTGCTAATTTCTATGTAGACACCATCTTCACTATCTCATATGGCTGCTGTCATCTAGGTGCTATCTGCTTTACCCCAGAGCTGATTTGTCTGTTTATCTTGYGCTCTGGTTGTTCTGTAGACCAGAYCTCTGTCAGTCAGCAGCTGTGAAGCCTAAGCTGGTGCACTTTCTGTTAYACATTTCTCAAATCATCCTCATTGGGCCAGGTGTCATTCATCTGCCCTGAGCAGAGGCTGAGATCTTTGATGTCCTACTCTTCTAAAAAGCTGTGAAAAAGCTGCCTGGTCTTGGAAAAATGAATATAAAGAAAAGCTGCAAAAGCTGTTGAGCCAGACCATTCCCAGATCCAGCACAAGGAGCTAACAGAAGCTCACAAAACTGTCTATGGCAAAAACTGACACCACTTGTAGTGGTCTGGCAGCCCCCAGCAAAGGAAAAGAGGGTACATATGGAGCTGGCTGATGCATCTGTGAATCAGCTGATTTAAGTAACTGTTGCATTGAATTTCCTCTGCTGGGTTCCCACCKCATTTCTTTTGGCCCAGCATCACATGTCCTCACCAAAACAACTCCAGCTTTTGTTCTGCAGACCAGCAGAACTTCTGATAACTGGGATGAGTGTTTCACTGGACAGGCATTCATCTGCAGCCTACCTCCCATAGATGTCCCAACAGGTGATGGAGAGAAGCAGCTGCCAGATCTTGATGTGAGCTTTCCAAGCTGGCCCGGGAGTTTCTTCCACAGCACTCTGGTTCTTGAGCTTCCCATGTTCAACACCTCCAACATTGCAGTGACAGTGGCACTGATCAGCTCTCCCTAACACGGCAGTGGGAAATTCAAACATAAACACCCTCCAAGTGTGCATCTACCCCTGCAGGGTGGAGGCCAACCCAATGCACAGATTAGCATACAAATTAGCACAGGATAACTCAGGACAATTAACTGTAATTAACTGTTACCCCATCAGCAAATTAGCCTMTTAAAAGCAAGTCACCCAAAAGTCTAGTTTTCAGGGGTAAGTATTGCAAGTTCATCTCTAAGGCATTAAACTTGGTACAACATGATTCTTTACATGGAAACTGTTGATCAAGTTTGAGAGACTCAGATCTGCTAAACTAGACCTAGGTAATTGGACTGGAGATTCCTAACAATTCTTACAAGCAGTGAAAATATTAATGTTTCGACCACAGAAAACATTTGAAATGAAAKCTTTATGTTTTGGGCTTTTTGCTTTTCTCTCCTCTCCACTCCCCTTTGGTTAGTTGTTGTTTTCTTTTTCTTTTTGGGGGGCCTAGTGGGTAAAGCTTTTTTTTCTAGTAAATAAACTGTACCAGACTGAAGTGAGATATATGTTATTTCTGGTTACAAAGCAATGAAAATGAAGTGTCCAATCCCAAAAGAATTTAAAAAGAACTATCAGGGCCTCATAATTTTCTTGTGCATTGCTAGATGCAGCCAGTGCAGTCGAGAAGAGAATGCAGAAGAGCAGGCGGCTGATCATCCTGCTGACACAGCAGCTGATCCATTCTAAGGAAGATGCTTATGATCAGCACATTGCTTTATATGATGCCCTCATTCAAAAYGGCCCAAAGGTGATCCTTCTGGAAATGGAGACAATTGGGGCTTAYGGAAATCTTCAGGAATCTCTTCAGTTTATTATTAAGCAGCAAGGTACAATCAAATGGAAAGAGGAGCACACAGTGCACCCCCAGTCACCCAATTCTAGGTTCTGGAAACAGGTGAGGTGCCAAATGCCACTGACACGCAGGTCCTCGTGCTCGGCCAACACCAGGTRAACAGTCCAGGAAAACTTCAGCACTATCAGGAACTACTACAAGCCCACAACTCATTTTCCTTTCAGAAGATACATGATTGTGCAGTCTGGAAGTCTGGCTGGGTTTTTTGAATGTTTTTCTGTCCTTCAATTGAGTAATAATAAGGTAATTTGATGGAAGAGGTCTAGAAAAATGAGGGAAGATTTTACAGGTATGAGAGTTCTGTAAAAAAATAATTCCAAATGGTGTGGAGAATTCTGCATGTCACAGGAAACTAAATATACCTATACTCTTTCTATATATAGTTGTCTGTATAAAAGAAAGTTATGATTGTGAATATCTGAATGCCTTGCAGGTTTACTTCACCTTTCTAATGCAGCTGATAAAATAGAAATGCCTTTTGTATAATTTGACTAGAAAATATAATGTGTATTTTGCAACTAGAAAGTATAATGTTATGCTTTTGTTAACTTTTTTTCCTGACACTTTTTTTTTTATTTAATGGGGATACTCATAAAATGAAACTCTATTTTTCCTTAATGTGGATGCCTCACTAAAGGCGCTTTTGACACTGACATGAATACAGCATTGAAAAAATGCAGTGTTAGGTGAAATAAATGCACTGATATATGTATTTCATATACATTATTAAGGAAAAAATGCACTGAGGTATTTTTAGGTATTTTATATGCGTTTTAAAGTATTTTATGTATCTATTAAAATGAATCTCACACAAAGTTTACTGCTGTTACTGTAATTATTATCTCCAGATAGAACTAACATATTAAAATGCGGGATGTTCTTTTGATAACATTCCTTGAAGCTACTGAAAAAATCCCGCTTTTTTTAACCAGAAATATCCACCTTTTTTTTTTTTTCCATGATTTGGTCTCATGTATAGTTTCATTTTGTTCTGATAGGAAATAACCTTAGATGCAAAGGTCAGAGCCAAATCTCCTCCTAGTTTGGGGGAGCATGAATAAATAAAATAAGTTCTAGTACAGATATCCCTGCAAACTTTAAATTTTTTAGCTTTTCAAATCCAGGAAATTTTTGCTATCAGAGAAGGCTTRGTTTTCAGCTTTAGACTTGTTACAGAATGGACTTAAAATGTGAAAATTAGRTGCAGAGCACTTATTATTACCAAGTCTGGGATTACCGAACAGGAAGTTCTTTCCCTTTACTATAAGTTTATATTGAATATGGATCTTCAGACTTATGGATAGCTATTTGGAGTAGAAAAAATGTGCATAAAATATATGCACAGGTACTTTTCAGCATTCAATTAAAACATCTATGGCAAACTAGACAGTTTTTCACTAATGAGTTGTATTTTCAAGTGTTCACTCATTGCTCACCTCACCACAATTATAGAATATCTAATGTTATTGYCTCATTAGATTGTTTGCAGTGTTGGGTCCTGCTCCTAAAGATTCCTCTGGAYAGACCTCACTGYCTCTGTGAAGACCCCACAAAAWGGATTCATGCCTGTGTGAGRTTTGATTTATTCCTATAATTTCTKCCTACAGAGASAATATTAACACTAARGCATAGTAAAAGCAGGAAAGCCTGKTGCTATAAACAATGAAGTTTTTCACATAAGCTTCTGAGCAAGAAAGAATATTCACTTCCAAGATTATCACAGGATAAGTTTTTAATATGGTTTGRGTCCTAGGCATGTAATGAACAAGAAAGGATKATAAGCAAGTATATTAGAAATGGGAATTCTGTGGTGAATTTTGAAGCTAAAAACTGCCAGGGCTTGATTCCAGGCAATCTTGAGCAGAGGGTTTGACTAGATAACTTCCAGAGGTGCCTTCCATCCTCAATCATGCTATGATACGCAACATAAAAAGAATCTAGATTTAAAAAAATATTTCTGGATTAAAACTGTCTATTTTCACACTAAGCAGTCTACCTTTGTGGAACAGTAGAATGACAGTCTGCCTTGTGCAAAAAAAAGGTCTTATTTCAACACAGAAATAAATAAATACAGAGATAATAATGTACAAATAAACATAGAAAGCTTACAGAAGATTCAGTTTGGATTCTTTAAGCTTAAACTACACAGCATCAAGGCAATTTTGTTGCTGAATTRTATTGTCCATACAGAAATTTAATGTTCTTTAATTTCTGTCCTGCCTGTGTCACTCTGGTTTTGGCACCTCAAGGGACTCTGGAGAGCAAATTTGCTTTCACTTCTTAGTGGAGTCATCCCGCCCTCTCGTGGGTGAACTCAGAGATTCTGACCAGCTAGAAATCCTTTAGAGTTGAGAGCTGATGTTCCTATAGCTCACATGGTTGTGAAGCCCAAGAGACRGACCACKTAAAGGAARTTTTTAGAAGTTTTYRGAAGTTTTTGTAGCAAGCTCTTATYTGTAGTATAYGCAATATTAGTTTCTTACAGCATTGGACAAAGCCTGTTTGGAAGATCTTTTGTAAAACTGATAGTATATCCAACTGAATGTACAACTCTATGTTCCTGACTCTTGCAAGGGGTGAAAAACCACAGCTGTGGTTTCAGACACATATCATGTGTATCCGTGTTTTGAACAGTGGGAGAACACTGGATGGTGCATGTCTTGTACTGAACAAGGTCCTCTATTAGATTAGACAAGTCCATGAAAGTGAGTGGAAAAACAGCAGGACCAAGGTCTCTGTGGGACCAACACGTTGTGAGCAACACACAAACCTCAACTCACAGCAAATCACCAGAAGGAGTCCTCAGGAACTGATATTGGTGTCAGACTGCTCAGATCCTTAATGATCACCTTGACAATGGGACAGTCTGCACAAACAATGAGTTTTCMGACAGAAAATCAAACTGGGGAGGGATAGGTGACCCGCTGGAGCACAGGGATGCTGTTTTGGACAGCAACAGTCTGATGGACTTGTGGGAAACCCACAAGGTTCAACCCAAGGCTTGTGCAAAGTGCTGCATCTGAGAAGGAATAAACCCATTCAGCAATGCAGCCTGGAGGTCAACCCAACACAAAATAGCTTTGCAGAATAGTCTGGATTTCCTGGTTGACACTAAAGTGAAGAGGGCTCAGCAGAGTGTACTCCTGTCAGAGGAGACCAACTGCACCCCGCACCCTAATAATGTGAATGTAGCTATGGAAAGGGATTATTCCCCTGGATGCACCATTTGTGAGATCACCTCTGGAGCAATAAGTCAAGTTTTGAGCTCCTCAGTACAAGTGAGGTCCTGACATATTGAAATCCAGAAAACACTACCAAGAGCACGAATCACAAAAACAAGAAAACAAGAGACCTGGATTCTATCTACAGAGAGAATGAAAAAGACAGAGACAATGGATGGAGCCAGGCTCTTCTCAAAGGAGCACAGAGATGGGACAAAAATGTGACTGCCACTAGCTAGAACATAGGAAATTTATATTACATATTAGGAAAAAAAGTTAACATATGCATGGTTCAAAGCTGAAAGATGTGCCCAGAGAAGCTGTGGAATYCCCATCCTTTAAGTGTTCCTGTCTCAGTTGTATGTGCCCAGAGGAGGGGCTGGACCTGAGCACCCCAAAGGTCCCCTCAAACCTGAATTATCCTGTGATGCTGTGGTATGGTGGAAGATTTTAAAGTGTCAAACTTGAGTATTTTAAAATTTCTGAGAAACATATGAGGCTCTAACTGACACATTATCAGTTTGTGACCTACTTTTTTGACGTCAGGGGAAGATAATGCTGAAAAACTATTGAATGTAACTTCACCTCTGCTGAGAATTAATAAAACTTTTCTATAGAGATAACAGAAGTATTTTAAGAAGGACTATTGCCRGCTAACAGCAAACAGGTTTAGACTGTGGTTACAGGAGTTGGTTATGTTTCARTTTATGACGGAAATAATTTTGGTTTTTCAGTTAACACCTCTGTTAATGTTGGATGGAAAGGAAGATGTGAAAAACTGTGTGAAWTAACTGGTCTTCCTTAACTGATTAGTCAGGTTGTCAGATCTCCATTCATAAATCTGTTTTCCAATATTAGTGCAAACTTTCATTTTCATAGTAACATTTTCAAAATGAAAATCTAAGCTGTAGCTCTTTTTAGTTGAGTTACATATCTATTACCAGACTATGACTTCTTCATTRAAATTATATTTGTCTGAGAACTAAAAAGTGTGAAGTTTATTCTCCTTTCACATACATTCGCAAATCACAGAACTGTGACATTAGTTGAAAGGACCAATTGAACACAGAACTTTCTGCAATGCAGAATAAAGTTCAAAAACTTGAGAGTATTTCAAAAGAATATGAAAGCAAATACAAGTAAGAAAAGCTCATGGAAAATATTGCTGTAAAAGAGTGAGTCAAAAAAAGAAGTTTCCAAACTCTCAGCATGAAGACTTAGTCTGTGAAAGTAAAAAGCTGATGACATTTTACTTTACCATTTTATGTGCTGATTGCTAAATAGTTTCTGGACTGTCATATAAAATAATTACCATCTTTATGATATCTGCTTTCTTTAGGTTTTTTTTTTAATCAGTTACTAAGTCATAAAAGTACTGCAAAGTATCTTGAACACATTTTTAAACTAGTTACAGTCAGGTTCTTAGCTTACTTTCCTGGAACTGTGCTGATTTGCATTATCCAAAGGTCTGATGGTTGTTACAGAAAACTTGTTTCAATCTGTGATGAGTAAAACAAATGACATGAGACAGTAAAACAGCCCAGGGTTTCTTTGCTTCACCTCAGCAGGRAGAATATGCAAGAAAGCCAGTTCTGTGTAATCCTTCCCTTCTTTTTAGTGTAACTTCCTTGTTTTACTTCTAAAGTGACCCCTCCTGTTGCAGTTGGGAACTTTTGCATTAGCAGTTGTCCTGGATAAAAAAACCCAAAAGGTAGCTGTCACCAAACTAATTTCTGAAGATGAAAAGGGTGATATGCAAAGAACAGAATTCCTGCGGGAATAACTTTTTCCTGCTGTTACCAAACTAAGCTTCTTTGGAAGTATAGTGAGTCATTGCACTGTACGTAGCAGATAAACCATTCGTGTAATTAACAATGTAATGAATKAATTTACTCAGGAACAGGATGCAAACAGGAAATATGGCTGTCAGAAACCCCGGTGMCACCGCAGTTCTAATATATCAACATTTGGCTAAAAATCCAGCTCAGTTAATGGCATGACAACTTATTTAGAATGGAATACATACTCTCTCTTTGCACTGAAGTTTCTTGTCTTGAAAGTTTTCATTATTGTTCCCCTAAAGGGGATGGTAGCACAGAAAAAAAAGAGCACTCAGATGGGGACATTTCTCATTAAAATATTGTAGAATCAGATTGTTTGCCTGGTGCCTTTTCCTGAAGAGTATGGTCTGTTTTTGGTGGGTGTTACTATTTTTTGTCTGTTTGTCTGTCTTTTGAGGACTCCGCAGAATATCTGCCTTTCACTTTTAGCTCTTTGCGCGTCCTCATTCTCAAGCCAGGCAGCGAGGTGGGGGRAAGCTTCAGCAGAGACAGAAGTTGGTATAGCCAGCCCAGTACAGTCGTTCCYAGCACTCCATCCTGCCTCCACCACATTTCTTGGGAAAGTCCCACCACGGGCGTTCAGCGGCAAAGCGGAGCGAGACGCGTTTGGCTGAAAACAACGGCAGACACCACCGGCTCACACCTTTCCTTCMCCTGGAAGGTTGTGAGAGGGAAGACACACACACACACACACTCTCACACCCACCTCACCCCCGCCCCGTCTCCTAAAAAAGTTGATCATCGCTCCCTCTGCTCGTGGGGCACTCCTCCGGGTTTCCCCGGGGCAGCGCAGCGCCCTCGCCGAGCCGGGCAGCGCCAGGAGCCGCTGCTTTCCTGCAGCCATGGAGCCGGGTAGGACCGGGGCAGGGGAGGCAGGGGAGGCAGGGGAGGCAGGGGAGGCAGGGGAGGCCGGGGAGGGCGGTGGAGAGCAGGCGGGCTGGGGAAAGCGAGGGCTGGGCGTGGGCAGCTTCTTCTCCCCGCCCTCGGAGGAGCCGAGTGCCTGCCCCGGTCAGGGCATCTCTGCGGGTGTGCGGCTCTCGCTGGCCGGGGACTTCTCCTGCCGGTCCCCAAACCCAGCCCGTCCCCAAACCCAGCCCGTCCCCAACCCAGCCCGTCCCCATCCCCGCCTCTCTCCCACCCCGCCGCTCGCCCCCGTCCGCAGCGCTGCGCCGCGCTCCTCCGAGCCACTTGGTTCGGACACCTCTCTCCAGGTCCCGTGACATAATTTTTCCTTGTTACRGAGCTGTCATAAACGCTTTAGACCTGAAAAATACTTATTTTCACACACAGCCCCTGTCGCCGTCTTTGGGCTGTCCTCAGCCCTTTCCCTCGCACCTGGGTGATTTGGAGGAGGATGGGCTCCTTCAGCACTGTTGTGGGCGGTAGGAGCAAAACTTTACGCGTAAAACATTTGTGTATCAGCTCTCAAACGCCTCATTTCGAAAAAAAAAAAAAAAAAAAATGAAGGACTTCCTATTGCCTTTCCATTAATGCTAGCAGAAATGAATTTCTCACATCTCCCTTTTCGGTTTTTCTTCCTGCAACCAGCAAGTCTCTCTTCCTTTTTCAGAAGGTTTTTCAAACTGAACTATCTATATATCGATTCACTTACTGACTACTCTCTGTTTCGGTGATGAATGAGATTCAGAAGAGTTGTACAAGTACAAGTACAAGTTTCAACTCTCTGGAGTTTGGAAGACACCCTCTCTGCTTTCCACTGTCAAGACTTGCATAGTAAGTAAACAACTTTACTTATGTTGTTTGAAATTAAGACAGATTTTTATTTTTACCAAGAAATTGCAGTCCTGGTAGAATGGTGCTTGGTTTTAGTATGTTTAAGACAACCGTTTGCTAATTATTTTTGTATTCTTCATGAATGCTGCACAATATGGCACTGTGTGGTAATATTTTAAAAATACTTACATCCCACAAGAAGCCATTCTTAAAAAGCAAGGTTTAGTGCTTTTCTCCCTTGATCCCAAAATGATTACTAGAACAGTCTCATGCTCAGAAGAATCTGTTTTGTTTTTTTTTTTTTTTTTTTTTTAAAGGAAGTCCTAACACTTCAGGACCAAATTGAGTTTTCCAAAAGTGTTGATCAAAATGAGTTGCTTGTCCAAAACTTGATCAATCACTTCTATGCATCAGCCCCATTTAATTCCAGAATCTTCTGGTGATTCTACAAAAGTGGAGAATGGTAATGTAGCGATTCATGACATACTGGTAATACACTTTACAGAAATTAAACTTTCAGAATGTATAAAGCTTTAATTAGTTTTTCTGTGGTACAAGTAGTTTTAAGAGCCGTATTTTATTATTAAAACTCCAACAGTGATTTGAAACATATCAAATTTCAAAAAGACTCTTTAAGCTATTGTCATTTTGAGCCTTATAGACAACTGGAAATTTAATGAATTTATTGAAACTGTCATTTCCCTCTCTTGCCTTTAGCATTTTGCCCATTAGTATTTTCTGTACTCCTTTATTAGGCAGAGAATCTTCACTTTTACTTTAAAATAGCTCTCCATTATTTTTTCTGACAATTAAAAACCTTATTCTGTTTCTCAAGGATTCTCTTTGTATTGGCTGACTTTCACTAAAAGCATTTTCCTTTTCTTCACCTTCCTCCCCCCCAGATTTTCATTGTAAGAGTACTCAAACTATATGGCTTAATAGTAAACACATTTAGCCTACAGTAGAACAATTTCAGACAAATTGATCAGGTTCAACAGCAACGAGAGAGAAAGGTTAAGGTCCTGTGTTTTGCTTTTTGATAGTAGTTGTGAATCCCAGACTTGATGATTACTAAGTAGCTTTGCTTATAGTGTTTGCACTCAACCAAACTTCCACTGTGTGCTGATGTGAGACACCAGAAAAAAAGAGGGTTTAGAATTAAAAGCCTGGTGATAAATTTTTTATCTCTATGCAGTGGATCATCGTCTTACAGTCTATAACAGCTTATTTCTTCTAGATGTGATAGGGTAGAAAAGGAAAATAAAATTCAATTAAAATTCTCAAATTAAAATTCTCAAATTAAAATTCTCAAATTAAAGAGAGAGGCCCTTCTTTCCCTATGAAGTGTAGCAGTTTGAATCTCCATGTGTAGTAAGGAACTGAAATTGTTTGTTGTAGTACTCAGAATTCAGCTTATTTTAGCTTTCTAAATCTGCTTCTGCCTTCCAGTCTGTCTGAAAAAAGGGATGTGAAACAGTTCCTTCATCTCCTTACAGGATTTTATGGGATGATGGCACACTTGTAAAGAATTGAGAAGAAAGGTAAGAAAGGGAGAGCAGCTATGCAGTTTGGTGTCCTTCTGTAATACTGCTGGAAATGCAGTAGCTTCCAGACTCTAAGTCACAGGAACTTTCTGACTGTAAATCTCAGGCAATCTTACAACAGCAAGTGTGTGCTTTCTCAAATTGCAACAGTTTTACTTAATAAAAACAAAGAAATTGATTGCTAATGTGGTTTCTTTTGGCAGATCTCTGAAATACATCTCATATGTGTGTACGTCTCGTTTGTCCATCCATGTTTGGGCCACACTAAGCAGGGTTGTTTTGGCTTCAGGGGTTGAACTGAGCTGATTGTATATATAATATATATAACGTGCCTGTTTTGTAAGCAAAACTAAGGCACAATCTCAGGAGTAGCTCTTTGGTTGTCAGCTAACCTGCTGTTCTAAAGAACCTCACAAGATGCTCCAAGCTGGTCTTTTTTAGTGGTGTTTTCCACTTGCCTTTGATATCACAGTTGATTAGACATGAAGCCATTGAATATGGGCTGCTCCATGTGCTCTCCATCAGTGGAAATGTTAACATGCTCAGCTGGTGCTTGTTGCTTCCACAGACCAAATTGTGAGGAAAAATTACAAATTTAAATGTTTTCCAACAGGCTCAAAGTTAGCCATCAACATATCCAATCTACAAGATTGTGCTGCTCTCATTGAAGGTAAGGGAAGTTTCTACTTTTTCTACAAGATCCTGTCTTGCAAAGTTTATTCTCTTTGTGGAGAAAAACAAGCCCCACTGTCCTATCCTCTACTGGGGTGTCTCTGGCTTGGGATTTGGGTGCTTTTGTAAAACTGCAAAATGTGTCTATTAAATAAGAAAATGGAAGAAGGAAATAATGAAGTGGGTTCTGAATTTGAAATGAAATTACAAAGAAAGATCAAGATACATTACCTGATGTCTGTAAATTTAGCTGTTATGATAAAAATATGTGATTTCCCATTTGGAAAGCCCTCTTCAGCACCAGGCAATAGTTACACTGCTCACATGCTCAAAGGAATCTGTTTCACCGCACTTGTGATGAACTGTGAATCTACTTTTCTTAGGCTTTCAGAACAGAACAAGAAGAATCCAGTTTGATTTTTTTTTTTTGAGAAGAAGTGAGAAGTAACTCAAGAARATGACTCTGATGATGTTTTTTATAATGTTTATCATGGAATCTGCCACTGGTAAGTAAAAGTCTTCAATTCAATAAGAGAACCTATAACATATGTGCCAACTTCTTGACAGTTGCATGGAGTAGGACAAGTTTTGTGTTTTGCAGCCAAGAACAAAAACTTAAAGGTTTGGTAATTCCAGCCCAGCTTGAGACTTGGAAAATTTGGTCCAAAACACAAAAAATATTAAATTAAAAAGCAAAGATGGTACCTGGAGAAACTGATGATGCTCTAATGTGACCATGACTGTATGAAGAGACACAGCAGGCAAGAGAAAGAGTCTGCTTCTTTTTGTGCCATTCAGGAGTGCGCTCACAATAGCTGCTAAACAGCAATAGTCTCTGAGAACCTCAGGAGAAGGAGAGACTGAAGGCTGATTTTATTTTCGACTCTTAATGCTAGATCATGGTTCCTTTTCTGTACTTTTTATGACTTCTCTATACAAAAGTAAATTTGGGAAATTTGTTTGGAAAGGCAGACTTGAAGACTAAATTTTACACACATAGTCTCATAACAAGACAACTCTCCAAAGATATCTGAAGTTTTTCAGAAATATATCTACATAATKATTCAGTTTTAATTAAGAAAATAAAGAAATGCAAATGTTCATTTAAAGGATCTGTGCTTTTATCTAAGACATATTTGTCAAATCAAACCATATGTGAAGAATTTCTCTTTTTCCCTTCAACTTGTGGCAGCTGCTTTACCRTAGAGTGAACCCCTTTGTGCCAATTTGATTTTGACACTGTGGAACTCATGTAAAAGCATCATAGGGATAGGGTAATGTCTTTTTATTCCCCCCCGCCCCCTTTTCTTTCTGTTTTTGCTTTGGTAAGGTAGAATAAAGGCACGGAAAGCTGTGTTTTTCAGAAAGTATTGCTGGAATAAATAAATAAATGCYGCCAGACCAGTTTGCTGAAAGAAGTCTATAAAATACCAGCAGCACAGCAAATCACTTTAAAGTCAAGCTAACRTACTTTTCTCACGAAAGAAGTCATTGCCTCCTTAATGTATCTTTTTCCCCCTTTTCTGAAGAGAAGCTGTGCCCCCTTCGTGCCTCCATTGATGTTCTAGAAGGGGAATATTTTTTCCTTTGTTATGTTGAGTCAAGGCAAGAACATTTTCAGGAAGAAGGATACATAATAAATTGGTACAAAGAAAGTGCTGGAAAGCAGCAACTGATAAAGGAAACACACAGAATTGTTTCACAAAGGAATTTTCTGGAGTTTTGGCCAGTTGAACTCAGTGACTCTGCGAATTACTCTGTCACTCACAGGTGGGTACACAACATGATGGGTGAATGTTTTGTCTGTGCACGTCTGTGATGAAGATAATTTCTTTGYCTTGTTTTGTATAGCTAATAGCATCCATATAAAAGGGGTTCAGGGAACTGTATTAACTGTRTGTCATTTCCCTTTTCATTTCACAATCACTAGCAATGTGACCTGTAAAGGCTACAAATATCTGTAAGGAGTTTCAACCTTTTAAATGTTCTGTAAACCTTTTGATGAGGCAGGTAGCATTTTTGCTGACTTGTGATTATTTACCTAAGCAAAATGAGTGGCAGGCAAACCTTCTATCCACTGCCAAGAAAAATGAAACCTTTTCTTGTCTTCTTCCCCAGACTTGTTCTTGCTTGCTGTGTTGAGAGGATCTCATGCTATGAGGCCTGCCAAATAATCTAACTGTAGAGTAAAGATTAAACATAGCATAGCTGAACTCTGGTTTATGTGCAAATGCTGGCCTGCATGGAGACATTAAAAGAAAAAAATGAAATAATTGGATTTGATTTCTTACTGCTTTGGAGCATCATGGTGTAAAAGGAGAAATAAGTGAGGGCCTCCATCATTTGGTTGCAATCTTCACTGGAACACCTTGAAAGGCTATGGGACTAAATCAAAGTTTTGCTGCATAAAGTCTTATGACTAACTTGCACTAAACCCATAATTCAGCATTCACAGTTGAAGCAATGACTAATTTGAAGCAGATTACCTTGCATGTAATGATTTGTGCTGTTGTCCAAGTCATAGTTCTAAGGTTCTAGCCAGGTTTGTAAAGGATATGGGACTGTGGRTACTGAAAAATGCTCCCCACATTTCCAGTAATATTGCAGAGTCRAGTTTGATAGTTTACTGTTTTAAGCTAAACTTTAATTGTTGACTTCAAAGCTAACTTGGAAGTTGAAAACTTCTTTTTTTTTTTTTTATTTTGCCACATATCATTGCTATTATCTCCTTACTGATACTATTTTTTAAAGTACTGAGTCATGGTATATGAAATGCAAATTATTTTTAATTGTAGGGTAAATCCTGAGGAAAAAAAATATTAATCTACGTTAAATTTGTGAGAATTTTCTTTAGGGGYGATGAATATGGTAGTTTGTCTAATTTGTTATGCATCAGTTTTGTTGTGTTGATCTGTTGTGTTCACTTCACAAAAAAAAAAGTGATTAGATCTAACAACTCACTTTAATGCCACCTAATCCATGGCACGAAATACAGAGTGACTAATTTTGGCACAGGGAAAGATCCATGGGAAAAGATYGGTGGAGAGCATACCTGAATTGCCAGGCTACTGAAGGAGACTGTCATAAGGAGTCTAAAATACAGGACAAAATAGAAGAAAACTACAATAACGCCAGCCTTAATTTATGATCATTGTGGTTTTTCAACTACTTTAAGGACTTGGAGTAATGACAGTAAATCTGCAGTAAATCACAAGAATTCCATAAAATTATTATGAAAAAGTGTGAACCTCAAAACTTAAGGAAAGAGCCTTACAAATAGAAGAAGATGACAGGGAAAGAACTTAAATAAAACTATTAGGATGAAATTTGTTAAAATAAGTAATTGTTGGAAAACAGAAAAATGTTAGAATCCTTTATGAAATGTCTTGATTTACTCATCTGCTTAAGAGAGAAACTCAGAAAAAAAGTTTTGACTATATCAAAGTATTCACTTGGAATTAGAGAGCTTTGACTTTCTGCTTTTTTTGTTTTGACTTCTGGAATATGTTAAACTGCTATATTTTAAAGATCAGTTTTTTTAAAGAAAGTGTTTTTGTTTTGAAGAAAAAATTTTCTTACTCTGAAATGTATTTCTGTATTTTTTTCTTTCTAAATTTCTTTCTGTTAGGCCCATATGAATACTCATTTTTCTGTTAGGATCAGAATGATGTCAGAATCTTGCAATCCCCCTGTGGGAACTTTTCGCAGGTCTCATTGCTGGAATACTAAGCATAGGGAGATTTTTTTAATGGGATTTTAATGGGATCTTGGGCCTTGTTTATATGATGGTTCTCAGTATTGGCAGGGATATTAAATGAGTTTCAAATTTCAGTTTCAAATTTCAGTTTCAAAACATTTCAGAAAATACAGAAGATTTTGGCAAAAAATGTTTTCTGTAGAGACTAAGGACTTTTAGTAGGATCTTTAGGGAAAAATAATGAGCTATTGTGGACTACTGAACTGGTTTTAGATTTAATAAGAATGACAATTAAAGTGGAATTAGTTTAATTTCAGAGTATTTAGAGTAGGTTAAAAGTTTTACATTTGAAAGAAGATATGCTAAATTTATTTTTATCTTTTTAATTTTCAACTATTTAATTTGTAAGCTATATGAGAAATCATTTTTAGACTACTTATAACTGTTTAGGCAGTTTCAGTGAAGAATGTGACAATTACATATAGTGCAGTTTTCAAGAAAAGAAGACAACAAGCTGACAGATTTTTCTAACTAATTAAATATAGGGGTTTTTTTTCTGATGTGTTACAACTGACAATGTGCAAGAAGCAACAGAATAAAGTGATGTAACAATGTTTTTATGGTATATTAACTACTTTCTTTGATTTAAAAAAAGAATGAGAAATTTTACAGTTAAACTAGAAGTGTCCTGCTGAGACATAYGTAGATAGCTGAAGTGTGCATATGCGTTGATGTGTTTGTTAGTATACTAGACTTAGGATATGAATTCAGGAATAAATAGACATCACCTCTAAACCTGAATGTGTTAATCTTCAGCAACATTCATGTAAATAAAAATTTTGTATGTACTTGTAGTGAGAGAGGTAAGCAGAAAAAAACTGTGTCACAGGTCTTTGGAATGATCTGTAATTTGTAGGGTTTTTTTTTTTTTTTTTTAACCTGCATCCTGTGGTTAAAGAGAAAAACAGAATACAAAAAAAGCAGGTCATCAGGTTGCTTTGTGTTGGTCACCTTGAAACTGAGGGAACTTACAGGTTCCTGAAAAAAACCCAGAAGTACAGAGAATCGTGATAAACATATGACAAATTTTCAAATCCTAATATTGCTCAATTTTTCAATACATTTAGAACACTGACAGCAGTGGGAACATATATATAGAGTTGTTATTGCAATTTGGAAATCAGAGTGACAGTTTCTGCAGTAGATTTAAAYACAGACACAACACTGGCTTGTTGTGCTGCAGTGAAATAGCAAAGGGAGGACTTAGAATCACTTATATATCCAGTAACTTGGTTTATATTCTCTAAGGGCTTTCACTTCCTTGTATCATCTACTTAGTCAAGCTAGATTTTGTTTTTCCTTCTTGGAGGGTTTYTCAGGGGGAGATTGAAAATCTATTAAACCTGAAATGGTTTTGTTCCTGACAAAATATCACTAAAGAAYCTCAGCAAGTAAAAACCAGGATAAAAATACAACAATTAAGACACTAGAAATTAAAACAATACAAAAAAATGTTTAAAACCATGTGAAATGGCAGACAGCTAGAAAYTATGTAAGAGAAATTCATCTTTGTTTGCATAGGTGTGGTTCTGATACCTTCCTCCCCAGAGACCTGCTCCTTGCCATGCTTTGGCTCATCAGGTGGAATAGCTTGATCTACTTCAAATGATTTACCCAAACAGGATCACAGAAGAAAAACTCTGTTGTGTGACAGTGCTGGGGAGAACATGTGGCTTTATGGACCCTTTTCTTCCATCTGCTGAATCTAGAGWGTAACATCATACGCATTTCTTGGCTAGATCTGTAATTGCCTCTCCARTGGTATTCAGTAGAGTGGTGCTGAAAGAAACAGACAGACTCAGTAGAATTAATTGGAATTAATGTTTRTGTTTACACCTAAACTTGTCTTAGGTACCTTCAGTGTCAGGGAGAGAGAGGCGTTTCTGGGCCACAGGTTATCTTGTCCTAAACCAAACATATAACATAGGTCATATGAACTACACTGCAAAAGACTACCGTGGTCTCACTGCTGACTGTGATAAGCAGCTCTGATTAAATGTGTAAATATGATGTTGGAGAATAGGTGAGGACTCCACCCACTGTGAATACCCATGCGAGCACGTCTCTGATGGAAAAGTTTTGGTAAAGCTTTTCCTGTTTATAGCAGCATAGTTAACTGATTGAGAAACCAAACCACTAGATTTTGGTTTAAAGAGTCAATTACAATTATGAGTAATGAATGTCTCAAGAGAGTAAGGAGAACAAGGAGAACCTGTGTAGCTTGAGARAACACTGCAGTGCAAAGTGGGTGAGCAGAACACGTAAATATATTTGTTTGGGGARCTTAAAAAGTGGAAAAGAAATAACCCAGGGCTTAGTCTAAATTCATCATAAAGCTGATGTCCTAWTAGTTCTTCTGAATTTGTACACCCAAAAGGCACTCAAGAACGGTGCTTGAGCCAATWTTCTWCCCAGGGATGCTTCTCCATTCCAAYTGCTTTGTCCCCTTGGCCTTTCTCATTGGAACGATTCTTGGCTCACGCCAGTTCTGGGAACAATTTACTTTTCTTTTCTTGGAGGCAGAAAGATTCAGATACATTTATGAAGATATGAGTGACATTGGACGGAAGTGATCTGTGATTGCTGCTTTTGCTTTGTCAGGCTCTGCTCATTCAGTAAACAAATGAGAGCTTTGTGCACTAATTGCGAAATCTCACCCATTAACTGACAGATTCTCACCCGCTAACTGACAGCAACATATGGCTTTCTCTTAAGCTCTAACTTTGCCAAATTYAAGTCAAAAGTCTTCCAGGTTCCTTTCTTTTGGTAGTCATGTATTTGGATATATCAAACAGTAAAAAAACAGCTACAACCTAATTCTTTCAAGGAATATGTGGATAGAACTTAAAAGATATCTAAATGACAATGATCAGCTCCTAGATATTCAAAAGAGGCATTTTTGGAGCAAATTTGTGTGATCATTCATAGACACTGCATGAGATGTGATGACTCTGCTGCAGAAGTGATTGTTCCCGAGTCTTCCAGTCAGCCTGGGGTGATCAGCAACAATAGATCTCTGAGCAGTGCAGGCTCAAAGACAAAGAGCTGCATCCTTTCCAAAATTCCTTGTTTTGCAGACATGCTTGAATCCATCAATCATGCTATAATTCATGAGAGTAGTGGTGTTTAGAAATATTTCCAAAATATCATTGACTATCTGCAGAGTATCAAACAATTGATTCATGTTGCTGTGTGAACAACGCTGGAGTTGACTATCTTATTTCTTACCCTAAAAATATATTTGTCAGTTATGGCTTTTAACCTTAGCAACACATACGAAATTAAACCTGCAAAATCTTTAGCTGATTCAAGGTTCAAAATTCTTTGATTCTCTCATTTAACTATGCATGATGTCACAGATTGTTGCATCCTTGTTCGGGTTGATGTAGCATATAGTGTCATATTCCATAGACATAACTGTATTTTTAAATGTTTTGTGATAGTGAATTTAGTTAGTTAACCTGTTTGGTCAAAGGACATAACCCATATTTGGGAGTGGGAAAGTATCAAGAGGAATAAAAATAATTAGGTCACTCTAGATGTACTTTCTACCKAACAGATGCATTTGAGAATGTATTTGTATTTTGTAACTCACTAAGCTGAATTATTTAAAAAGCTCCTAAAACTGACTTTGCTATCTTTTTTTCTTAGCAATGGAAAACAAAATTTCACAATTCAAAAGTGGACCCTGAATGTACTWGAAAGAAATAAAAGCAGCTGTTTCAACAGAAATCATTTAACTACAGAAATTAAAAGTGCTGGAACTGGTCATTCACTGAAATGCAATGATTTATCTGTCTATGAAAATGACAGCRTAACATGGTACAAGGTAATTACTGAAACAGTGTCACTCAAATCATTGGCTATAGAAACAAAACATCTGATTGCAGGAAAAATTAATTGCAAATGAATTTTTAGAAGCATCTRCAAACATTTAATTTCTCATGGGATTAAGGGAAAAACYTTTAGATAAATATCCAAAACAAAGYTTTTGTYTGCTCTCAGATWTGTTAAAAAAATATACCTATTTCAGAAATTTTTACACTAGTAGTTCGGAATGATAAAAGATTTGATGTGCCTGTCTTTGCTGATTTAGACAGCAGCTGGTTTAGCCAGCTGCTWCTTTGCTGATACAGATATTGTACTGATGCTAAATAAGGTGCCAAGATTTTTATTTTACAGTTGGCATGTACTTGTAAAGTAATTGCAAACTTTTCAATTTTGCTGTTTCTGAACACTTTTTAAGTGTGTAACAGATCYAGTTCTGCTCATTTTTGGCAAGCCATCAGTATTCTCTCTACCAGCATTTGCCAGAGCATAGTTGTATGAGCATCTCTAACTGTTGGGTGCTGCCATTGGATGAAGAAACCTGAACAGGCTCCTTCCCCCCTGTCCCCATGCATTGCCTTGAGGAATGCTCCTTATTCCTCTCAGGTCTCCTGGTTAGAGTAACAGATGCTGTTCACTCCAAGATGAATCAGTTTCAGGAAAGGATTTTGACTGATTTAACCCAGGCATCTGCAATAGCCTGGCAAGAATGAGCTACAGCCTGTTCTTGTCTTTTGGGGTCTGAGAGGATGGCACCATTGATGGACAGGRCCATAGGTTGTTATGTTTTCCTCAGTTGCAGTGTTCTCAGCTTCTAATGGATTAAATGTCCAAACACTGCATTTAGGTGACCATGAGTGAAAACTGGGCCTTCACCTCTTTTGAGTCAGACACATGTCATTGAGATAGTGAAAAGGTGAAGCTTTGTTTCAAAAAACTTTCTTAATTTGTGTAATTTRTATAAATTGTGTAAAAATGTCTTAATTTGTGTTGAATGCATGTTTGCTACAGAATAGTATTTCCTGGTTTTATTGATGCAGGACTGCAAGAGCTATGAACATGAAACAGAGAGGGAACTAAATTTTAGAACCTTAACAGCACAGCACTCTGGGATATATACCTGTAAAATATTAATCAGTCATGAAGGAAAGATATACCCCAGCACAAACACAATTAAGCTTATAGTAGAAGAAGGTAAGAAAGCTTTCTAAAATTTTGAAGTGTAATTTTTGGTTTACTTTACTAATAAGATTTTTAATTGCTGTAGTCATTTGATAAAAATATACTGGGGGAACAAGTATGGTAATGGTAACTGTTTCACAATAATTTGAGAAGTAAAAAAGCAGAAGTTAAGATGAAATATTACCAGTTTTGGAAAATGTTTTTAGTATGTTTTCCCCGCAGGCTTGATTGTTACTTTTTTTTTTTTTTTTCAGAATGGCTGCTCTATAAGTCATAAAAACTTACTAAGAATTTTGCACAAGAGCCTTTTTAACCATTGCAAATTGTACACTCTCTCTCTCTCTCTATATATATATATGTGTGTGTGTGTGTGTGTGTGTGTGAAAAACGGTCAACAACCATACTGAATTTTTTTAACTACTCACTAAGGCCAGAATCCAGATATTGTTCTGTGAATCAAATGGAATGTTTGTGATTAATTTTAGATACAGGGCAAGTATATAACTTTTACTGTGGAAAAATGTAAGGTATTACTTCAACAGCAATGCTTCTATTTTAGATGCACCAGAGGCTGTAACTTTGGAGATAGTTGGACTTCATGAAGAAATTGAAACAGAAATAGGTATGAAATTAACAAAGAAATCTTCRTGGTAGCTACTCTACCTATATGCTTTTGTTCTGATCTATTTTTGGTTGATGGTCTGGATAAGTGTAATCAAGTGCATCATCCTGATCTGATCYAACCTCACACCTGGTCATGTTTTGCCTAGTTTATTACATGACTGATATACAAGTAATGTAGCCTTTCRCAGAGGCAGAAGTCGAGGTTGCTTTTACAACCTGCAAGGGAAATTGGTGGTGGTGATAAACCATCTCTCCATGGCTTTATTAGATAKCACACCCCATGAAGCAATGTACAAAAGGTACATGGTTTACTCAGTGAACAGCAGTAATGAGTGACATAGAATATCTCAGGTTGAAGGGACCTGTAAGGATCTTCAAATCCAATCCCCTTTAGTTCTCTAAAGCCTGACATTCTCTGGCCAACTTAAACTCACCTGGCTGTGATGATTTATCTGCAAGAAARCAATGGATGACTGTCACTCTGCAACAGGGTGCAACAGAGCCCTATGCTTGACTGCTGAAGCCACCACCAGTGCAGGTATAACACTGTAAACATTGAACAGGGGCTTGAAATCCAGAAAGAAGCACAGCTCATGGGATTTGTTGCCTAGAAAGCTGRTATTTTACTGTACTGTGTACATGAGCACTATTTCTGACTGGATCTTCCCATGTTATGCTGTTTTTTCAGGTAAAGAAGAAATACTCAATTGCACAGGTTTCTTGGGTTACTATAGGCAAGAAGATGCCAGCCTCTACTGGTTAATTAACCAAAAKTTTCCAGATAAATGCACAGGTATCCCTGAGAATGAACCTTCAATATGTGAAGAAGAAAAAGATTTACCGTAGGTTTCCTTAAAATGCTGCSCTTTGTACATGATAATGTCCTATACTTTATGGAACTGCAAATTCAGTAAAACCACAGTCTGAGGGTTTTCTTTAGAGCCTTTTCCACAAAATCTGCCTCTCAGGTGGTTGTRAGTTTCTGTACAGACTGTGTTACTAACACCATTCCTTGTTGCAGGTTGGGAAACAAGTTCTACGTCACAAGGCTACTACGAATTAAAAATGTAAGAGATGAGGACATGCATAGTAATTTCACCTGCATGTTGCAAGCTGATGAAAGCACACAGATAAAAATAGTAAAACTGAAGAAAGGTATGGCATAATCTAGAAATAAATTATTAATGRTTTATTAATTAATCAATTTTATTATTGATCATGCCAGCCTTCTCAATCCTAAGGGCAGGGTACTCACTTCAAAACACCTCTCCAAATACATCTGTCTGCTTATGAAGGCACTCACCCACCTAGTGCTGGACTTGATAACCCCCTGGGTGATTCTTCCTGCTCCCCATCAGGGGAAGAAGGTGTGCAAAGTAAAAGAAATACAGACTACAATGGACATATCTTGACAGCGCCTTCATAAAAACTTCACAAAGATTAAAGTGTTACAAAGCTGTATTTTCAACTAAAAAACCCAAAGATAACATGATATTAATAAATAATTATTATAATAATAATAAATAATAATTATAATAAAGAAAAGCCTGAAAGAGACTGGAGAAAGAAAATACAAAAATATCTCAACCAAAGAGATTAAAGGGGACATCAAGGACTTACAGATGGGACTGAGACAGGGATGAAAGGTAGATAATAARAGGAAATAATAAAGAAGGAAATTCTTCAAATACGTGAGTGACCATCAGTTTGGGATGGTGTACATCTATGAGGATATTTTGTGTCATYCTTGATCTTACGTACCCTGCACACACACACAAATGAACTGTATGTGACTGTGCAATATTGTTTCTCCAGCTCTTAGAGTAATCCATCTTGTGTAGTTTCTCTTTATCTGAGGATCAGTGCTATGCATATGTGCTTCAAGCATTAGCAGGAAGRGATTCCCATCAGCACTGTGATTTTTTTGGGGTGATTTTTAGGTGCCATCAGTATTGGACATARTAATCTTGTCATATGATACTCTTCGTCAAGGCCATAATTTGCTGCGTTTCTCTTTTACAGGGAAAGCCCGAGACCTGCCTGTGCATGTATTTACAACTGGAATGGTCCTTGCTCTGCTATTTCCATTTGTTGTGGTAGCTGTGGTGTTTGTGTTTGTGATGTTTAGGGTCGACTTAGTTCTGTTTTACAGACATTTATGCAGAAGAGATGATACTGCTGGAGGTATGACTTTGCTAATGCTGACATCAAAGTAACTGTATTGATTAAAAATAATTTCTGTCAGGTTCTATAAAACAATAATGTTTGAGGAAGAGAAAAAATTATCTTAAATCCAGGAGCTGTGTGAGAAGAAATAGGGAATATGTAAAAGAGAACTTGATGGTCAGGGTCTAAAGTGTGTTTGTTATACACCTGCAGCAATGAGAGCAGGTAAACATGGTGAAGAAGTTGCCTCTGGAGCAGGCAGTGGAAGGGATGTGATTAGATGCTGTTCAGGTGAGCCCTGTTCTGCCATACTCTTCATCACAAAAGTTGATGGGGTAGAGAGGTTTGCAGTTGTCTATCCATGAAGAGGATGAACACTCTGGAGTTATCAGATGGGCTGACTGACAGAAATGTGTTTTCACCCCACTGATGCCTTGCAAGGTAAGGTTAAAGGTGAAGGTTAAAAAGYTTCCTTGCCTGTAGAGGTCATTGCATGTTTATGGGTTTGTCACTGCACAAACTCAAGGACAGCAGGAGTGCATCTTATCAGTATCTTACCAGGCAGCAGCTCTGTAGCCTTCACAACAAGCAAGCCTGACAATCACTCAATTTTAGGAATTATTTTTCTGAAAGTTGAGGTGAAAAAACTTGCTGTTGTATGGGCCTGATTTTCTGCCTCTTCTTTGGTGGGTGTCCTTTTTGACAGCCAGTGTTATCTATCTATTATCTATTTGTTGATGTCAGATATCACAGTGTGCACTGACTTAGAGGGAGGACCTCCTTTCTTATAGGGAGGAACATGGACTATGCCTCCCTGGAGGAACTGCCTGAAGGATACTGGGCAATGCATTTCCTGATCCTAGAGCTCTTGAAGGTGTAGGGTTTCATGGGGTTAACTTTGTGCTCTCTCCTATGAGCTACATGCAGTAAAGWATTCAGAAAGTTTAAGAAGCAAAGACAYGAGCACAGGTGTATCAATCCCAATRRTTKCACTGTGGCAGTGTGGAGGGCCCRGCCTTTGGATTGGTCTTTGATTTTGTGTTTGTAATTAGTGACCAAACCATGACCAGACATGGCATACTCTCAGAAAAATAATTAACTGGTTTGTTCTCTCTTTTGCTGGTGCCCATTCCACTTGATACTCTTAGACAAAGCGTAAAATAAATGTGGAAATTGGCAATATCACTAAAATAGCAATTGTATCAGGTTGCAGACACATTTTTTCTTCTCTTCCTACCTTGATCTTCAGAGATGTTACATTAATTGGTTAAATTAATCTAATTTTATTTAAAAAGCACTTTATAAAGGAAATATTTTAAGTATTTCAAAAGGCAATCAGAATCTTTTGTATCAAACTTAAATTTCTWCAAAACATTTTTTGAATCTGATGAAGAGTGTTTGAAGGCTGTTCAGGACATCAAAAGAAAATGCAGGAATTTCTTAGATGCTTTGCCACTGACACAATAAGATTGAAAACCAGAATGGTGAATCAGAGGCTGGATTTCTAATGAATGGTTGCTGACAAGACAATGATTGGTGATTTCCTTTCAGATGGAAAAGAATATGATGCATTTGTGTCTTACCTGAAAGACTGTGCTTCTCCCATTGAAGAAGAGAGAGAATTTGCTTTGAAGATATTGCCCACGATATTAGAAGAAAACTTTGGGTACAAGTTATGTATATTTGAGAGGGATGTATTCCCTGGAGGAGGTAAGTGTATTGAATATTCTTATCAGTCATTAAATAGGCTCATCATTTTCACACAAAGATAAAAGTCTATMATTAGAAGGAATTCTGTCACATATMATGCATTGAAAGGATACAGTTTTCATTTAATCTGGACCATGTGTGTGCAAAGTTTGCTGGCAGACATTTTACATGTTTTACAGTTACATTTATGAATTCACACACACACACACATRTGCACACMTATATCACTTATCACAAAGAATCAAGATAAAAAGATGAAACAGCAAGCATCAAGAAAGTTAATGTGAGGACACAGAAGATGTTAGACATTTCACAGGGTCCTTCTGCTCTGCTTTGCTGASGCTCGATGAATGAACTCGCATTTACTGCACAGAGCAGCTGGTGTCTCTGGYGCTAGTTATTTTTAGGTAACTTGTACGTTTGCTTTATCTTCAGTGTGGTAGTTGAAAACATTTTCTGAATGAAATGGGTGTCATAACGAAACAGAAATAAGAAATGGAATTTTGTTTGGCTTGTGGAGAGAACTGATGAGAATCATCTGCCTTTTGCAGATGATTCAATAAAAGGTACTGTGAGTTTCTATTTAGTCCAAAGATCCAGTTGAGGGATAGGACTTCATTGTTCAAACCACTGATAAGATCAGWCAGCCTCCTCCATTTAGCAGGATCTTGTCTCCTTGTATCCATTCCTGACACATTTTTCTAATTTGAGAGRTGCTACTGTTCTCCTGAGCCTTTTTTTAACTTACTCTCTTAAGTATTAAAAATAGTTTGCCCAAATGTAAAGTCTGAATCTCTCAGCAGTTTAGCTTATTTCCTTTTTTCTGTTCTGGTCCATTATGAACATGGAAAATAGAGTAGCTCCCCCTTTTTACCACTGCCTTTGGTGGTGAAATACCATTGTCAGCCTCCTTTTATCCTCAGTTTTCTYTTCATTAAGTTAGTTCTGCAGTTTGCTTTGCCTTTCTCTACAAGTCATGTTTTGTAGATYTCTGGTTTATGTAGACTTTGTCCCATGGGGTTAAAACAAGCACTGGAAGCTGCACATGAAAATTCAGTTTGTTGTTTAAAGGGTGGCACCACTCATTTTCATTCATCGCTTTTCATGCCAAAAGTCATTAATATAAAACACACCTGAAACTTATTCTGTCACATGTGCTGTTCTTCTCAGCATTGGATCACTGGAAATAGATTTGGGTGTTCAGTGTCATAAAGGAAGGTGTAACCTGATGGTTATGGAATGCTTGGAGAGGTTGCTGTTTCAGTACCTATTAGGAAGGTGCAAATAAATATCTGGTTGGGAGAAATTTAAATTTGCTGTCACCTTCTATCCAGGAGACTACTACTAGACAGCTGCCTAGGGTAGATAGAGATCATATGAAAGTTTATGTCTGCTCTAGAGAACAAGTTTTTGAACTGAGTTCATTTTCACAGACTCCTAATCCTTAGTACACATTAATCTCTCCATGAGGACAGGATGCTTACATGCTGTCACTTAATAAGAGGGACATCACTGGTACATATGTGAATTTRGAGGATAAGTTGATTCATCTTAACCTTTCAATTTAATTTAACAACACCTTTATCTTCAATTTGCAGCACTTGTTGATGATATCCATTCATTCATTGATAAAAGCCGAAGATTAATCATTATACTGAGCCAGAACTACATTTCTGACAGAGCCATATAYGAACTTGAAAGTGGACTGCATAAAGCCCTGGTTGAAAGAAAAACTAAGATCATATTAATTGAATATATGCCTATAAGTGACTACAATTTCTTGCCAGAATCACTGTCACTTTTACCATCAAAGAGAGTGGTGAAGTGGAAAAAGGATAAATCTCTTCCTGTGAATTCCAGATTCTGGAAGAAYCTTCGTTACCTGATGCCAGCAAAGCCTATCAAGATAAAGACCAAAGAGCACTTCAATAATCTTGATTTAGGCTCAGGAGCTCTTCAACCATATACTGAGGGCTGTGACTTCAATGCTGTCATATAACAATTCTGGAGCCAGAAGATGTAGAGGAGAACAGTGCATTTTTCTGACTAATAGACCTAAATAAAYTAATATTTTGGGAAATAATTGATTAGGTTGCCAACTCCAAGATCTGATAAGAATGTAGAAGTTACTGCAGTGTCTAGGATGACCCCAATTGTTAATTCCTATCCCAGAGAAGGTTTCCTCAGTAATCTGCACAAGGAGCAGAACTCTTATTCTCCTTAGGACTTAGCACATGGCATGAAGCACAATGAAAAACATTTTTTTCCACATTTTTCAGCAATGTAGAATGATACTAGATTTACTTGCAGACACTTTTTGAGGCCCRTCAGTAAAAAATCAGTACTTGCAATCTCTTATTAATATTTAAATGGTCTTTGTTTTGTATTTTGGCATTTTCCTGATTGAATGCAGACCTGTCCTAAAGAGTTTGGCACGCAGGCTTTGGGCAGTGTCATACAGGAAAAGAAAAAAGAGAAAACAGGGAAAAGGGAAAGAGTAGGGCAGTTTTGGTTGGTTTAACAGTACTTACTACTGACTTGTAGGTGGTCTAGACAAGCAAAGTTGGAGTCATTTGGAGGAATGRTAAAGACTGTTTACATCCTGTTACACTGAGAAAAAATTAAATGCTCATTTTGTCAGGGAGAAGAGGTGGGTGGTATAGAAATGATGATATAATGGACATTGGTACCACACTGGAACCAATTACCCAGAGAGATTGCRGAGTCTCCCTYGCTGGAGATATTCTGGAACAGACTGAACACAATCCTGTGCAAYGTGTTCTAGGATGACCCTGTCTGAGCAGGSAGATTGGACCAGATGCRTTCTGTGATTCTAATTCTGTTACCCTGAGCTGCCTTTAGCTAAGGCATTTAGGGGATTTAGGTGAAAATGAGATCTTTGGTGTGTATATGTACTCCTAACCCTTTGGAACTCATGCACTTACTATTATTTTTTAAAACAAACATAGTAATGCCATTCAAAACTATGCTAATCCTCCCTTATTATCAGCTGCCTAACAGGARATACCGATCTGACATAAATTCCTGGGTAAAATAGAACCCTATTTCCACCTAGTACMAGTGGGGAGAAGTCAGTCGAGAGCCATTTTGGAAGATCTTTTGTCAGGTTGCTAGGAGAGCATCAAGGCTCTGCCCACTCTTGTCATTGTCTTGCACCCCATTGCTACTGGTTCTGAGGAGGCTTCTCKTTTACAATGACACTTAATTCATGCAGCGGTAATGGAGGAGCTCCTTTACCTTCTCAGTGCACTTGCAAACGCTGTTGGAGTGCTGAGTATCCAGACAATGTTTCAGGATTCATGAGAATGAAATACGTTGTTGTTTGTCAAATATCCTTTAATCACGCATAGTTTCTGGCAGATGTTTAGGTAAAAGAATAGGATAAGTATTGATTTCCAAAATGGAAACAACACTGTTGATAGGTTAACAGGAAAGGAACAAAGGAATAAGACAAACCTGTAGTGATCTTCAGATCAGCTCTAAGAYGTCTCCTTTCTGTCAGACAACTAAAAAGCTGTGTAAATGTGATACTTAGGCAAAAGCCATTCTCTGGTGTAAGCTTTAACTGAAGAGGATTTCTCCCCTGCAGACATTTGTGCCTTTACATTTTCAAATCTCAAATCTTTGGCARTATTCTGCTCTTCTCTGCCAGCAGTCACAGATAATGTGRTTTCTAGTCACAGATAATGTGGRASGCTGGCTAGYTGAGAAGGGTCAYGTAGACATGTTGCAGCTTAGCGAGATGGAAAAATACAAGTATCGCACTCAGCTTGAATAATTGCTGAGATTGTGTGAAAAATTCTTCTGAAGCAATAAGAAAGCAATGCAAGGACATCATGTTTTTAAGCCGCTRGAAACTCCCTACAAGATACTTGTGTTAGTTAGCCCTGGGAAAAAGTAGAAGTAGATAAGGGAAATTGGCAAGTGAATCATTAAAGGTGGAGTTGACATTTAGGAYGTGGACCTATGAGATATATGTATTACAGAATAYGTRTGAGCTAATTATGTATGYTATAARACTTAGACATTGTTTGCAATAAATYGAAGCTTGCTTATAACTCATATTRAGTGGTCCGARTCTTCCCTTCTRYGACAAGATAATTTTAAACATTCTCTRTCAGCACAGAAATGCCAKCAGACATACTGGGCACATCCATTTTTTGACCAAGCAKCTTACAGAAAAGTTAGTAACTTTCCTAATACTCAGCTGAGGTATTAAACTTTCTTCTCATCCACGCAGTTTTTCATACATTGTCGTCAATGCATTGCCTAACAAATTAAAGGTCAAATGTGAATATGGATAGTGCACAAGGTTTRTTAAAAGCTCTGGACTGAGCCTACCCTCTATGAGAATCAGCTACTATGAATTGAAACTGAATTTGCCATGGATGCCCCCTCATCTCAGCTTGGAGAGACAATGCATATACATGCTACACCTCATGAAGCTGTACCCTAAAGCCTGGAACACTGTACAGAATTTGAATGCCCTGAGATTTTACAGAGTAACAGAGGATTATACATAAGGAAGGTTGAAAACTAAATGGCATTAAGTCCAAAATTGTTTGAATGCCATCAGAGCAGAYGTACATTGAATGACTCAACATCTGTAAAAGCGGAAATATTTTGCACGGAAAAATATCATGACACAGTCACCTAATCTCTAGAGATTATCCTCACTGCCCATGATGCAGTGGTAAAGGGAGACAAGGGAAGTTGAGGATTTGCATACTCATACTAACGTCAKATGTTGTTCTTATTGCTCTTATATCCTGAATTACTGAACATCAATCAGGGCTTGGAAAGGCCCTGCTTTCTGTTTACCAGCCCACAGAGAAAAGGAACTGGGAATATTAGTTTTATAGACTGTAGTTAYGATGATTTGTTTCATCATGTATATGTCAATGTATTCACATGATAGTTGGTTTGAGGTAATGGGTAATTTCAGTGATTTATGTTTTGGGGATGGTTCAATTTTACACTTAATAAAACTTTATTTCCCTTTCTCCATGTCTGTGGCTTCTATTTTTGCTGCAATTAGACAGAAGAAATACCATGAATGAGTGTTTTAATGTCACTTACAGAAACACTGAAAAATGTGTTGGCAAAAGCAGGTTTAATATAAAAGTGAAAAGGTGAAAAAGTTCATTGGCAATGTTCACTCTACTGCTTACTAGATGGCTAAAGCACACAGACAAAAATCAGACTAAAACCTGCAATCAGTCAAAGTCATCCCTAAAGCTACCTGTGTGGAGGCTGGAGGGGAAGCAGGGGGAAGAAGAGAGTAAGGGTAGGAAAAGGTAAGGATAAAAAGAAATAARGAAGATTCTCCCATTTAGGAACAAGGTCCAGAGCCACAGCTAAACTGAGCCACAGTCTTGGCCAATAGTTTAAGCCTAAAGTTTTAACAGCACTTAACAGCACTTAATCGACAGCTTAAGCTAAACAAATTAACAAAGGATTCATATAGAATTTACTATACTTGRAATGTGTAGTGTTTCTGGTAAGCTCAAGAGAGCTCAATTCAGGCACTGCTCAAGGCTGATATTTAAAAAACATTTTTCAGCTCATAGTGTGACCTGAGGGGTGGGGAGGAGAGATGCCCCACAAGTTAATGCTGAAAATCAAGCTTAGGGTATGGGGAAAAATGAAAAAAAAAAGTGAGTGTGGTTAGACCACAAACAATGACTGTCTCATTTGTAATTTAGGAAGATCAAAACGAAGCCAAATTCAAAAGAACTATTGAAATATGTAATTTCCCTGAGGAAGACACAGATGGGATCAGTAAGGAGACAGCTGTTGCAAGCCAGCAGTCTTGAAATTTCTTGTCTCTCTTGCTATGTACCACAACAGTAACTGGCTGTGAGAACATGGTATCTGCATTTTTTTAGGGTTACTGGTCCACCGCTTTCTACCAGACATGATACAGGCTGGAAGAAAAAGAGTATCAAAGAAATCTTCTTTATTGATAATTGTAACATAAATGCAGGGAAGAATTAGGACTATTGTATGTAGTATCAATACTATAGGGTAGTACTGTTAAAGGGCCTATAACTGTATAAGGTGTCAGTTAGATGGTTTTTCCTACTGTAAGTACAGCTCTTTCATGACCATCTGCATTATTTACAGAGAGAGGAGAGGTAGAAGTTGTGAAATGGGAGTAAATTTCCCCTCCCAAGCAGATGTGTTACTCTGAATCCAAGCGTAAGGACAAATCTTACAAATTCCACCCCTCTCCAGATTGTAATGAAAACAGGAGATTTGCAGAAGGGCTGGAGGAYAGAGGGAACCTTAAGATTTGCTGTTGCAGAGCAACTGAAGATTCAACAGCATGTAGTGGAAGTTAAGCATAGTTRTAGCAGTCAGCACGAAAAGGAGAGCTCCAACAAGAATGCTCCAACAAGTTCTGGGCACGGGTTACTGTATGTGCAGGGCAAGGTTAGTGCTCGCTGGACATCTCTAACCTTAAGGAAGTACATAATTAATCTATGTAGAATGGTCCAGATTTTTATGTGTCACATTCAGAATTCGATAGATTGATTCCTCAGGTCATTAAAAATGAGTAGAGAACAGAGATTAGCAGTTATGATGTTAGATGTGTGAGTGTGGCCTGGAAGGTTCGTGTGGAACTGTGTTTATATATTGAAGTTGTCCTTTTCTATCTTGATTTCTTAGAGAAAGTAAAAAAAGTTGCTTCTGTTTCAGAGACAACTATGGTCTGGCTTGCAGATTTGAAGAATGCTTGCAATGTTGCCTTTCTTAATGAAGTGCTTGTGATGTACTTGAAAATTATTCAGTGTTCTGAAAAAGAAAATGTGATTGCATTTTTGGGAAATAGTTTTCTGAACTAGAATTACATTAAGTGTCTGAGTGAAGCAGCAGTTACCAAGCTTTCTGCAATACCACAACTTTCAGCTTCCTGTAGCTTAGCAATTCAAATTCTCTGAACTTTAGTGAAAGCAGCTGCAAATAGACCACAATAGCATAAATTTTTTGTTTTGTCAGCTAAATATATAAACAAGTCATCACAGCGTTTCATCTCTTATATTGCATTGTTTAACCTCCCATCTGGCCTCTGTGGATGAGAAATAGTGCAAACATCAACAAGATATAGCACAGTTCAGTGTAATATATTTGYTGATTATAACCAATCAAATACAAAAATAATAGGAGTTCAGTACATTGACGCCTTAAGATATTTCTGAAAATTAATCAAATAGATTAATGGGCTCTTGCTCTCTTTCTTTTGACCACTACCATACTAGGCCAATTTCGGTTGTGTGCTGAAGACCTCATTCCAGTACGGGGGTGCAAAACTGTTTACTATTCATTGCAGCTGTTTTAGGGGTGTTTCGGGGTGATTTTATGATGATGCTCTATTCCTGATCGTGTGCTTTGTGTCTAGAAATGGGTCCTGAAGCTTTAAAGTGAGTCCAGGGGAGGGGTGGGAGCTGAGGGAGCTCGGGGAGGGCTTTCTTGGAGCTCTCCCTCTCTGATGTGCTTGGCTTGTAAAGCAGAAAGGTATTACCTTGTTGCATTGAGCTAGGCTTGGTTTTTGTTAGCTTAGCTTTTTCCCTGCAGTGTAGTAGCAATTCTTCGGTGGCTTCTGCTGTTTTTTTCTTGGATTGTTAGGTTTGGCTTTTGGTCAGACAATCCCTGACAGACGGTCAGCGACCTGCAGGAGGCCTCTGGAGTGGCTCTGCCCAGCCCCATACTTCGGGAAAAGCTAAAGCAATGAAAGAAAGGACTCCAAATCCACCAGCTTCGTCTGCTGTGAGRAGGAGACAAACATCAGAGGTTCACCAGGTTCCCATCTGCTTTTTTTTCTTCCCCAAGCTGCGTAGGCTCCTTCTTCCTCTCCTGAGACAAAGCCGCCTGCCATTTTGTTTTTCCCTAACATGTGGCCGTCAGCTTTTCCCTTCCCCTGGATTTTTTTTTTTTTTTTTTTTGTTCTTTTTTTTTTTTTTTTGTTCTGCTGTGGCTCTGTGTGTGTGTGTATGGTAAAGTTCTGAAGGTTCAATATCTAACAGTTATTAATTTATTTTTCTGTGTTGTGCAGGCACTTGGTTTGTCAAATAAACAGTTGCTTTTTTTCACTTTTCACAGACCAATATTCATTTTGTCTCAGCAGGAATGGATTGCTGAAGCCCTTTCCTTTAGAGGAAATGTTAATTCCAGAGCATTTTCTCCTAAAATTGTCTCTAAACTGAGACAAGGGGTTTTGACTATGGTGAAGGAATGCTTTTACGTAAGAGGTTCCAAAATAATTTGCAATGCTGTAGAAATCTGAATTTTTGAAAACAGTTGGGCAAACTCATAAGTGGCTGTGTCTGGTCTTGAAGTATATACTTTGAATAATCCAAATATCACTAGCAAAAAGATCTCCTGAAGACTTCATTTGTGGATTCAGGCATTCAGCTGGAGATTTGAAAGTAAGCATTTAGGTTTTAGCTGTGATAGCAATGTCTCTGTGCATGGTGGCTTTACAAGTAGTATATTGTTTATTTATGTGTAGCATATTTATTTATGTGGTATGTTAGGAAGATACTGCCTTTAGGGACTAGCAACAAAAAATCATCTACAAGAAAGGAATTCATACATTGGAAATGAAAACTTGTCACAATCTCAGGAAGTCTCCAACTTCCAGCATGATGAAGAAAAGTCAAATACCAATGAATTGCTTCAAGTGAAGTGAGACCTTGAGACCTGTGAGGCCGAGCTGTGAGAATCACCAGGGGAACCATGAAAAGGGATCCTAGAAGAGTTTAAATTGCCTAGGTTGGTAAAATGAACAGGGAAAGGAATAGGAGCATTGTCACCAACTGCATACAGGAAAGAAAAAGCATTAGAAAGAAGAGCTGTTCAAGCTAAGGAATGATATCCACACAAGGATGTTGCCCTGAATAAATGAATGATGGGCATTAAAGCCATTATAACAGTAAAGTGTCCTGTGAAAATAATGCAGAAACTGCTCTGGCTTACTTTTGAGCTGGAGCAGAATGAGTTTCTGAAAGAGAAACTTTCATTCAGCAGTGGTCATCCTTGTCAGGTTTATGTTTCTTGGCTTGCAGCAAGCAGGATAGACTATCAAGGAAGGCAAAAAAGWATTGCTATGGAATTTGAGGCGCTAGTCTTTTCTAGATAACTGCTCAGGATTGTGACAGTGAAACGTTTTAAAGGCTTCAGTGGTGAGAATTTGCTAAGCTCTTTCTCTGTTGGCATGAGTTACTCAGTTATTAGTATATTCAAAATGCCTCTGTGGCTCTGGACATGTTAGTCCCTGATGCCCAAGGCAGAATTMACTGTAGTGCAGCAAATTGGGGCTAAGTAACACCACCTTCCCTTATTTCACAGAGAAGTCACCCAAAAGCTCCACAAGCCACCCATAACTGTCATTTCACTGAGTGCATAAACTAGTACAAAATGGACAGAGATTCATGTTGAGATGTTCAGGCACCTCCTGTGACAGCAGAACCAGCACCACTGACTTGGTGTAGAATATAATCAGAGTGGAAAGTTTCTTACCCACTAGGTGCTAACCAAAGCTGGGCAGGGGAGGAGGTGATGTGTAAATGTGTTCAGCTAGAATAGTACCASAATACTAAAAAAACATAATCCTTCCAATACTAAAACGCTGTGCTGCATACACACTGAGATGGTACATTTTACCCACTTGAGCAGAAGTGAGATGGACAAGGTAAGATAAGGCCCCCAACCTTGACTTTCCATAGGGGTGGGGAGGTGTGATTTTCTGGAGCTATAGCATAAAATTTGATAATTTTAGCAGAGTGGAAGGGTAAGAGAGTAAAGGGGAGAAAAGGGTGGGAAGAGAGAGGGGGATATTCTGCAGTGGTCCTTTACCCTTTTCTTTATATACTTTGTCTAGCAGCCAAGGACAAATATGAACCTTGGAAGGGCAAGTGTGTGAGGCTGCTTTTTTTACAGAAGACAATGCGATGAATTGGAGCAGAGGCTTTATTATTATTACCGAATATTTRGTAATATTTACCAGATTTCCATCCAGTGTGGTAACCAGGGTGACATACCACTCAGACTTCAGGTAGCATGGCTTTCAAAACTCTGTGTGACTGATGCTCCTGTTGTATTTCTAAGATGTATTTCTGATGTAATAGTTGGGCTGTTATGCATATTTTTTTGATTGTGGTAAGCCTTTTAACTTGGACAGTATGACAGTTTATACTTAAAATGAATGAAGTACATTTTGTGTCTTTAAAAGGCATCTCTGTGAAAGAACCATTTTTTTCTGATAATCTGAACTTGAAGGCAGAAGGGCCTTGACTTCAGCTGTGTTGCACTCCATAATTCCTTTAAGTGAAGAGGGGACAAAAATGCTTTTTTTTCTTCTTAATCAGATGGGACACCTTCAAAAGCTTAATTCTTTATACTGAAGTCTCTAGAGATACATTGGGGCCTTTTGTAACTTATTAACCAAATACATATTTTGTACTGGGGCAAAACACTGAATATATTTTAGGAGAAAATTACCAAGTTGATCATCAGTGGGCTCTGGTCTGGAACAAGCAGAGAGCTAAACACTTGGTGGAAACTGAAAATACAAATCCTTTATCACCAAATGCTCAGAGCCTTACAGAATTAAGCATTAATACTGATCATTGCATAAAGGAATGTGTACATAAACAGAAGCAACACTGAAATCTCCTGTTATGCAACAAACAGCCTTTTTTTTCGTTCTTGTTGAAATAACTGCAGATTGGGTCAATTACTCTAAGATAGAGAACCTCACACAAGAAAACAAAAGCAAGTCCTACTCTTCTTGAGATAAGTCTGATGCAAACTGGTGGACATATATTTACATATTCTCTGTTGAGATAGGGGCTCTGAATTGATGGCAAAGTGCTCTCAGATGCTTTTATGTAGTTTGAGTCATTGCGCAGTCTGTCTTTTATGGGTTTTGCATCCAAGCAGGAAGCCTGAAAGAGGGGCTGGACTGTGTGGGACTGTGTATGCTGAAGTGCTCTGCCTTCCTAGCAGGTCCAAAGGGCRAGTCACAGATGGCTCAGGTTCATCAGGGCTTCTCTTTCTGCCAAAGCTGGGTTTGGGTAACAAATGAGGCTCAACTGGGAGGACAGGGACAGGAGGTAACAGTGTCCCCACTTGCAGTGGGTGGGGAAAGTAGCTGGGGACAACTACTTCCATGAACTCAACTCTTACTATGAATATTATTCTGTATTGCAATAACCTTGTATATTTCAGATACTACAGATTTTTGTGAACTAGAAGCAGCATATGGGGGGGGGGGGGGAAGGAAACATTGCCCTTCTTAAATGAAGCAAGCTAAAAAATCCAACACATTTTTTGCACACAATGCAAATAGAAGATTTGAACCCAAGAGGATCAAGTCTTTGATCTTTTACTGGGAGGTTTTCCCCTGTTCTTTTTACAAGAAAGGGACCCGGAAATTTTCAGCCTAATGCAACTAAACTGAGAAAGGAAGGGATGATGACAGTGAGGTRGAGGAAATTCCTGTAAAGGAAACAGACTCAACACAGCACACAGCTAGAACTAACCACAATTCTTATCATGTTGTGTAGGATGTGCAAGTAAGATTTTAAGATAATTTTTTAAAAATTTTATGTTTTAGCCTCAGATTTTAGCCCTCCCTACCCCATCTGCTTGAAGGTGAGTTCATTTTATTGGCTTTAAATGTGCATTTKAAAGTAAATTGGCTTTAACTGCTTGGTCAGACAAGCAGCAGTGTCTTAGTAATCAGCTTTATTAGATTTTTTTTTCTCTTTTGTAGATGTGGTGAAGCTTTTTTCTCTCCTATGTGGCTATTACTAATCTTAGTCCTAGAAAGAGATTATGTTTCYATAATATTTATATCTATTGTTATAAATAGAATATAAGACATGGGAATTGATAGCTTTGATGGTGATTTTTATCAGAATCAGAACTGTTTGATGGTGTGATTGTGGCATGCCACTCTTTGCTAGACTTCAGAGATATCATGAAACTTGGCACAGCTCTCAAGAGTCTGATTTTGATTTCTTTTGCTTATATTTTGTATATAACTGGAGGAAGCTGAGGGGASACCTCATCACAGTCTACAACTTCCTCATGAGGAAAAGAGGAGGGGCAGGCAGTGATCTTTTCTGTCTGGCAGCCAGTGACAGGACCTGAAGAAAYGGCCTGAAATTGTGTCAGTGGAGGTTCAGGCTGGATATTAGAAAAAGGTCTTTCATCCCAAAGGGGGCTGGGTGCTGAAATGGGCTCCCTTGGAAAGTGGTCACAGCACCAAGACTGACAGAGTTCRAGAGTGGCTGGGAGTTGGACTCAATGATCCTTGTGGGTCTCTTCCAACTCAGCTTATCCTGTGATTCTGTGAAAACTCTATGAAATAGAAATTTAACGTTTTCTTTTAAGAGTCCTTCAAGGATTGAAACCTAGGCAATATAATACAATCCTTGTTCTTCTCTCTTGCATTTTTTTAGCACCAGAAATTATCTGAAGACCACAATAACTTCCTTTGAAATATCTGATATTATATATCTGATATATCTGGTATATCTGATAATTTCTAATTAAATGGCATCCTAAATCCCTAGAMTAAGGATATGATAATATGGGTGTACATAGCAGGAAAAAGCAGAGAGACTTCTGGTACTAAGTTGCTTAGAGYACTTTCTTTCTCTGATAGATACTGACAAAGATAAAAGGAGTCATTGAGTAAACCAAGTCACTGAATCACCTGAGTCCACCTGCAATGCAAATCACTGAAACGGTGATTGTTGTCTGCTTCTGCTGTGAACTTCCCTGTTCCTGTCAAGCACACTTGCAAGATGACAGTTCTTAATTTCACATCCTACCATACTTTTTAAATACTATAAAAAAAAGCAAAGATGACAAGATTCTCTAATAAAAGTATTATCAGTTAGGAAAAAAAAAAAAGGGAGTGATGTATTTTGCCATGCCTAGCTAAAGACAAAAAAAAAAAAAAAAAGCAGTGATGTATTTTGCCATGCCTAGCTAAAGACAACAGAAAAATGATGAAGATTGTTAAGCAAAGCTGCAGCATTCACTAGTGAACCTTCCCTTTTGCATTTCTTTCCCATTTGTGGTGACCTTTTTGAGCTTGAAGAGGATTTCATTGGTGTGGCAGAACATTGGGGAACAAAGAGATCATACATCAGTGGCATTATGAAATGCTTAGTGAATGGCTGCTTGATGTAGTTTTACTACGTGTGGCCTGTATGTCCCCAGTTACACACAAATGGGAAGTCAATGCTTGAGGTGCTTATCTTGTGCCAGGTCAGGCACTCTTCAAATAGCTTCTAATGGCTTAACAGATTGAATGAGTCACCAGGAAGAACCAGTGCTGTCACAGGAGAGAGGCTTGCCCATTTGCCTGGGGTCAAGGGGGTGTGGAGTCTGGAGGATGGATAAACAGATCATAAAATCATAGAATCATAGAATATGCTGAGTTGGAGGGACCCATAAGGATCAGTGAGTCCAACTCCTGGCCCTGCACAGAACACCCCAAGAATCACACCACATACCTGAGAGTGTTGTCCAAACACTTGAACTCAGTCAGCCTTGGTGCTGTGACAACTGGGGAGCCTGTTCCAGTGCCCAACCACCCTCTGGGGAAAGAACAATTTCCTGACATTGAATGCCATGAGCAAGGACTTCCCAGGTGTCATAAAGCCAGATTTGAGAGTCAGGATCCACTGATCTTTTTGCAGTGGTTAAAAAAAGTTGGATAAACTTAAGGAGGGCTTTCTCCCAGTGCTGGTAGCAAAYTGTCTTTATTCAGACATGCATACAGGCTTAGAGTTTGAGGAAGATTTTAAAAGATGTGTGGGGTGATGACACCTGGCAGCCAACCTGAAACAAAGCACCARGATGGGGTCAAATGAGTTAACTTACTCCCTGTGACCTCTGAGCATAAAAATAGATAATTCCATTCCCTTGCAATGAATAGAGGCATTCTGAAGAGAATGGTGACTAAAAGTGCTCCCCTTGACACAAAACAGCTGCCTGGAAAAGTGCAGCGTGGGAGTTCTCATCACCTCTCTCCCCACCTCAGTGTGCACTGGAAGCTCTGTTGATACCTACTGTTATGAGTAGTGTCTGATTTGCATGAGTGCAAGGGACTAGCCATTGCTCAACCTTTTCTGCTTTTCTTGGGCTGACTCAGTGCCTCTCTGACAGCAGTGCAAATGCAGAGTCACTCTGTGGCTAGAGGAAACAAAAAAAAAAAACCCTTGAGGGCTTAGTTGCACAATGCACAGCTGTATAAAGTGAGCCTCAGCAAAGTTCATCACTCCTGAACCAGGCACTCCAGGTATGTCAGTCACAGACACTGGATATGTCCTTATTAAATACCCAAATTAAGCCATGGCTGTTTAATATGCAGACTGGGCAGCCTGTGGCTGAGAAGGCATGAGGAGAGAAGAAGAAAGAGCAGAGAAGAAGCAGTTTTTAGGGTGCTCTGCTAGCCCTAGTAGACATCCKAATGTATGTCCATTTTAGCTGGTAACAAACCCCACAGGAGCACKTCTCCTGGGTGAAAGAGTTAGAACCAAAGACCTGTGCCCACACAGGACATGCTTTGAGGGCTTTAATTCTGCATGGTTCTCCAGTCTCAWGGGCTCAATGCCGTTTGCAGCTGCAGTGCATCTTCAGATATGATTCAAACCCAAAGGAATCCAATCAACTCACTCTGGGCCTGTTGACCCTCAAGCTACAACAGAGCTCCATGGATTTTTGGTGCCAGTTATGCCTGTCCCAGTCTAGTGCTCACAGTCATCATTAGCTGAAGGCTGATATTGTGTGGTATTTGGTATTTGTTACCTCTCATYTTAGAGAACATGCTCCTATGAAAGGAGGAAAGATCTGCATCTCCACTCCAGAGGGGGAATTCTGCATTGCTGTGAGAATGGCTTGGAAATCCATCTGTAAGCAATTCTATGTGAGCTCTATTTAGAGAGACTTGCATATTCCTGAGTATTATCTATCTTGTGAAATAGTGTGAGCAGGAAACGTGCTGTGAACCCCATTTTTAAAAAAGCACGATATGCAGGAAATACTGATTGCAAAGTTTTATAGAGGTACGCAATTTTTTTTACTCTTATTTACAAAAAAACCCTGTTTTCCTCTTTTATAGGAAGCAAGATAATTCTTAAAGAAAGTGCCTCAGAATATCAATCAAAATTGGTAAAGAAAATCATGTTCACTTTGTGCTGGATACTAACATTTTTTGTCAGTGGGGTAGAAATTAGGATGATTAACTTGCCAGGTAAGAATCTGCCCCAGTGATGTTTGGTGTTCGTGGTGCCTTCTGATAACTAAGAAAAGAAGATCTTCCTTTTTCCATGCTTTTGTGAGGGCTTAGTACATATCAATGCTTGCATCAGATAAACAGATAAATGTACATATCAATGCTTGTATCAGATAAACAGATAAATGCTTGTATCAGATAAACAGATAAATGCTTGTATCAGATAAACAGACTTTCTGTAGGCTTTTGGTAATACAATCTACCCTAAATTTGACTAAAAATTCTGTTCCCCAATAAAAAGAACAAATGTAAAGGAGAATTTCTGAGGCCCAAATGGAACAAATGAATTGCTTCTGTGACTTACATCTCCAGCATCTGGCCCAGGGAGGCAGGGAGTGGGGAGAAGAAAGACAAAAGCAGAATGAGRCTGATCTGTCAAAGTCTTCCACACACACAGGATATCTGGAGGAGCTTGATCCAATTTAGTTCAGAAAGAGAAAATGAAACAGCAGAATTTCCCAGGTGGGCAGGTGAGGAACAGATTTCATGCYCTCCCTTCTGCTGGAGTGAAATTCTGCCATACTTTCAAGGGTCACCGCAGCCTGACTGGCAGGAGGGGAATCAAAAAACGGGAGGATCAGAATCAAAAAACGTTTCAGAATCAAAAAATGTGTTCMGTTTTAGGGACAGTTGCTGAAACATAGGAGGATAAATATTTAAAAGCAGTGATGCAAAAGTGATTTGTCAGTCTTACCATAAATAGGGCATGTGGTGGGCAGGTTCTGCTTCTTCAGGCTTATGYCAGTCCCTTCGCTGTAATTATGAGAGGATTTGGAAGAGCTGCATCTTATTTTCTATAGAGTTATCATTTAACAGGTTAGCACCATGCAAAAGTCTTCACATTACTAAAAATCTTCACAATAAGCTTTTGAAAAAAGGCCTAACCAACCTTTGAGAATATTTGAATAAGTTTTCAAGAACATTGGCAGACAGCATATTTAAGAAAATCTATTTTCTATTAGTCCATCTTCTGATCACATAAAGAAATCTTTAACACAAGAAAGGTAAAGTTCTATTTTTGTAGCGTTCCTAATTCTCATTTTTTATTTTTTTTACCATGACTCTGCATTCTTTCAGATGGTACTAATATCTTACTGTCCTGCTTTTTAGGATGTTCCCATGTTGTACCTCAAATATGGTATCGTGCAATTAATGGTGAGGAGTTTGTTCTGCAATGTGCTTTACCAGATAGAGATGCTACCAACATTTATAACAACTCCCTTCTAAATCAACATATGGTGAAATGGTTCTGGCATCAGAAAGAAAAAGAGACACTGAAGGCTATCAAGGAAAGCTCAAATCTATCTTTTCAAGGGGATGCACTTTGGTTTAAACCAATAAGGGACAGCGCTTCTGGAGTGTACATCTGTAGGATATTGTAAGTGATAAAGCAAAAGGTTTATATTTCTTTAAAAGAATTATTTTGTTATTTTGTTTTGTGTATTAAATTTATAATTATTTTTTTTACAACACTCAGGGGRAAAATTCCATGTCTCAAAATTGTTTTGGATGTTCAAACAAAGAAGGCAGCAAAATGTTCAGGTTATGATACAAATATGCTGTATCTGCTTGCTGACAGTGGRAATTCAATAACCTGTCCTGGGACAAAATGTTACAGCCATATAAAAARGCCAGATGTAAAATGGTACAAGGTAAGAATCAGCCTGCTGGGTAGGGAAAACAGGACATGGATCTTTGAGTTTAGATAATGTCCATGTGCCATAGTTCTTGAATTCTTCTTTGGCAGGCAGTGCAGCCTGAGAAATTCAACCCAGCAGTAGAATCTTGAACTGAYAKATATCAAGTTTTTAAGGWACAGTTTTCAAGAAATGTGCCACAYTCAAAATATTGTTCTATGAAACAGAAGCCAAAAAATGCTTTCTCTTCAGCTAAGAAATTGAAGGAATGGAGAATCAAAATAGGTTCTTTACAAAATTGATGTGATTGGAATGTAACATTTRAAGTTTTGTTTTGACATTTAAAATTTTGAAATCATCAAATATAATAAGGAACAACTGGCTTTGTTAGAAACAAAATTATTTTAAGATTAACGTTTCAAATTGTTCTTTCTAAGACTCCTGTTTTTAATGAAACACTATACCACTGAATCACTACTGACTTGGTGTTTGTAAGGATGYTAACATAACATCTAAACCTGTATAAATGAGTAAAGGAAAATTAATAAAATTTGCAACTGTGCATTTTCCAACCTGGTATTATTTACATTATTTATTCTATCAAGTAGAATTATGATCTAGTCAWAGCTACTCTGCACCTGCTTTTAAATTTTAAATGAGCTGTGTCTTTGACTACATCTTGCTCTGAAGTCCACTGAAGTAAAAGAGCTTCTTCCCATTTGCATTAGTGGAATTTTTCAGGAACTTGATTTAAGGAAAATTTTTACTGGTCTCAGTGGAGTAAGAATATATTAAGCTGAAAAATTGGGGTGCTTTTCAAAAAAAAACATTTTCATGCTTCTTAAAGTAGTCACAGTGTTCTCAATCTCAGACAATCCAAACTCATGATTTACTTCKCATAAAAAAAACTTGAAAATGTTTGCAAAATAATTGATTTACAAAATGAAAAAACCTAGTTAATAAAAAAGTGACCCTTTTTGTTGCTCTTTAGTAATAGGATTTTAATTTAGATTGGCTTCATAATTTCACATATACGCATCAACCATAAATTTTAAATAATTTTAAAAAAGACAAGGGTATTAACATATTTTTAGTATAACTGAAAAATGTCCTCAAACTCCTAATKCATCCCTTTTTGGGCTTCAGTGGTAAAGCTTTGATGTAACCCTACTGCCATGAAAATCATAAAAAAATAGAATTTAATAACAGCAACAACAGCAAGAAAAAAACACTAATTCTTTGATATTMTTTTCTTTTAGGATGGTCACCAGATAACTTACAAGAAAAGCAGACCAAGCCTAAAGCTTAAGCAGAATGAAATCTAYTTGAATCCAACCTATGACAAAGATGCTGGAATATATGTGTGTGATTACACTCTGTATGATAACACTACCAAGTGGACAGTGAGAACAGCAGTAACAGTAGAAGTCACTGGTGAGTCATWACTCAGAATAAAACACCTGAAGTAAAGAATGTTTTCTTTATTATGTTTATTTATATCTTTTGTTCAGGTTCTTGTTCTGAAAAACTGAATTAGTTATAGGATCATTAAAATCCTCTTCTGAGTGTTCTGAGGATGGTCATAGAACCAAGCCTGACAGAGTTCAGGAAGTTTTGGACAATGCTCTCAGGCACAGGGTGTGACTCTTGGGGATAGTCCTTTGCAGGGCCAGGAGTTGGACTTGATGATCCTTGTGGGTCCCTTCCAACACAACACATTCTGTTATTGTGTAATACACTTCTCTGCTGTGGCTTGATTAAAAAAAAAAAAAAAAAAAAAAAAAAAAAAAGAAAAAAAGGTGCTATGTGGCACCATTTCCTGCAGCATGGGACTTTCCTAGAATGTCAGAGAGGTGGGTTCATTGTATAACCCGTGGGTGTTATTATCTGTGCCCTTTGGCAGCTTGAATTTTGAAAACAACATGTCTATTTTAGTACAAGTATCTGTGCTTATGAATGAGGTGGTGTGTGCTCACAGTGTGCTTTCTGGGCATGGAAAGAGGCTTGGCAGGGAACTGGTATGAGGATTGCACCCTTCAGGGGGTTTTGCAAGGGGAGTTCCTAATTTTTGAATTCTGAATAATCTTCAGGGCAGGTTTGATGCTGAGCTCCTGAGCCCATGTAAGAAGACAATGCCTCAGAGCAAATGAGATATCAGGTGTTCAAGTAGCTAAACAAATTTTGTTGTTGAAACTGTTACCTGTTCAACTCTCAGATACCTCAAAACTGTAACTCATCTTCTTGGACTTAGGTGTCTAAATTTTACTTAAAACTTGAAAAATTAAACTGTGAGCTATTTTCTGTGGTGTTCTGCACTATAGGTCTATACTTATTAATAATATTCTCGTTAATTGCAGCAAAAAACACYATTCATCCACCAAACCTTTTGTATCCAAATGGTGTTGTGATCCTTGAAGYAGAGCTTGGTAAGTTTCAGTTTCAATTCCTGACCTAAAAGCAAAAGAAAATATTTAAATAAGGTATTGATAAATAATTATAGATCTTGATACAGCAAACCAGCTTTGCTTTCTAGGCTGTTGAAGGGAATAAAACTGACCTGCATGCATGCTTTTTTATATTAATTTGTTCCAGGAAAGCCACTTGAATTGGAATGCCGTGTGCAGTTTGGGTTTGAATTAGTTTCTCCAATGAGGGTAACATGGAAAAGAAACARTGAAGAAAATATAAATGAGAAATTGAATCAGCAAACAAGGTAAGGAAACCATCCCACCCTTGGTAGTCTGATTACTTCTACCACCAGCAACAGTTAAAGTCCCTCCATTACAACTTATTGAAAGAAACTTAGAAGGCTGTTTTCTTTCACCTGGTAATGTGTATGTCCACGAGCATGTCACAGGCATATGCCCTTCATGTACTGGTGGCACACATTGATGGCCATAAAGTCAAGAACTGAAACTCTGCACAATCTTAGCTCTTCTGCCTTAGCTCATAGACAGCTTCCACATGAGCGGTGCTTGGTTGTCTRTGCCTGCATCAGTTCTTTTCAAGTTCTTGTTTTCAAGAGTTCTTGAAAACCCTGTTGTGCCTTGCTAACAATTCCCACAATCTGTCTTGGGGAGAGATCTCTGAGTGGGAATAACTCAGATCAGTAAAACAGTACTGTGGACAYTGAGAGGAGTTTGTGTGCCACGGATATCAGGGTGTGTTTACAGGCTCAGTCTGAGCCCTTGCAGCACTGAATTTCAGGACACTGATTTTTAGGAGTCTTCCCTGGCAAGAATTACCATACTCTGCAGAGAAAAAACATGTAGGGGAAAGGTTTCCTGTGACTTGGGAACCCCCAGAGTCACCGCACTTCCCTTTTCTTCCTGTTGTCATTCACTTATGCAGTGCTCAACTTGGGCAAGCAACAGAATTGAGGCAACACAGACAACTGTGTCCTTCACTRCACAGCTCTGAGTCAACTTTATGGTAAATTTTCTGTGCACCTGGGGAACTAAAAGCTCTGCTGTCACTGCTGWAATCAAGTTCATCATAGGAGTCATGAAGGAAAAAAAAAATCCGAATGATGGTATCACACAGATACATGCACACACTCATGAGGTGGACTGGATATTAGATTTTCCTAACTTTAGAATGTTTGGATTTGGAATATTCTTCTTAATACCTTTTTAGATTTCTTCATATGTAGAGTTTCTGTTTGTTTCTTTTTAATACAAATAAATGAAACATCCCCAACAGATTGGTTGAATCCTTGCCCATGATCATTCCTACRCATCTTGAGGCAGCAGAGGTAGGGCCATGGGATGCTGTCATTTTGCAGTGCATGACGTGAGATGCCTCTTAGGATGACCCAGAGATGCTTGTACTTGTGGCTTGCAAAAGGGAATGGTGAAACTCARAAACCCTGGGTATTCTAGAGTGATTGCAGGCACACTAGTTATGGGATATATTACCCAYATATTTCACACAGCCCTGAATGGATTCCTCTGCTATGTTTTCATTTCCTATACTTCTGTCCCTTTTATCTCTCTTACTCCATTTGCCTGTCCTGTCCTTGGGCTTTTGCATCCCCTGTGCAAGAGTCTGTGCTGCCCAGTTCTTTTTTGACCAGCTAGTTCTCTCTTGGGGCTCATTTTTCAAGTTTCATTTCTCTGCATTTCTGCCAGAAGAATATTTTACATCTTACAAAACGGCAATTAACCTTAAAAAAGTAAAGGAGAGTATATATTGAAAACTAGGCAAGTGGTAAGTATTTTGTTGAGTTTATTAATTAAGAATAAACCTTTCAGTCTTCAGGTCTATCAAAGTATTTTTTACAATGTTAGTATTTTCTTACAATGTATAAACCAAATGGAGTCCTAAATCAGAATATTACATCACCATTAAAAGTTCAAGTTGAATGTTAAGAAGTTGCAAGCTCCTCTTTTTTCTTTTTTGTGTAAAACATTGGAACATTGTATGAATGAACACCAAAGGTATCATGCAAATACAGATTTTTTTCTCTCTAGTGTTTATCCAAAAGGTTTGAAGGGACACACAGTTCTTCATATTGCAACTTTGAAAGAAGTGACTGAAAATGACCTAAGAAGCAACTTCACATGCTTTGCTGAGAATTCAGTKGGGAATGCCTCTGCTGTGATCCAGCTGAAAAGAAAGCAGAGAGGTAAACTATCAATTGGTGACTATTTGCCCCTGAAGAGACATTTTGATTTATTCTACTTCTAATAATTAATTCCCCATTGAACCTGACTTTTAGCCAGTGGCAGAAGTTTCTTGAACCAGGTGGAAAAAGTTTGATTTGAGAGATACCTTGAAAGCCACGGTATTTTGAGGATTACTCCTAAGGACAGGTCGGTCTGGGGACTTACTGCAGGTGGGCGAGCCAAGTRGAAGATGGAGAGTAACTGGAAGGAAGAAAAGGAAAGTAGCATCCRTGAACATAAATGGGCAATCGACTAAACTGAAGCAGAGAGGCTGCTGAAAGCAACAGCATTCCCTGATTTACATAGGACATCTCTGTTTGTTTTCCCTGTCATTAGCATGCATGTTTCTGAGAAGTTATTGTAACTGATAAGAATGTGGCAGCCTTTCAAGGCCAAAACGAGAATCAGTATGGAAATTAAAGTGTTGACCCATAGTTCACAGTGGAGTCATCATTGGAGTAGCACAGGAAGATGCCAGCATTGCGCTCTGTGAAGCTTTATGTGTTCTGATATAACTTTTCCATCTCAGGCAATGACCACTTTCAGCACATCTGAGTGTACCAGAGACTGTTTTCTTTGTGATTTCTACCACAGATTGGCTTTTCATACCATCAAAGAGATGCCATTCAAAAAAGGTCCCTTATGGTAGACTGAAACTCTGTGTTAAGGTTTTCAGCTACATGAAATCCTGACTTCCCTAAATTTTGCCAGTGAGATAAGAAAAAAGACTGGGAGATAATTTGTCCCCATTTCTGGACTGAGATTTTTATCTGAGTGTCAGTATTATTTTGGAAACCCAGATTATGATAGACTCTTTTCTTTCTGCAGTGTTGTTCTTATATGTACTGTGCAGTGCCATTTCTACTCTATTTGCATTTGTTTTGTGCACTGCCTTTATTTACCAACACTGGATTGAAATAGTGCTGATGTACCGAAGTTATCTGGCCCACAACAAAAGTACAGAAGGTAAGAAACCTTGTATAATTTAAATTTTCTCCAGTTTCTCTACTGCCTTTTGCCCTGTGGGATAATCTGGCATGAATTACTCACTTGATTWAGTGCTCTTAATGACCCTGTACTCTTTGAGCCAATACAATGACTGTTAAACCTCGCAACATGCTCAGTGAATGCCAATGGAAAAAAAGTCAGATAGTATGAAAAAAAAAAACCTAACACCAGCTGAAATGTCAGTTAGACTTTTACACTAATTCACCCATAGGAAATTAGAGTAGGAAGTTGCATTTTGGCAGTCCATTTGCAGAGAATAATTTAGCATYGCCAACATTTAAAATCAGTCTTCAAAAAAGTTCAACAAAACCTTTGGACATGAATGAAATCACCTTGCATAACAAAGTGAAGGACTCCRGAGTCTATTCTATTTTTCACTTGTAGCCAAAAGGTTTCTCAGCAGAATAAACAAAAGAGAGAAATAAGGTGATGAAGGGCACTAACTGAGAAGTGAATATTCAGGAAATATTCATATTTCCTTTCTAAAASCTTTGGAAACAGCTTGAAATTTGCACTTGAGTGATTAGCCTTTGATTTTTCAAGTCTCTGTAGCAGCATTGCCCTATCATCTCAGTTAAAACAGGCCACAGAAATAGTAGACAGTGTAAAAAATCTATCAGGAGTCACTATGACTACTTCAAAGAACTTAGCATATAATTTTCTTATGGGGATTGAAAGGATTCTGGTAGTTTGTGCACGAGAAAATTTTTCTAAAARTTCCTGCATGCAGTTTGAGGTAGAGGTGTCTGAGTCTGTTTTTGAGTTTTCCTCTGTACCTTACATGTGAGTGTGAAACAACTGTATCTAGATATCTGTAAATACATACACAATTAGAAAATTAACTGTCCTTTTGGAAAACATTTTTGTGAGCCCTAAAGCATTTGGCATAAGTGATCTGGGAAATCACACAAAAATTCCCCTGTACTTGGTAACAATGTGATTTAAGGACCTGTGGAAAGTCCCTAGAGCACACCTTGCATGTCAGTAGGACAGAGATAGACCTGCCAAGATTTGTGCATTGAAGACATCGTTCGGTTCCATTGTGGCACCTTCTATCCCCTGAGTGTCCCCTGACTCTCATGTACCTCGTGCACACAGCACCATTTGCACTGTAGGGGTATATGGGCTGTGCAGATCAACCATGCCCACCCAGATAATTTTCTGTCCAAGGAAAATGTTGTCACCTGCAGGATTATGTCCTTCTCACTTGATGTAGATGCATATCAAGTCACCTGAGGTATGAAAGGGCTTGCTCACAGASCAGCAAAGCAGCAGTTATGACTTGATTTTGCTGTTTCCTCCCTTTTATTATTTATTCTCTCACGTCCCTCTCAGAAGAGAATCAGGGAATTGAAGAATCCTACAAGATTGGAAGATACCCCATGGCACCTGCTCAAGGCAGAGCCAACCTAGACCAGACTGTGCAGGACCTTGTGGACAGAGAAGCCACAACCCCTCTGGAGAATATGCTCCAGTGTTTGACCCCTCTCACACTGAAAACTTCTTCACTAACATCTAACAAGAATTTCCCTTGCTGCAACTTTTTCTGTTTCAGGATTCTCTCCTGTTACTGACTCCATCATCTTTGTACCCTTCCGTTTGGTAGTTGAAGGCAGCAATAAGGACACAATTTTTCTCATGCCTCTCTAACCTTTAGGCTGCTTCATTAGCCAATTAAGATATATCTYTTAAAACTCCTGCCTTCTTCCACAAGAAGAAAGAAATAATGCAGGATACTTGATACTAGCCCTAATAGTATCAATTTGCTTAAGTCAGGTGTTCATTTCCTACACTTTGAGCATCTTAAATATTTGTACCAATAATTGCTCAGCTTGTAATTGTCCTGTACAATTATGCAAAAAAAAAAAAAATGGCCTAATGATGCTTACTTTGTATTTGTTTTTAACTTGCTATTGTAATAGTAATATTTAAGAGAATGTGTTAATGGCTGTTGTCTAATAAGATTGCAGTGACCTCTGTGGGTTGAATGAGGAACACCTGGCTGTAGTGCAATTTATTGTTATTTAAAATCTATTTTTAAAGGAGCTTTAGTTTAGGGTATAGATGAATTGAATTTCAGCTAAACCAATCTAGTGACCCTCTGTCCCACCTTTAATTCCCCCATTAGTCCTGTGTACCTGCTGTTATTCATTCACTCTTGTGGGCCTAAATTGGCTCAACTTGGCAGAAAAATAACTCAGTAAAAGAAAATTAGTAGCCAGCAAAATGAATAATCTTCCTTGTTATCACAAGAGCTTCAGCACCAGTAGAAGGATGTGGTTGAAAAGTGTGTGTCCAGGAGCAGAGGGGAGAAACAGAGATGCAACCTGTGTTGTCTGATCCCATTCTTGGCCCCAAACCTAACCTGCACACTTCTCTTTTGTTTTGATGACATGCTTCCTGCTATGTGCTGGTTCTGTATATTGTCGTTCAGCCCGCCTCATCCATATTAGTTTCCTGAATTTGCTTTACAGATGTGCTTTTCCAGATCCTGTGGGAACTTGGTGGCTGTAGCTCATATCTGTGACCCTAATCTTACACCTAGGGATAGAAATCAGGATGTTAACATCGAGGTGTGTAGGTCATGGTACTCAACACTTAGGTGTCTGTGCTGGACAAAGGTGTCTCATTTCCCAGGCAGTGAAGGTACGGTCAGTGTGGTGAAATCTAGAGGGCTTGTCAGCTTAACCTGCTGCAGTACCCTGCAGTGGGACCCTGCTCTAAATAGGTTCATTTCTCTCACTATACTGACATGTGATACAGCTCAGCTAGTTGAACATACGTGTCCGATGTAATTTCAGCTGCCTGAGGATGTCCTGCCATTCCAAAAGAATTGAGTCTCCAACACTTCCCTTGTCAAATCTAGCCTTAAATGCCCTCAAGCAACTGGGAAACTGGACTGGGTCCACTGTACCTTTTGTTTTCACCAGAAATTATTTTTTTAAATGTTACCACTTTAAGAGTACTTCAGATTTTGTTCAGCAAATAGATACAATTGCTTTTGCCTTGCAGTTAAAAATGGGTCTAACTCAGGACATTGCTACTAGGGTGACTCAAAGCTAAGAAAAATTCTTTACCCATGTGCACCTTACAAACATCCTTTTAATGAGACTTAAACAAAGTTCAACAACTGGGCAGTACCTGCTGTTTGAGCTGATACTTTGATCAGACTTATGTTTTGCACCTTACACAAATTTCTGTTTACACAGTCTATGAAGTCGGCATGTCTTTTGCAAGCAGGTAATATTTAAGAACATTGTTCCTTCAAGATTCATTGTATTTTAAAAGGAGCTTTTGCCTGGAGGGGACCAGATCTTTTAACTACCTTGCACTGACCATCTGTAGTTTCCTTATTTGTTTTGGAGGCATATGTCTACAAAACTTTCAAGACAGTGAGGAGGAAGGTTGTCTTAGGWAACTGGATAGCTGTAATCCACGAGCAGGTCATAATTTTAGGTTTGTGTTGTGCCTACTTAAATAGAAATAGATGGAAACTGAGCATTAAGAAAGAAGCTAAATGCTTCAGCCAGATTTGTTAATGTATACGGTGTATTTATTTATGTATTTATTTATTTGTTCATTTATTTGTTCATTTATTTGTTTTAGATGGCAAGGAATTTGATGCATTTGTGTCCTATGCAAAACTGGACTCTTCTGAGAGTGACTCTCCTTTAATTAGTGAGGAAAAATTTGCCCTGGAGCTTCTTCCAGATATGCTAGAAAACAAATATGGCTACAAGTTATGTATTCTGGAAAGGGATATTCTTCCAGGAGGAGGTAAAGTCCTTGGGGATGGTTGAAAATCTTCAATTTTTATAAAATTGTGTTTCACTCTCCAAAAAAACCTTATGCACCAGAGCAACAAATTGTGTAATTTGGTAGTGAATGAATTCTTTAATCTCATAATGTTTTGATCTTTGTATCTGGTCCCTGTGGCTGAGGCATGCATACTTTGGAGTGAGGTCACTGGAAGCTCCTGGGCTGAGATGAAATTTCCATTCTCTGGAAAGGAGACCTCAAACATTTCAGTAGTTACTTCCTGAGCAACTTTAGTCAGTGCTAGCTGCAGTAATTAGAAAGCCCTGAGTATCTGTTCCTGGGAGAGATAATGACAAGTCCAAGCATCCCTCTAGACCCTGCCTAAGCCAGTTGAGGTGTCAGCTGCTCCCTTCATCTCCCAAGCAGAAAGTTGTGTTCTTCAGTTATATACAAACAGCCGTGGAACCCTCTGGTAGCAGACACATTTCTGGGGGTTGTGTGATTGCTCAGTGTTCCTGTTCTTGGCTTTCCTTGGGTTTTAGCTGTTGATAAAGGAATTGATGTTATAAAAACTCCATTGTAGAATGCAATAACTCTCACCATTTCCTCTSCAGCATACACAGATGAAGTTGTAACAGCTATTAAACAAAGCAGACGGGTAATAATTATTTTGAGCCCAGCCTATGTCAGTGGACCAAGCATCTTTGAACTGCAGGCAGCAGTGAACTGTGCGTTGGAAGATAAAAGGATCAAACTAGTGTTAATAAAGTTCCAGGATTTCCAAGAGCCAGAGACTTTGCCTCCAGTAGTGAAGAAAGCACTTCGGATTTTACCAATCRTTACCTGGAAGTCTTCCTTTTCCGCTGCTCCACACACCAAGTTCTGGAAATATATGCGTTACCACATGCCAACGAAAACTAAGATGCTGGGAAATTGCAGCCTGAAGGGCTTATCCCAAAGATTATTCAGACTGGTATATTGATAGCAGAAATTTCACAGGGGGATGACATCAGGCTCAGGAATGGTGACATGATTGTCAAAGACCTTTTCTATTTCATCTGACCACTGTCAGCTGTCACTACAGCCAGCAAAAACTCCCTCTGAAACAGTCAGGGGTACTGAAATGTGACAGTGCTGTAGTCCCACAGTAAAACTGTGCCACTGTGTGGAACCATAAATGTGAATTATCTTTCAGAAATTATTATTTTATTACATTTTTTTGCTATATTTATTATCCTCTTTTGCTCTGATTTTGAGCATACAACATTCTTTGCACTGCATTTCTTTCTGGAATATTTTTATACTTGTTTTCTAGAAAAAGATTAAAAAAAGGGAACTCCAGCAGAAGCTTGCAGTTTAATTTTCTGATGCAATCCAGTGACACAAACCCAGATTCTTCAGATGAGTTACCTCCTCCAGTAGGAGCACCATGGGACACTGCTACAACTGGGTATGCCAAAGGAATCCAGAAAAGGAGGATCACTATATAGGCTTATTCCAGGCATCTCCATCTCTTTAACGAGAGAAAGAATTTTGCCAGTTGTGAAACGTTTAATGCTCAGAGACACCTGCACCTGATCATTGCTGATCCTGTCTGGTGCTGGTCACTCAATGCCCACTGAACYTGTTAGTATGGGTGTGTTGTAGGTGTAAATCAAAACTTTGATTGTCACAGCTAGTAGGCTTCCAGGGACTCTGAAATCTTTTCCTAGTAGTCCTCTAGCTGCCAACTTTCCAGGGTCCATACCAGTTACTTTCAAACCATCTTGCAGTCTGTGTGTCTGTGGCTGTAGCTGAGTGAAATGCATTGGTCAGTGTTAAGAAAYCTGAGTGGTGTAGCCACTGTGTTCTGCTGACTTCATTTGGCCTTCAAGTTAAAAAACCCTTGTTTCATAATTCTAATTGAATACTGCATCTGCCAGAGTCCTTGTTGGAAAGGGATTTCAAGGAATACTGCTGTTAACAGGATCAGTATACTGGAAAAAAAGAACTCTTGCAAGCAGGCTGAGTCAAGTGGAAGATACTCTCTGTCCATGAAGGGACATTCAGTCTGTGAGACCAGTTGGTCTGAAGGAATCCCCTCCCAAGCACATGCAGTGTGGTTGCAGAGTCCTCAGAACTAGTTGTTTTGGGGTATCACATCTGTTCTCACCATCTGCACTCTCTGTACTGTCTTCCAACACAATCAAATCATTGCTGAATTTGAATAATTTGAACAACTTGTCAGTAAATTAAATGCACTCACTTCTAATGTAATACAGCCTCTAGAAGCTTCTAATGAAGGGCACTATGCACACCCTGTTATCCCTACATTAAACATGGCAGGTTTTGTGGAAGAGGGGAGAACGTGCTGACCTTTAAAATAAATGCTCCATCAGAGTGAACACCAGTTGGAGAAGCATAATGTGTCGGCCCAGTAAATGCCCTACTGATATGAGTGAAACAAATGCCAAATACTAGACATTTCAAGATGCAGTTTAGGCATGTGATGTGACTCAAGCCTTCCTCATTATGTAGATATTACCGACTGAGTTGCACACGTGTGTAAGAGAGGGAACCCCTTTCCAAACGAGGATGTAATTTGCTCTGTCCCCCACCAGATGTCCCTACGGCGAGCCCTGCACAGCCCCTTTATTTGCACACCGAGTAGTTTTGTTACCAGGTGAGACAGGACCAGCGAGCAGTGCCAAATGTGGTGCCCGAGGTGCCAGTTGTGCTGGGGAGGCAGCCGGGGACAGGGTGAGAGAGGAAGGCACGCAGCTCTCCTGTCTGTCCAGGCTGCCACCACCTCTCCCAGCTGATGCCATTCACTCGTGCTGCTCTTGCTGCCTGAACGGTGAGCATTGAAAGACTTTTTGTTTTGTTTTATTTTGTTTTGGGG
>NW_026623343.1:136774-144663 GCF_030028575.1 Malurus melanocephalus
AAAAACAGAGAGGCTGGATAAATAATGTAGTTGGAAAGGTGTTTTTATTCCTCAACAGGGTGATGCTGTGGCCAAGGTTTTTCTGGGTCAGAGGAACCTGCACAACCGGTATCTTCATACAAACTCCAGGTCCGTCTGTAACACAAGGAACGGGGCAGGCACATTAGGACTATAAAATGCCCTCTAACAGGCAAATGAAAGAGCCCTGAGGAAGAAGTGGCTGTAGCTACGTGCAGTGTGAATCAGCAGGAGTRACTTTGCACACCTTCATGAATCCACTACGTGCTAAATCTGTAAGAAAATCGTCACCGCCCCAGACATGGGCTCTGCCATGCTTGCACACGCAAAACTTTCCAACTTGCTGCTGTGGCTGTTGAGTGTGRTATCCTGCTCTGCTGCTGCTGATGGGGACGAGCCCAGCGTGGGCAAGAGGTCCTTGTCTCAGTATGAACCTGATTCTGAGGGTGCTCTTGACTCTTTGCAAGACACGAGGCTACATGTTTTCACCCTGGACTATGACTATGTGCAAATTCCGTATGAAGTTACTCTTTGGATTCTCCTTGCCTCTTTTGCCAAAATAGGTAAGAAAAAAATGGGATCTTGGGTCCTCCTAACTTGGAAAGAAGTTTAAAAAGTACAGTGTAACCAAGTAACGTCCTTGCATTTTGTAGCTGGGATTGATTTTACAGCGTCTGTCCTCTAAAGAACAGGTGTGTTCATTACCACAGCAATGCCAAAATTCCACCTGAGAATGATTCCATCTTAAGTTAACGTGTGACCTCTAACCCTCCTGTCTCTTGGGCTGTGAATGGCAAGCAGGAACAGAACTCCCTGGCACAGTGCTGTCCATTCATTTTCCTAGTCCTTATACATCACAAGATAGTGGAACTTGCAACCTGAAACAGCTGTAGAAATTAGTTACACCAGACTGAGATTTCAAATATATTGACTTTTGGGGGAAACATGTAAAGAATTCTTCATTTGTGTGAATAAGAGGAAACATTTCCCTCCGAGTCTTTTTTTGACGTATTTGCTCTTTAAAGTTGGTGTGAAAAGTAATACCAGAGGAGAGAGATTGAGAGTCTCTGAGGGTGTGGGTCATCAGAGATGTAGGGTAAGTACCTTTTGAGTACACACCAATGCATCTAGCTTCTATTAGAGCTCCATGTGGTTATCTGAATGGGGAAACAACTTGTGGAACAGTAATTGCAGTAGGGATAGCAAYTAACGCAGCAAAAAGGCGCATCATATCTTATGCATTTTCATGGCTGGGCTCAAATTATTTTGACCATTCAGAATTAATGGAGCAATATAAAATAAATGAAGAAGATGGTAATAATGGGAAGAGCTACACACATAAATTCTCACTTTTCTTTTGACATTTCCGTGGGATTTTCAAGTATTTCTATTGAACAGGCTGGTTGGTGAGACTATGTTTTTCTGGAGGTGACTGAAGGGAAACATTTTTCATGTCACAGTCACCCAACTGACAGAAATCATTAGCACTAGCCTTAATTTGCCAGTTGCATTATAGCTGATGCCCTCAACCCAATTCCTACAAATGTCTTCACTGCTAACATAACAATCAAAATTTTCACAAATAAAATTTGTGGCATCAGCAGAGTGTGCTAATAGCAAACATATGGACCAGATTCTTTATTTTTCATTCATAAAAGCACAGGACTTGTCATATGGCACATCTACTCAATATTCTTGTTTTGAGCAAGAAATAGATACTTTTGAAGAGCTTTGTGATGACTCACAGGTGGACCTGTTCCTTTTACTGTGAGTTTTCAAATAATATTATTTTTGATGAAAAGTGTGGAGCTGTTAATTTCAAATATACTTGGAAGGAAGAGTTAGTCTGAATAATCTGGTTACCCAGAGATGAAAGTTTCAAAAATCTTAGATAGATTTTTTAGTGTTTTATTGAAGTATTGTCTTCTTTCTGGATTTCAAGATTTCAGGGTGGGAAACAGTTTCAAGATCTTGAAAGGCAAAACAATCCCCTTATTCTGTCAAACTAGCAGAAGACTTGAAAATTAATTTTAAATTAAAAAGTAGATGAGTARAGTTATGATATTAACATACCTTTAGGTTTAAAAAAAAAACCAGTGTCCTAAATAAATTATCAGAAATGTCATAAAAATATTTTTATGTTCCTTTGTTTTTAAAGATTGATAATTCAAATGTCAGAGAAATACCATCATGGCATAACCTTCTAGAGTTACAAGATGAAGGCTGACCTAACTTCAGGCATGGAGTCCAGACACTGGATTTCAAGGTTTCTTAGACTGCCTCATTCTCATTCTTGTAAATGAAAATTTATGACAGTTTCTCGTATAGTGACTAGATGAGCCAGTAACAGGTGGGCAGTAAGGATTCTTGGCAATGTTTTCTTCCCAAATTGTGGGGGATCTTTTCAAAGAGGTTTCTGTCTTCTCAGAAGTGGAGCCTTAGCTCAGACACACATGCTCGGAAATCAGGAGCTGGGCAGCAGGAAGAGAAGAAATGAATGTTTAAACTCATGCCCTGCTTTAGTGATACAAGTGTGGGAACTGAAGGCAGCAGTACTGCCTGCTTTTACCTTCATTATCCTTAGAGCAAAAGCTGGCTGTCTGAAGACAAAGTGTTCAAACCCAGTCAAAACCACTGTCTGACTTCAGGTTAATTTAAACTTAAATAATACCCTAATATTTTCTTCAAGGTTTCCATRTCTATCACCGATTACCACGACTCATGCCTGAAAGCTGCATCCTGATTGCCATTGGAGCACTAGTAGGAGCAATCATCTTTGCCTCCCATCACAAATCTCCACCAGTGATGAACACTAGCATTTATTTCTTGTATCTCCTCCCACCCATTGTCCTGGAGGAGGGTTATTTCATGCCAACTCGCCCATTTTTTGAAAACATTGGGTCCATWCTGTGGTGGTCTGTTCTGGGAGCTCTGCTAAACTCGTTTGGGATTGGACTCTGCCTCTATGGAATCTGCCAGATCGAAGCCTTYGGCCTGAGTGACCTGAACTTGCTGCAGAACCTGCTCTTTGGCAGCATGATTTCAGCAGTGGATCCCGTGGCAGCTCTGGTGGTTTTTGAAGAAGCCTCAGTTAATGAGCAGCTTTACATGATGATCTTTGGAGAGTCATTGCTAAACGATGGCATAACGGTGGTGAGTTTCTTTCCACTCCTTGTCTTCCCCCSTTTGGACTCTCGTGGCTTGTAGGGTTACTGGGTACAGGACAGGAACAGCTCTGAGGAGATCCTAATACCTGATTTATTTTATGAATACTCCACTTGTTTACACACAAGGGGTTTTACCGTATCCAAAAACTACATCCTATATTTCCTCTTTCAAAAGCATGTCTTATAGAGCTGCTGGAAGAGGGAAACATACACATAATATGAGATTTGCTCTTGCATTCACTGAAGTGAATGGATAAGCTACAGCTGATTTTCCTTGTTGGATCAGTGTAGGACCTTGGAAAGTTCTTGACATTGTGAAAGCAAATAAGCAGAAAATAGTAKGGCTTAAAGACCGAAGGCAGCAAGGGTAGAAATACAGGAGACCCTGCTTTGTCATATACTTAAGAGAGTCCTCTGAGAAAACAAAAAAAAAAAGAAAACAAAAAAAACCCACCAAACAAAAACCCAGCAAGCCGGATGTGGACAATTTCTGGAGGCCACGCTCTGTCCTCCAGCCCCTTCTAGAAACTTCACCAGAGACCTTAGACAGAAATTCCAAATACCACTAATAATTTCACATAACTCTGTTTCAATCAGTAAAATAATTAATATCTGACAAACATTTGCCTTTTTTGGCTGTCTTGTCGTAAGTATACAGAAAAAATGTTTCCTGAATAAAAAAGATTTTGTTTGGTTGGTTGTGAGTGTTGTTTTGGGTTTTTTTTGTGGGTTTTTTTAGTTGTTGTTATTGTTTGTTGTTTTTTTCTTTTTGATAAGAATAGGGTGTTTTCACAGAGYTCCTTTGGCTAATATTTTCCCCCTTATCTCATTAGTTCTGCTAAAATTGCAGCAACCTGAAATTCTAGCTGTAAAGCAGAAGTGACAAGAACATTTAAAATACGCATGTTTTTCAAGGAAGAAATTTCAAGCAGGAAATTTATTGCTCAGAAACCAACAGGACTGCTCATGTGGCTCAAGTTAACAGCAGGTTAAGGAGTTCCAGTAGATAAGATCTTCACAGAATTTAAATCACAGGAATCTAAGCCACATAAAAACTATTCAGATACTGCCATACATGAAGTACAGCACAACTCAGACTTGTAAAATCTGTACAGAGTTCACTGCTGAAAGGGTTCATGGGAGAATTGCAGTTTATGAGTAGTGAGAAAAGAAAAAGGAACGAAGTARCTCCCTGCAGCCCCAGCCTATTGATCATAAACCCTTTCTCTTGGCAATCAGAGAAATAGGGCTGATGTAGAACTAAGGGACAAATGTTATTTAATTTACATGCCAACTATTTGGGTGCTGCAGTTGTAACAGAAAAATCCCCRATGAGTCTATCATTTACACTTATCTTTTTGGTTTATTCAGATACTGACCTCAGAAACATAATACCTTTTTCACACTGGAAGAACTTGTTTCTTGCTTTTTTTTTTGATGGGCTCACTACCTTGCCTTTCCTTTTCTCCCAGCTATTTATGATGCAGATCCAACTCACAATGGTATTTACCTGAGCATTCAGTCAGGATCCTGTTATAGGAAAACTGCAGTGACAGAAAGCCTTTCAAAGCAGTGGGATTTAGGCACGCCTCAGCAGCATTGTGTTATTAAAAGAGATGAAAGGGCTGTTCATGGGGTGTGTTGGGTACATTTCTGAGAGTTCCCATTGCCCCATATACCTCATCTGGAGCTCATCTCAGAGCAGCTGCATTGCCACTGGTTTGTCACTTCCTGCTATTGCATCTCTGCATGAACCACCACACATCCCTTTCCTGGGCATTTGAGTTTTCAGAATCTCTACCTSGATTCACACTTAAGACTGAGGTATTTGCCACTTGAATGAAGTCCAGCATTATCCCACTTTTTTCAGACTTCAAAACTGTTTATCTCAGGTGTCTTACTATTTCCTTCTCTTTCTCTCCTAAGAGTTTTATTTGAGTTAACTCTAAGTGTTTAAAAAAGATAATATCACCAAGATATATTAAGCATAGATATTTTTTTATTGTTTAAATACAAATACCCTCTGGTTCTCTCCAGCTGGCTTATCAGCTTGAACATTTTTTCCCTAGCAGGAAAAACTGGTATGRATTTTGTTGAACTTGTGTATTACATTTGAGGCAACAATAGTTCTGTCTCCTATATTTAGTTCAATATCCTGGTATAAAAATAAGTACAAAATAACAGATTGTGGCATTAGAATTATAATCTACAAGTTATGACTGTACCTTAGGGGCTGGTACTTTTTACTATTCTCCTCAGTAGGGCCAAGTCCATGGATGGAACAAGGAAGTTCCAGATCCTGTTAATTGTTTCTTTCCCCAGTTATTTCTGAGTGAACTGTTAGCATCAGAACAGTTCAGACAGCAAAGGGCTGGAACTATGATACATCATACTTTAATGGAATTTCACAGCCCTGTTCAAGAAACTGTTGTAAATCCAGTGCAGATCTTATTCAAACCTCAACTCAGGTGGAATACCCTGATTTTGCTGTGAAGTGTTTCAGGCATCTGATGCTCTGCTTCCACACATACATAAATAATTTTGTTTCTACACAGGACCTGAACACCTGTATGCATCAGGAAATGGAATATCCCTRACTGCTTCATCTCTGAGGCTTGAGTTTAGAAAATACTGTTAACGCCCATATATCATGCTGTATTGAAAATGAATGGCAGTGATAATACTCTAATGAAACCCTCTCTTCTTTGTATGCAGCAGAACAGTTAAATCTAATACATGCTGAAGACCCAAGTAAAATTATTTTTTTATTTGAGGAGATTTGAAATTGCTACAAATTGGTGTCACTGGAAAAGACTTTGACCACTGGTTTGGGTGCTAGGAAGGAGGATGGAAATATTATCTGCTCCTGCTGTAAAAGTTTTTCATTGTGCTTAGAGTAAAACTAACTACAGTGGTCAGAAAGAATTAGCAGGGTGGTAAGAAAGAAGGCAGGAATTTGTCAATCTTTTGTTCCAATGCTTCTGAAGTGGATGGTATGTGCAGTAATTGTACATAGACACCTGGATCATGGAGCAGTCCCTGGGGAGTCCCCAATGGCAGCAGTGTCACACTCTCTCTGTCACTCCCTCATCCTAAGAGCTGCCCAGGGTACAACATCCTCTCCAAACAACCCAAAGGATGATCTTGCCAGAGCTGCTACATGAGACCATTATCAATCCATCCCTCCTTTTTGTGTGAACRAAAGTCTCCTAATCTGATTCAGGCTTTCCTACTTGTAAAGAGTTCCAGTACTCTGTTTACTGGCATAAACACTGCAATGCAACTCAGCTGAGCTTTATATGTACACTTACAACAGTGCAGGTTGTTGTAGAAAAGAGTTTCCTCTCACAAAGCATGTTACAAACAAAAGAAAAGGAAATTATCTCATATTTCCATAGCTTTCATTTTGATTCCAAACCATCAAAGTTAAATCATATAGACACTTTAGGAACTAGAAAAGAGGAAAAGAGAATCTTGTTAAGTCATTTGCTGAGAATAAATTTGTTTCTTCCTAAGTCAGCATAGATTCATGCCTTGGTATCATTTGTACAGAATMACAAGTCTTGGAAAGAGGTCAAAATATGCAAGAAGGGGAAATAGAGAGAAAACAGGCTCGAAAATTAAAAGCTATATGGTAGGAACAGTGAGTTCTGCTGACTGTGGAGACATGAACTCTTTTTTCTTATCTGACAGTGAAGAGCCAAATTTCGTATACCAGCATTAGGAAAAAAGCAGTTCTAGGTATTTTCTTATATGAAATATTTGGTTTGGYTTTGTCTGTCTCTCWGAACTATTAGCAATGAGCCTCCTGKAGGACAGACTGTGTGACAGCTCAAGGTCATTTGTCCCCAGCAGCAATTTAAGATTAGATAGTAGCTGAGCAGTAATTATTATCCTAATGAGCTTGACACTTCTACCTGCAAATACCTGCTTTAGTCTTCTTAATAACCTTCTGGAATTAAGTAGATGAAGAAGAAGGACCAAAGAAAATCATAAAATGTAAATTACTTTGGTCTATTTATTGGTTTTGAACTAATGCTTTAGCTCAACGGCTTTGGAGAGCTGGTGTCTTTAGCTGTTTCCCAAATTCTCTTCAAAACTGAAAGGTGACTTTCATGTGTTACACRCTCACGGTAAACAGATCTGACAGGACTTAATATTAAATGATTGTCAGCAACCTCTAAGGCCTTTTTATTACTGCACCACTCATTACTCTGGAAATTTTCTATTGGTTTCTAATAGATGAATGGAAGTGGAAGATGCTGAAAACTTTTCATTACCGATTTTTGCAGAATAGAAATTATTGCCAATAGAAGTGTGGTAAATTTTTCTGCTCTAAACTAAAGTTATCCTTACAAACAAAACTATATAATACATTACATAAATGATAATTTGCATTAAATTCAATCTTTCTTCTAATCKGACATTATTTTCTTTCAATTGTTGTAATTTCAAGCTTTCTAGTCAAAATATGTGAAGGATCTTAAACTATTTAGAGTGCCACAGTATTTGGTCCTGACTTGGAGATTGTACTCTGGGGAGGTGGTTAAATGGCATCATACCCCAAATATATGAGGATAGAGAGACTTTATTTATCCAGCTAGGGACAATATGAAACTGAGGCTACCATCTTCCCTTCCCTTCCCTTCCCTTCCCTTCCCTTCCCTTCCCTTCCCTTCCCTTCCCTTCCCTTCCCTTCCCTTC
>NW_026623343.1:144713-163487 GCF_030028575.1 Malurus melanocephalus
ATGTTTCATGGTTTTTATATATCAAATCTTTTGAAAAGCGTATAACATTCCTGAGTTCAACTTCATTCCTAGTGAAGTTTGTCCAGTCTACTGATCCTATAGATAACCTAAATGGGATTTAAGTCAAACATGTGATTTTTAGTCCCTGTCCTGCCCCATCCTGCATTAGAAAGAGAATGTGGAGCGTAGAGCCTGGGCTTTTAAAGGTACCCAGCTGGGCTTTTAACATCTGCTACAAAGAAAAACAATTTTACTTTCAGAAAACAAACAAAAAGCATATTTTTCATTATTTCATTTGCATGTGGTCCCTCAGTAACTTTCTTCTCTTACATCTTCTATTTCTTCTACCCTTCTTAKTTTTGTTTTTCAGTACATTTAACAGACCCTTAATTTTGTAACTTGTTAAGAACCAGCTGAGATTTCAGTTATTACTTTGCTGATTTGTCTAAAGCAATTTCAGGCATACATGTACACACATTGTTTCACCTATGAAATGAGTAAGTGTGCCAGGTTCAGAAAGATGCCTGACTGCTGTATTCTTAYTTTTACATGTAGGTTTTATATAACATCTTCATCGCCTTCACCCAGATGCACCGGTATGAAGAAATTGAGTTCATCGAYGTCTTTGCTGGTTTCGCTCGTTTCTTCGTGGTGGGGYTGGGTGGAGTYGTGTTTGGMRTCGTATTTGGATTTGTCTCAGCATTCATGACTCGATTCACCCACAACGTCTCTTCAATCGAACCCCTGCTGGTCTTCATGTTCAGCTACCTGTCATACTTGTCTGCTGAGACCCTTTACATCTCTGGCATTTTGGCGTGAGTATTCCTTACAGCTTTTGGATGGCCTCTTGGAGGAAGTGGTGTTGTTTTGTGGTGGTTTGCTCAAGGTTGGTACAACACAGGCRTTCTGTCTCTGGCTTAGAGATCTGCAGTGGAGAGCTTTTTGGAGATGTGTAAAATGCAGTGGTAACCAGGAAAAGCAAACCCTCAGTCAGTGTAGGGACAGATGTGCTGTTTAGGAGTGTTGGCAAAAGCACTGCAAACTGTGGGTAAAGTGGCCAGTGCTGCCACCATCTGTCTGCTACCTCTGAGAAGATCAGCAGCAGGAGAGAATGATTTGATCATGGATCAGTTTATCTGTTTATTTCTAAGCAGCATCACCATCAGTGTATAAGAGAGACATAAAGCAATGAGCATGGAAAACATAAAGAACATCCAAGTGCTTGCCTTTYTATGTAGCATTGAATATCAGCTCTATCTGATTTACTGGAATTACATGACATTTAAACTGCATCACGGGAATTGAAACTGGGCAAAACCAGATGAAAGAGAACATCACCTACACATGTATACTCATAGTCATGTATATGAATATTGAAAAACGTATTTTGATGTGGTCAGGATAACTTGATGCTGCTGTAATGCTGGGGATGTGTTCCTCAGTGTATGTGATGGCGTGGGTGCCTGCTGTAGAGAGCAAGCTGACATGTTCTTGACTGCAGTAAATGCAGAGAAGGTGAATATTGTGGGAAGGAAAGAGGAAAGGAGCTGGAAGAGGAAGGAAGGAATAGAGACTGAAGTGAGAGACTTAAGGAGAAAACTGAAGGTGGCAGGTGACTTTCAAGGGTATCACACCAAACAGCCCATCTGGARGGTAAAGCATAAAGATGAGAACCTCATATTGCCAAATGCTCCAGCTGGTGCTGCTGGCTGCTGTAGGCTCAGTGCACAGCTGGAGGGTAGCAGGAGCCTTGCATGGCCTGTAACAGCTCTGAGCTTTCATGATGGCTCTTGGAGGCCCTCATGTTCTGGAAAGGACTTCCCTTTATCAAGGACAAACCAATTTAAACCTAACAAATACAAGCATATGACTGCTGCTGTYCAGACAGGTGGATTTACTCACCTCAACCTGTAAAACTCTGGTTTCACAGAATCACAGAATAGTTTGAATTGGAAAGGACATTCAAAGGCCATCTAGTCCAATACCATTGCAATAAACAGGGACATCTTTAGGTASATCAGGYTGCTCAGAGCCCCATCCAAACTGGCCTTGGATGTTTTCTCAGRTGAGACATCTGCCACCATTCTGGGCAACCTGTTCCAGTGCTTCACCACTCTCACTGTAAAAGTTTTTCCTTAGTCTAAATCTACCTAAATCTTCTAGTTTGAAACCATTATCCCCTGTCATATTGCAGTAGGTGCTACTAAAAATTTTGTCCCCATMTTTCTYATAGGCCTCCTTCAAATGAGCAGAGTTAGACTTACTACATAGTGAACACTAACACCRTATGGACCCTTTCCTATCTGCACTGCCCAAAGTACTGCTTCCCTGCCTGTTCCTTGCACTGGACTGCATAGMTCTTCATTTCTTTCACTTCTTATTTTCATTAGAGTTCTGAAATCATTAGTAATATAAGAATGTTAATATAATTGGGATTTATTATTCTTACTGCTTCATTAAGGAAATTATTGCTTGTTTTAGAGATGGGAACTTACTGTCACCTTTCTGAATTATTGAGGATTCATTCATTTTTCACKTGGATCATGAAAGTCTATTATGTATGTGTATTTGAAAGTCAACAGTATTAATCWTTAATGCCTAATGGCCTTGTCTTGGAGTGTCCTTGGACATGCTAAATGACTCAGCTCTGCCAGGATACCCTTGAGGTTTCTTTAGTGGAAATTAAACGAACAGAAACTAGAGGAAGGTTATTTAATGAACAGTCATCATTCTCTTAATTCACAAGTTTGGAGAAATATCATTACAAGAAACCCCCAAAGACTAAAATCATATCAGTAGAAACTAGATAGATGATGGKATATGTTATTAGCACAGCACTCAATCTGTGTGTTACCTGTGGAAAATGCAGAGGGGAAAAGTGAATCCCCTTCAGTAGGGCTGATCAAAGACTGCTGCTCCATGGGATTGTCCACAGCATCTGTGCTGGGTGGCTGCTGATGCCTCTGWAGCAGGTTCTAGTCTTGATTAACAGTGAAGAAGTGGAAAACATTCCTTTGTTTCTTTAGGTGCATTACCTGCACCTAGGTAACTAAAGGGAGAAGGACACCTCTGTAGAATAATTGAATTTTCTCCTGCTGTACAACAATGGGCTGCTGTGGTTGGAGAGTGCTGAAACTTGCCCTGGCACTGCTGATCTGSCAGCCAGCTGCCAGGGAGCCGTGGGATCTCTGGCCCTGGCATGGTTCTGCCATGATCTGCCACTGCCACCTCAAGGAAGAATGTCATTAAGAGGCAGGTTATGCCTCTCAAACTGATCCTCCTGAAGGCTGGTACAAAACCAACCTGCCTGTTGTTTGAGACAAATATTTGGTGCTTGCTGGCTCTGTGTTAGACATTCAGGATAAAATGGACTTTGAACTGGCATGTGTTACCCTCACTTCCTTGTCAGGAAGGCTGACTAATTTGTTTCCYTCATCCTCTATGTAAAATAGATTCATAAACCTGAATCAAGATGCTTTTCTATCTAAGGAAATAGCTAATGTTACTAAAGAATTAAAATGCTGTTTGACGTGATGAAGGTCAGAATCGGGTGATGGAGAGTACAAGGTAATGATGGTTGATGTTCTTGACTGAAAGAAGAACAGGTTTGTGGCTGATCTCTGATGTTTTGCTTGATACAGGATGACAGCATGTGCAGTGACAATGAAAAAATACGTGGAGGAGAATGTTTCCCAGAATTCTTATACCACAATAAAATATTTCATGAAGATGCTAAGCAGCATCAGTGAGACCCTGATTTTTGTGTTCATGGGAGTGTCTACAGTGGGGAAAAACCACGAATGGAACTGGGCCTTCATTAGCTTCACTCTGCTCTTCTGCCTCATTTGGCGRACACTGAGTAAGTCAGCTTTTGCAGACAACCTTCTTTGCACCTCTGAGAGAAACCCTTTGGTACAAAGTTGTGTTAGAAAAATCTGTGGGGACCAGCACAACTAGCTTGACAAAAATTTACTAGGTCTATGTTAGTGAGAAGCAAATTTCACAAATATAAATGTGGAGAAAAAGGGGAAAAAATCTGAATGCCAGTCTCCAAGCACAGGCTTAATGTTTATGAGAGAATGGAATTTTTTAGGCAAAATTAAAGTATTATCATGATTACATTTAKAGAGATGTTTATATCTTAATTTACTATATGCCCTTGGGTAAGTGGGCCTCGTAATGATTTCACCATGCACTGTCATTAACTTACTAATTAGATAATGCATATTATCACACTTAGGGTGCTATAACACTACAAGTCCTGGGCTGGGAGTGCTGGAGGCATAGGAAAAGAGGGAAGGAGAAAATTAGCACTGCTAGATAAGTGAACAGGAACTTACAACACACGTAGGCCAGCCACACTATGCTACTGCACCTCACAAGTCAACTCTGAAGTTTTGAACTGCTAAGAAACAGTGCCCATATKAAATGACTCCATTTTTACATATTATATATCCCATTCTTGCAAAGGTCTTTACTCTCTGACCTGTGAGACCAGGATTCCTCTAGCATGGGCAGGGCAGTTTATAGATAATRTCAGATGAGTTGTGGGACAGTTTCTCATCTTCTGCTGATGTCCAGGTTGGGTTGAAAACTGAAAAAGCAGAAGCAATAAGAGGGCTGGTGGTTGGTGTTCTGGAGATGATAGCAGTCCTGGTACCCTCCCTGTAAGTGCCTCTTGACCAGTTTACTGCAACTGTGGAAGCAGAGAGGCAACTCTTGGCCATCTTCTGCCTCATCTAGTGGTACTGTCCTGCCAAACATTCCAGATGATATAAGAAAAGAAGTATGGCTTGCTGGGTCAGACTAACCCTCTAGTGGTGTCTTCAACAGAGTGTGCAGGAGATGCTAACCATGAAAGATTTGCAAGCCCTTTCTGAGCTTTGTTCACCTCCTGCTTCTTCAGCATCCACAGTGACTCTGTTAGAGATGTGTGTGCCTGTGCTCTACAGGGGTCTGCTTTGGACTTGTCTATTCTTTTTTTTTAGTCTGAATGCTCTATTCAGCATTCAGGGTTAAGTTACAGCTGCTGCAACAGAAAGTAAACACATTTACTCCTGGAGARGTGATGAATTATGGAACACACTCAACTCAACCACTACTATTTGCCACTTAGGTTTAGTTTAAAATGTGAGTGAATGGTGTTTTTGAAATTAAAGCTKTTTTTGAAGAGGTACACATGAGGGCCAAAAATACAATTATGTAGGCCACCTGCCAGCACCTCCTTCAGCCACCAGCCCCTGTCTATATTCCCTTTAGAGTCAGAGCTGGTGGCTAATGACACCCCTTGGGGCTCAACACAGACACCAGTATGTTTTTGAAATCTTTCTTAATGACCTGGAAGAAGGAATGGAGTGCACACCAAGTGGCTTTGAGCCTGGCAGAAAGCTGCAGGGAGTAGTCAGTATTCTGGATGGTTTCCATTCAAAGAGACCTGRACAGGCTGAAAAATGGATTGACAGAAAGCTCATGAAGTTCAAGAAGAGAGCATACAAGGACTTCCATGTGTACTGGAATAACTTCATACACTGTATAGGCTTGGAGTAGAGTCAGCAGCTCTGCAGGAAAGGCCCTRGTCTGGTAGACAGCAAGTTGAACACAAGGCAGAATTGTGTCCTTGTGGCAAAGAAGCCATCTCTGTCCCAAGCTACATTATCAGGACCGTAGCCAGCAGGCTCAGCAAAATGGTTTCTTCCCCTTTCTTCAGCACTGGTGGATATATCTGCTGTCTGCAGGGTGCTGTCCCCAGTTCTGGGCTCCCCACGACATGAAGAATGGGATGATTCTGGATCAAGTGAAATAGAGGTCACCAAACTGGTCAGAGGCTGGAGAACACGATGTGCAAGGAATTGCTGAGAGTGCTGAGTCTGCAGCCCAGGGAAGATCTGGCACGAGAGAGAACTTACTACTTTCTGCAAATACCCAATCAGAGGAGAGGAAAGAGAGAAGATGGATCCAGACACTTCTCAGAGTTGGATGGCAATAGGGCCAGAGGGAACAGACACAACTGGGAACATGGGAAATTCTGATTAGACAGTAGGAACCTGTGTCTTAATATGAGAATTCCCCACTGTTGTAACAGAGGCCCAGCTTCGGTTCTTAAAGGCCATCAAGATTTGATTGAAGCTTTGAGCAACCTGATCAGCYCTGCTTTGATTATGGACTTGAACTAGATGGAAATACAAAGGCCTTTTCTAGCAGCAGTGATTTGGGACCAGATAAGTACTGGCTTCAAGCACCTGAGATTAAAGTCCTATTTTTTAAAGTCCTATTTTTAAGTGGCTTATCCTGCAGTCAAAAAGAATACCAAAGAARGAAGAAGATGATGGTTTGACCCTCAAAGCCATTACACATTTCAAGGCTTTTGACTTTTAAGTCTGGGAGCCCTGGAGGAAGATACTGAAGAGGGGAAATTGAAAACAGGGGAAACCTGTAAACTTAAAATACATGCATCTSAACAACTTTATTATATAGGGAAGACACAAATACTCAGCAGCAGAGGTGACATGATTCCTCTGGGTTGACAGCAAAAAGAAAGCAATTTTCTTGCTACTTCTGGACCAAGCATGATCTCTAAATTTTTAAGGGCTTCCTTTGAAACATCCTTCCAATCAAGACAGAAACAATGCTGATATAAAAGCTGTTTGCCAGCCACATGTCCATCCTACTCTCAGACACCAAGGGGAGTGCTAGAGCTATCCAGAGGAAYGCCAAAATATTTTCTGCTAAATTTTTGTGTTAAAATGATTGCAGTTTTTTTCTCTGAAGCTTGAATAAAATAAAGAGAATTGGCCTGAGTGTGATACCTCACATAYGCAGTTTCAGTCTGAGTACCTGATGTCTAACATAGCTATAAGTAGCCAAAAAAGGTCTTGCATGAAGTGATATCCAGCCAYCTACATAACAGTATACTGCTACTGGCTCTGCCTCTAATAATCTGAGTTTATCAGTAACAGCTCTGTAAAATAACACCAGTAATTACYAGCATTTGCCAGCTTTTACATCAGCAATTTTACAGTTTCCTCATAAAACACAGGACATGTTTTTCTTATGGGAAATGAAGAAGAATGAGAGTAAATGAAGCAAATTGCTAGAAGTACTCTGTAAAGAAAAGCTGTTCTCCTTACTAAGCCACAGACTGTCTTATTAATTTAAAATTTTATTAAAAGCAAAATGAAATTTGAGAAATAAACAAGGAATTAGAAGCACAATAAGCCTGAGGATTAAAATTTAAAATGCTATTACTCTTTGCCTTTCAGTGAACCTGTCTGCAGGACTTGTTGGTAAAGCACTGTTCAAAAGCTTTAGGAAGATACTGAGCAGAAAGCAGGAAACATTGCAAGGGAAAGCACAGGAAAAAATCTCATCCAGTCATTTTTCTTGCATCCAGAGCACTTGCAAAAAATGATGCAGCTTAAATATAGGAAGTAAATATTTTCCAGTAAATATAAATAATCGCTCTTTTAAACTGCTTTAATAAATTTAACTCCTGAAGTTATTTAACTCCTGAAGCAGTTAGGAACCACAGAATTTTATCAGAAATATTTCACGCAAGCCAAGTTCAGCAGTCAGTCAGAGAGAAGCTACAAGAAACCAAAACTGAAAAAAACATGTCATGTCAACAGTTCCCCAAGCCAATACACTGTTTTGTTTTTAATATTTTATATTAAATATTTAATATTTAATATATTTTTTCTCCTTGATTAGTAATAGCTGTGGTTTCTTTCACTTCCTAGGTGTATTTGCTCTCTTCTACGTCAGTAACAAGTTCCGAACATATCCCTTYACCTTCAAAGACCAACTCATCATTTCTTACAGTGGCCTCCGAGGAGCCAGCAGCTTCTCTCTTGCATTCTTGCTTCCAGTGAATCTCTTCCCCAGAAAAAACTTATTTATCACTGCGACTCTTGTGGTTATATATTTCACTGTGTTCATCCAAGTAAGTGTGTCTCTTAGTGGATAGATTTCATGTAATAGAGATGACTGAAAGCTTCATACTGAAAATTGCACTGAGTTTACTCTTAGGCTGKGACAAGGTATTGCATTTTAGGGCCAGATTTAGCACTGCACTGTRTAATTAGCCTTTTTAGACCTTTTAGGTATTATAAAAATTATAAAAATTTTGTATTGAAAACATGTATCTTCTAAAATATTCAGGGGAGAGGGGAYATGGTGTCCAAAATTGCTTATGTTAGTTCCATATACATTTCCTGGTGCTTCCAATTTAAGAAGCATTTTAACTTTACATTTCAGCACTGAATCATTCCTTGTAAGTGACATATCTCAAACTGACCAGAAAACAATATTGTTCTATGATGGATTTTCAATTTAATACCTTTATCTACATCTGTCTTGGAGATCAAATACAAATATTTTGAAATCCTTTGTAAAGCAATGTTTAAAAAAGTTAAAGTGTGTAAGTCACATTTGAAAGTATAGGTGTCTGCTTTACATGTTTGGATTATTCCACCTGCCACACAGAATAACAGAAACTTCTAGAGAACTTGCACCCCATATTTTGTATTTTCCAATAGCAAGATCTCAGATCCTCTAAGGTTCCAATGGGGCACTATGCACTTGTGATAAGTAAAGCACTTAGGTTCCAGCAGAATGTTTCAGAAAAAAACAATTTGGTTCTATTTCCCCTTTTAATATGGTTTTCTGTGGCAGTGCAGTAAAGAAATAGGAACAATTTAAACCCGTTGCTAAGTGGAAAAACCCCTAAAATGTTTGATTCTGAAAATATTGAAGTAAATGGTTTCAAGATTGCAAGACCTCACAAAGATAATATTTTCCTTCAAATGAGTCCTGTTTTGAAGATGATTGGCAATGAATCAGTTACTTTACATAATTAGAATGCTCCAGTAAATATAATCTTGCTTTAAAAAAAAACCCTGGAATAAGATTTTTATAAAATGTTTTGATTTTTAATTCTCTTCTGTAGCTCTCCATAAAAATAATAATTAATTTTGGTGTTAAAACACAGCTTATCAAGTTGATTAAAATTAACCCCTTTTGCTTTCTTTCTATGTTTGTCTAAAAGGTAATTAACAATTCAACTCATTATTCCAAATGCAGGGAATCACAATTGGACCATTGGTCAGATACCTGGATGTCAAAAAGACRAACAAAAAGGAATCTATCAATGAAGAAATTAATGTACGAGTAAGTTTTTGAAATCAGTAGCTGGGACCCCAAAAAGAAGAGAATGAGTATTCCAAAAGAGCTGGACAGAGAGAGGCACTTGGAAGACTGGCATTCAATGGAKTTGGACACTCAATGCTTTCAAGAATATATGGAGGAAACCTTAGGAATAATTTTCTAAAATATTAMATCTGATTTACATCCCTATTTAATATCATGTTATAATATCATTTCACAAGTGCCATCGTGTAGTAGGTATTGGTACYGTGACCGTGGGAGGAGAGAAACAGAAAGATAATATTTACAAAATGCACTCAGCATCCTTCTAACTGGATTTGTCAGACACATTTTTTTCCATCTTTTGACTGGTTCTAGGCACACTGAAAACTTAAAAGTCTTTAATCAAGATTTATTGAACTGAGTTGAACCACTGGAGTGCAAATTTAGTTACAAGTTATTCTGAGTAGTGATTTTTTCTCCTCTCAAAYACTTACTTCAGTTCTCAAATTACTATTATATAAAAAAAAAAAACAGAAAGTTGCTCAATCTACTGAAAAATGTTGTACAAAAGGTATGTACATCCTTTCATTTTCACAGTAAGGAATACATTTGAAATTAACAGAAACACTGTGCCTTAAAATGAAGCACATGCAGAGGCCTTAGCAGAATTAGCTAATTTCAACTGATTCTGAAATTAAAGTGAATTTAATTCTTACTGTTTGAACCTTTACACTTAACCTTGAATAGAACTTGCATTTAAAAGCAGCCTTATGACARTATGTCTGTAAGAATTGGCCTTTTCCTGTCTCTGTAATGCTAGAAATGCACAAAAAGTGATTGAAAGACATAGTGGTTGTAAGTGGCCAGTTTCATGTCATTCTTCATGTGAAAATTTTCAAGAGAATTTACCAGACAAGGTGAAGGTGTTGATACCTGTGCCTCTCCCAGGAAGGTCACACATAAGGAGGGAAAGCTTGGTTGACAGCATCAAGAATTTATTTTTTTGCGTCTGGTAGACAAAAAAGGACCAGACAATTTTTTGCCTCCATCAAAATGCTGCCACTGTGGCCAAGCTGCCACAATGGCATCTTTGCCTTGATTTTTACAGAAATGTAGGTGCTTTCAGAATGAATTTACATGCTCAATTAAAAAAACAAAAAATCTCAAAATCATGTCAACAAGTGAGTATTTGTGGTAACATGCTTTTTTTAAAATGACCACTTAGAATTTTTCCACCTTTTTTCCTATAGTTGATGGATCACTTGAAGGCTGGTGTTGAAGACATATGTGGACACTGGAGTCATTATCAGCTGAGAGATAAGTAAATATCTCTTATTGCAGTCTAATATAATAAAATAACCTATCTATCATGTAAAATACAGTAGGTAAATAGAACAGGAAATCAAAGTGCTGGGGTCATGTGCAATATCTCTTTTTGAAAAGTGAACTCCTGAGTGTTCATTAACTCTTGGGASTGCAGTGCTCATACACTGCCTGGTAAATTGGTTCTGCACAAGCAGAAAATAAGCCTTTAGAAAGAAAAATATAGAAGGGAACTCATACTGCAGACATCAGCYCTTGCACATAGCTTTGGTATACATCTAAGAGCCTGAGCAATGCTTCTTTAACTCTGTATTTAGAATGTGAGCTACTTAAGGTGTCAGTGCTTCACTGACTTTTGCTGTGAGCCTCCACAGCAAGGAAGATCCCTTGATGGTGARTAGAGATTCAGTAAAAAAAAAACTAACAACAAAAACCAGGTATTTGCATTCAGCAATATCTAAAATAAGAGTACTGAAGGGAATGTTTGAATTTAAATATCCTGTGGCAAAAMCAGATACAATCAGGCTAGTCTTTACTCAGAAATGCAGGGCCTGCATTGTCTCTTCCATAAGCAGGATGAGGTGGTTTTGTGAAGCTTTGTGGCTCTTCCCAGCACTGCCAGAAGAGATGGATCTGCTGCTCCCTTTACCTTTTCCCTAGGGGAGCCCTGTGTACATGTTGGGGAAGTAGGGAAAAAACTAATCTTTATTTTCCCCAGACATCTCACTATGATGCTGTGGGCTAAAAGTTTCTCTAATTATTCTACCTATGCCTAATTATCCTACCTATGCCTAGTCTGTGCTGGAATCCCACCTGAGCTTTCAGTATTGGAATCCAGTAATCYAGCCAAGGATATTTGCTGGGACATGTGGCAACTCCTTTCAGGACTGGGTTTCTCCCTATGGAAACCAAGGAATTAAGAGTGGAAAKATGGTGACTGGTTTGCATCCAGTTCTTGGCCCAGTGGAGAATAATGATACTCCAGAAATACAAAATACAATACCCAGAAACTCAAATGTCTTCTTGGCTCTGACAGTACACAGATAACTTTAGAACATCCATCTGCTGGGACATCTCCACTGTCTGTGCAGTCAATAAACTGAACAAATCCCTGCTGGAGCAGCAAATCCAATTGAAATAGCTGCATTTACACATATCTCTGAGYAATTGTCTCACATCTACCTGATAGCTCTGAAAAGAGAATTTTGCCCACACTAGACACAAATGCAGTGTTTTGGTTCATGAACAGATTCAAACAACACACAATGTCTGAAGATATTTAATGTAAGAAGATTGTAATAAAACGTATTCCTAAACTTTTCTATGTAACTTTGAAGGTTTGAATCAAACTTACCTAAGCAATGACARTCCAGGAGGCTTTCTGTTACACAGAAAAACATGAAGAGCTCTAATCTCAGTTTGTGTACCTGCCTCTGCTGTGAATGAATAAAAAATAGCCTTTGGTAAGGAAAAAAATATACAAATTCTGTAGTGCTTTTCCCAGCTTTGTGGAGCACCTTACCTTGCTGTGGTAAACTGTTCCTTTGAAAGAAACAGAACTGTTGCTCTGCTGAAGATCTACTGTTTTTCTGCTAAATGTCTGCCTGAAAGCACGTACCTGTTCCAAGGCCCACGCACACATTCACATTCAAATTGTGCCACACATTAGCGATGTTTTACAATCTGCAGCATGCAAGCACACAGTATTTTGGGGTCCTTTCAATTTCTCTGTTATTCAGAATACAAAGAAATGTATTTTCTCTGCTCTAATTGTCAGGATTCAAAATTATCAGCAACGTAATGGGCCCTAACTACTGTAACTGCTGGGCCACTTAGAGCCTCATTGGTGGCTGTCTGAATAGGAAAGGATTACTGTAAGAGCAGCTGCTGCTGTTATGCCCTACTATAATGCAACATTTGTACAAAAGCGTGGAGACTGGCCATATTCTTTTCTGACAAATGTGGCAGTGTAATATGCAAACATACACGCAGCCCTCCTTTTTGCTCTGATTGCAGCTTGTTTCTTTCTTTTGTCTAGCGGGCTCTGCAATCTCTGTGGACCAGCAGACTATGCCAAATATCCCCCTAAAGGTCTCTGCTCACCAGGCCTTCAGGAGTCCACAGGTGCCTCTAATTTCAATTCAGTTTCCACCACTGAATTGTAGATGTGTGCATTTGAATGAAGATCAGCTTGTACTACACAAATGAAAACATATTTCCTTTTTTATACTATGATTTTGGCACCTCTTTTGCAGATTTAAGAAGTTTGACAATAAGTACTTGAAGAAAATTTTGATTCGGGAACACCAGCCCAAATCCAGCCTTGTGTCATTRTACAAAAAGATGGAGATAAAACTGGCCATCGAGATGGCTGAGAGTGGCATGAAAATCTCAAAATCATCCACTACTTCTTCACAGTGAGTACCAACCTCCTGGCCCTTTGCAGAGTAGGGATGGGAAGGAATGGGACAAAAATGAGTAAGTACCCAAAATATTCCATTACTTCAGTTGAAATGTAAGAAAATAAAAGACAGTTATAAAAAGAGAAGTTTCAATTTAGTGTTCATCATATTTGCACTTTGCTAAGAAAGTGAAAATTAAAACCGTGGACATTTTCTCTGTTTCTTTTCAATGATGGGCAGTCCCAAAGAGGGATMTTGAGTCAGGTACAGAAGCCACTCTGGTTGTTTTAAATCACAGTAGTGACTCCAGTACTTATCACTTACCTGGCCAGTGGGTTTTGTTAATCTCTGCCAGGTGCTGAGGAAAGTGCAGGATGGCTCAGTAAACTGGCCCTGACTCCAATATCCCAATCATGAATTTTTGCTGAGAACAAATATCTTTGTAGCATTTGCAATTTTTGCTTCTCCAGTTTGCAATCCCTCAAACCATCTTGCCATATTTCRGTGTTGCCAAAACAGACAAATTTGTCCAATGAAACATTGAGAGCAGCCTGCCAAGAAGGACTTGAAGATAGTTGTGGTTGAAGTGTGGACATGAGCTGGCAATRTGYGCTTGCAGCCCAAAAAGACAACCATAACCTGTATCAAAARYARCATGRTCAGAAGGYTGAGGGAGGGGATTSTCYCCCTTACTCTASCCTTGTAAGAMCCTATAATGCTGTGTCCAGCTCTGGGGTCTTCAGTACAGGAAAGACATGGACCTGTGGGAGCAGRTCCAGAGGAGTGCCRYGAAGATGATCTGAAGGCTTCTCCTACGAGACAAAGCTGAGAGAGTTTGAGCTGTTAAACCCAAAGAAGGCTCTCAGAACACTTGACTGCAACTTTTCAGTACTTAAAGAAGGCTAACAAAAGAGATGGGGACAGAATTTTCAGTAGGCTTTGTAGCAGTAGGACAAGGAGAAGSTAGGTTCAGATCAGACACAAGAAYGTTTTTATGACGCAGTGGTGAAACCCTGGAACAGATTGCTCCGGGACGTGGCAGATGCCTCATCCCTGGAAATATTCAGGGTTGGGTGTAATGGGGCTCTGAAACATCTGACGGAGCTGAAGATGTCCCTGCTCATTKTGGGGTTTTTGGAACCAGATGWAAACCATTCYRTGATTCTATGAAACMRTAAYRCAGCTTGGCATCRGGCAGCTCAGACCAGGGGACAAAACTGGTGGGATCTCCAGAGCCACCACGGAGGGAATTACCCTCTAGGAGAAAAGTCTGCATAAACCTTCCCTCCTGCATACTGCAATTGATATGCATGTATTTATCCTCACCTTGCAAGAGGCTGTSCAGAGCACAGGTATTTCTGAAGGCACTTGCCTCCATAAATTTTCCCGGGCTCTTGCTGACCACTGTTGCTCTATTGTTTCCTCTTTCCTGTTGCATCCTTGAACCATTCTCCATTTTGCTGCAGCCTCTGGTAAGGCCCAGAATATTTTATTTTTTGAATGATGATCTCTACCAATAACAGAAAATCCAAATACTAACTGGATGTTAAATTAAAATCTTTCTTGAAACTTTGACTGAGTCATGTCAAGATCAATCTGTTTTCTGGTGCTGCTATCAGCATGCAGTGTAAGACTGCCCTTTTATYTAAATTTTTATTTGGTGAATGGATGATATTAWAAAAGACTGCATGTATTTCAGCCTMMTTTCTATCTGCTGTAATSCCTTAACTGTTCTAAGCCAAGAGAAAATGTGCAAGGTTGTTAGACAATCCAGAACAATCAAATTACATACCTCTTCTTTTCCTGAGGGAGAAAGAAAATAAGACAAATTGATACAGCAGAGTTCAGAAATTCTTTCCTGAGCTGAAAATTTAGATTGAAAAATATTCCATAATAAACAGCAGATACGATGGATTAATTTTTCGATCTCTGCTATGGCTATAATTGAATTTCACTGTGCATCATACTCTGATGAGAAAGCCTTTTTAAAAATGAAGTGTCAACTTCAAAAAAACAGCCTGTGGCTCAAAACGATTCTGATCTTGCAGGCTGCGAGAGTGTTTTAGGAAAAGGCACATTTCCCCACCTCTGTTCATTGATAAGTGTCTGCTTTTGAGCACTGCAGGAGACAGGATATTGAGCTAGTTGTTAGATCTTTGGTTTTATCCAGTACAGCAGTTCTGCTATTGCCCTGAGCAATTAAATGAACCGGTGTAAAAGGTTTGTAAGTGTATTTATAAATTGATTGCTATCATTGAGACAGCTTGTACCTAAAGTCCCTGTCTTCAGTGAAGATACAAAAGTCTGTCCATGAATAAGAGAAGATTTGAAATAAAATTCCAATGTATGGCATGTAAAGCATTACTAGAAGTGYCAGAGTAGTGAGAAAAGTCTAAACCACACTTCTCATCAGTTTTGCAGCCTTTATGCACATAAGATTTGCTTTATAAGAATTAAAGCAGATCTCCAATGCTGTGAATTAGCAGAATTGCATTCATGCTGGTGTGATTTCTGCAGGTGGAGTGGATGTCCAATTTACAGTAAGTATTTCTAGTGCAAAGTGAAAAAATCTGCCCATGGATTGTGCAACAAAGAATCCACATTTGAATGAAAGCAGAACATTTGGTTATTATGTTTTGGAGAATATAGGCCTTATGAATAAGATGGCAAGAGCAGAGTTTAGGAGATATTATCAAAACTGTGGGTTTATGGCTGTTTTTTGTAGGAAATATGACCATTAGAGAGAAATATGGTCTGATGCTGAGCTTACTTAATGTTGACTACATATTGGTGCAATATTGGCTTTGGTAAATGTCAGTATATATCAATAGAGTACAGATCAGAACCAARCATTGTGTTGTCGTTTGTGGTCGTATAGTTCTGAGAGAGCTGTGCCCAATAATTGTATTCCTTCACAGGACCAATGAAGATTAATGGAGATTTTACAAAGCTCAAAACTTTAGATATCATATATAAAAAAAATTACAGAGTTTGTGGAAGTATCAATGTTTCAAGTACCTATATATCAAGTATCAGCTCTCTCCATATCTAAAGAAGAAAGAAATACTGTCATGGCTGTTATTATAGAGAAACAGTTTTCAGGGCATATTATAATATCTCTTTTTTCTTCACAAATATATATTCTTTGTTGTTCTTCATTGTAACATGTTRGAAGATTCAATAAGAACAAAGAAATTGTTTCAGTAAGGATTACTTTATGGGTTYGGTAACATACCAAGCATGTTTGAGGGTTTTTGATATATCTATTCCTTATTACCATATATATGCATTGTTATCAGTTGGGTAGGTTCATATCCAATCCCATGAAAAGAATTATTTTTTTTATTATTTGTCCTCCAGAACAATGTGGATTATCTTCATGCTGTTCATTCTCTTGCTACCTTCAACTGAAACACTAGGAATTTTATCTATTCTATTTGATTCACTCTAAGATCAAAATAATAAGCTTTTAAATTACTTAGAACTGGCTACTTCTGTGCTGGCATGTGCAGAAGGTCAGGAATGCTGCTGGAAAAGTAAAGAGATAATCTGATAATCCCCAGTGGAGTCAAGCTTTCCCTTGTTAGATGCTTTCCCCGATTTATTCCCAATCATAAGGTGTAAAGACCCTGTGGACACATTCAGTGAAGGACAAAGCAGGGAGGCAGCTGCTCCCTGTGCTGTCAAAACCACCTGTAGCAACCACTCAGTTTTGATTTGCATTGCACAAATGAGCCAAGCCTGCATTTTAGAGATCAAATATTGCTGACCAAGGTCCCCAGGATCTGTGCTTGTGTGCATTTCCCCAGGAGCACTTAGGGTCTCCCTGTTGTCCAAAGGGACATCAGACAGGGGCTGCTGACAGCAGGGACTCTGGGTTCCTTGCTGGGGAAGGCAGCACATGTGGGCTGTGCCCCAGTCTCAGATGCAGCACACCCAGTATGGCATTACACCCAAGCCTGGAAACTTGGTGGCATCCCTGGATCCTCTCAGTGTTCTCTCAGAACTGAAAGAAAGTGAAAAAGGATCCAACCAGCCAATGCACCCACCCAGCCAGCCTGGAACTGGGCAGGGATGAAGTGTTCTGTAGTGTTTCTGTAGTTTCTGTAGTGTTAAATAACTAACTTTGTTGTTACTACARTTGTTGAGAATTGATGAATATCAATTGAACACATGTTGGAAAGGATTTATATGAGACAAGATTTCTGATCAAATCCAGAAAAGCAAATCCTTTTCTGTCACACTTATGCACCAGTGGCAGACTCACGGGTCTCTCATGTTTCAGTGAGGTCCTTAACCTGTTGCTTATCCCAGTCCTATCTCTAATACTACAGTTAAACCTGCTGTTAATATCTCTTTTTGTTTTTATTCCACAAAAAAAAAAAAAAAAAAGTCAAGTCTCAGTTTTAGTCTGATGGCAGAATGAAAACACATTTGAAAACCTTGAAATATATAAAGAATTAATTCTTATATTCCAGGGGCTTTGGACAGGGCCAGGACACCAGTGATCACTGTCTGCTTGATGGTGACAGRCAATAAAATATAGAATCCAGGCAGTTCATGTTGGTCCTACAAGTTTTTTGAGATGTCCATGTTAGATTATAGAACAAAACAGTGGTAATATTGTTAAACTAGATGTAACTGCAAACTCCAAATCTCAGTTTAGCTTGGATCCATCTTCCTTTGCCATTAAAAGTTTTTAATTTATTTTAGAGGAAGTATGAGATAGATGCACACAAACTTTGACAATACTGTACATTGATCATCACTGATTTTTCAATTGCACAGTTTACAGACAGCACTTTAAGGATATCACTTAACTGAAAACTCTTGTGATCACTTTTTTTGAAAGAGGCAAGAAAGCAAAATGGAGAAAGGAGAAAGTCAGAAACAGTGAGATGAACTCAGACTGATTCATCCTGGATGATCACTATCTATTTTCCTTTCTTTTCTTGGGAATTTGTCTGAACACTAAYTCTCACAGAGATTGATTTAGTGAAACCCGATAACATTTCACAGCAGCTCTCCTTGGCTCTTTTGCTGATGAAAAAGCCAGGCAGCTACAAGTGACTGTGGGCTTGTCAAAGTTTTTTAAAAACACTAAGATGACTATCTTTTAAGTGGTTCTTTCATTTCAAATGGATAAACAGGTTCAGTAGCAAGGAAACTCTATATGTGCTCCTCACCACAGGGCAGGGCTCTCAGACTCCACAACTGGCATACTTTTTAGTTCTTAAGGAGTTTTTTCACTTTCTCAGAGGAGTAAAAAGCAAGGCCCAGGCTGCTCGACCATGCTGAGGTCTTTATTCAGACAGAGGAGGAACCTTACAGTGCTTTCCTGAGCTGGCTGTGGCCTAATCTAACCCTTAAACAGGAACGTTCTTTTGGAGGTTTGAGAAAGGAGAGTTTCTGCTGCCAGCTATATGAGTGCTTAGGGCCCAATTTGACTACCCCCTACATGGAAAAAAACYCACAAAATAGCAAAATTTGACCTTTTTTATTCATCTTTGGATGATTTCCTTGTGTTGCTGGTCACTGAAAGTCCCTTCATAGCCTTCTGTTCTAGCATTGCATTATTCCATGGGATTAGTATTTAACCAGCTCATTAATATCATATTCAATATCCCCTTTTATTTGCAGGAGCGGCAGGAAGCAGCGTGCGCACCGGCTGTCCCCCGCAGAGGTGGAGTCCATGAGAGATGTGCTGGCACACAACCTGTACCGAGTGCGACAAAGGGTGTGTGAGCCCGCGGCTGTCGCTCTGTGTTTACTCACCCGCAGCCTTGTTTGCCTTCCCTTCCAGGGAGAGCTGGGAGCCTGCAGCCGCCCCAGCCGAGGGCAGCGAGGGGAGAACCGCGGGCTCGGGCACTCATTCGGGGGGATAAATGAAAGCTGCCTTGGCTTT
>NW_026623343.1:163771-189217 GCF_030028575.1 Malurus melanocephalus
TTTTTTTGGGTTTTTTTTTTTTTTTTGTTTTTTGTTTTTTGGTTTTTTTTTTTTTCCCGGTAAAAGTGGTGGGATAATACCTCAGCAGGGATTTGTTTTGCAGAAATTCGTACTCACCCTGATGCAGCTCAGGGTATGGTATCTACTTAGTCCAATCTCGGGCCCTGTGCGGACAACTGAGTGCTCGCCCACAGCAATGAGTGGTACAGGATATATTGCTGAAATCATGCTGATAAACAAGGCTAATTCATGTAACACACGTGTACTAGAAAATGCTGGGGCCTGTTCATTTAAATGTGGCATTATTAATGTCATTCATTCCTGACGTCGTTTGATTTGCCATGGCTAATTATGCTTATGATATTAATTTCTTATCTTACCAGCAACGATTTGCATATATAGTTATCTCTGAACTTACTGAAATGAATTCTCTCTCTTCAAAATCAATTACAGTAATGACTATTTGTGCCAGTAATTTCCTATGTAGCATTGAGAATGGTGTRCTTTTGGAAATGAAAGATTGGAATGAAAATAATGCCACTTTTAATACTTCTTTTCAGCTCTGAAAAGCTCTGGCTCACCACACCAGCTTTAAAAGGAGCCTTACAAATGAGACAGATCAGACTCTACTTTTTAAGAGGGCTTATAAACTTCTGTGAATTATTCTCTTTAAGGCAGATAATTATTTCCCTTATCTACTAGATGTACGTGATAAATTAAAAAGCTTGTCTTAAATGATGCTCAGTTTTAGGATAAAATTAATTTGTAGTTTCTCCAAGTATGGAAACCCAGCTGCATCTTATTCTGGCAATACATTCGTTGTTCCTGAGTGAATCTGAAGCTTGCTCCAGGCTCAGTAATATTAGTGCCAAAGCTCAGAGGTGAGCTCACCAGTTATCTCTTTTTTGGGACCTGCCTTATATTTGTAGCTCCCAACTGTGTGATGAGAAAAGAGATGACAAAAAACAGGCTCAGAGATGATAACAGCCTTCTTAGGTAGGTATTTTTATATACTTGCACTTTGAGCAGGTACGAGTCTATCAAAAATGGCATCAAAATGCAGCATTTGAGGTCTGAGACCTCCACCTGCTTCCTCCCATCTTGCTGTGCGCAGTGAGGGTTGTGCGTGGCTGCATTTTGCCTTGTGATACCAAAGAGATCTGTGGTGAGCTGGTGACAGAGCTGAGGCAGATGTCCCCTTGGCCCTGTGATTGAATTAACATTGCAAATGCAACGAGAATGAGCTGGGTGCATTTTCTGTTTCAGGCGCCAGCATACAACCGGCACAATCTACCGACTAACACGTGTGAGAAACAGGCGCAGGAAATCCTCATCCGTCGGGAGCACAGCCTGAGGCAAAGTTGCAGRAAAGGAAACAGCTTGCCTTGGGGTAGACCGGTACCTGTTATCTACCTATTATTTATGTAAAAGTGCCTCTCCTTCTCTGTAAATATGGAAAGACACGCATTTTTATGAGCTCTTTGCTATAATTAAAGTGGGTAAATTTCCCAGTGTGCTCATTCAGCACCYAAGGAGAAAGAGCTTCACTTCGCATGTGAACAGTAAGGTTTTAATGTCTTATCTTTATGCATTGATCAGAAATCAGCTGCTCTGGCTGCATGCAGTAAAATAATGTAWTTTGCATTGATTTTGCATGTACAAAGTATAGTGTAATCAAAAAAGGCCTGATGCAAAGCCTCTGGCACCTTGACAGTTTGAACTGTCAATCAGTAAGAGATTTGTCTGGCCAAAGGTAGACATTGAACAGCATAGACATTTATAGCTGAGACAATCACAGTTAAGCAAGAGAAATAAGTTCTTGCTGGATAGATTAGTTGTTTTGACATTTTTCACCTGAAATAAGAAAGGTGACTCTTTGAAGAACATATTTTTTCTCTGCTGACTGCAAAATATCCTAAGGCTATTATATCAGATGGACATTCTCACTGGAGCTGGTGTTGAGTTCAACCATCCTAGRCAAACATTRATCTTATTCATACCTCTCAAAATTYGGCTCTAAAGGCGCAGTGTATTACCATTCCTCTTTGGGGGATCACCAAAGTTTCACCAAATAAGTGCCAAGTGAGGCAATCATGGGCACTAAACACATTTCTGTCTCCTRCACAGGTTAACACCACGGAAGTACGCTACCTGTCCTTGCCTCAGGGTCCACGCCAACCCCCCAGACGAAAAGCCAGGCATGTTACTTTTACAGGTAATGGTAGTGTTACTCTGTATCCTACTGCAGTAGTGAAGGAAACTTGGCCAGTTGTTCGGTGGATTTAGCAGTACATGAATACTCCCATGGAAGTCCACGGCCTCTTTAAAAGAGCTACGCCCTTCTCTCCTTTCTGTTTTATCTATCTTGTTTATATGGTCATGACTGCAGAAGTTTCTGTTTTGTTCCAGCACCTCCTAGTTTGATCTTTTCCCCTCTTGCACAAATATTCCTGTGATCTCTGCAGTTCCACCTGGCCAAGCCCAGTTGTTAGTTACAGGTCACTGGCAAACTTGATTTTTGATAGACTGGAATCTTCTCCATTGTCACATTTTTGTTTTCTGCCGTGGGTTTCAAAATRCTTTTAAACCATTGTGCTAAGTATATTGGTGAAATCCCAGGAAAATTAAAGTTACATGAAAGAACATTCCTGCCCTGTGAAGGCACTGGGCACGTCTGGTCTGTGAGACACCAAATGGTGGCTGCATGTGCTTATTTGCTGGATTTTAGAGTAGAGACAAGGCAGATAAGATCTTTAAAATATCATCTTTGAGATGAAAAAAAAATTAGAGCTGTTGTTAGATCTCGACTGCTCCCTTATTCTACAGTAATTATTTTAAATGCTTCAGTTCCAGGGTATTGTATTGTATTGAATACCCTTTATCTGTCCTTGCCAATACCATGGCTTCTCTCTTCTGCAAAATATGAATTTTCTGTTTTTCTTTAGATCAGCATAGAAGTGGCTCTGATGCTGCACTCCCATTAACATCCAGATCCCAGCCCCGCCTGCGGCCACTGGAAGCAAAACACCGCCAAGAACTGATTCCAATGGCAAGCTTGGAKAGACGAGCAGCTCCACCCAATCTGTCAGGTCGAAGAGGAAATTCGATCAGCCGTCCCCGTTTCACCAGAGTAGACAATCTAGCCCCAATGYCAAAGTCTGGGTTCACTGTCAGAGAAGTAGAGGAGTATGAGTCAGAAGAAGAGACAGAAACAATGGCACCAGCCAGGCCATTAGTTATATGAGGAGCAGAGAAGATCAGCGTTTGCATCTCCAGGGMCCCTGGTGCACTGCTACAAAAGAAATAACAAAGCCTTTGTATGAACCAAACTATGATTTTCCTCTGGGGACTGGTGTACTTGTCCTCGTATCACTTTCAAGAGCTGTATTAAGGTACTTAGTAGCTCAGAGAAGACTCAAATTYTTATGTGTTTATATCAAGCTTTATTTCCAACAAAACACTGCAGGAAAGAGAAGATGGTATTTGTAGGGGTTTGGACATGGTTTTAAACAGTACAGAARTAGCTGGGTGCATGCAATGTTATGGGTGAAAGCTGACATTGCCTTTGTTCCATACTATGGTCTACATCCAGAGGAAAGAAATATATAAAGGCATCCTTGACATGTGGATGCACAGATTGATTACCTCATCTGACACAGAACTTTTCACCTTGGAGTAGCTGCAATTCCAGGAAAGAGTTAAAAMCAGAAAGTCACTTTTTAGGGCATGCAAATGTCACTGAAGAAATCTAAGCAAGACCTTAAGTCAACAGGATTTTCAGTGGAAATTTTCAGCACTTGGGAACCTCTCTGTAGCTCAGGTTTTGGCTCTGCAATAGTGCCTAATGTCTGCKGCTGTGATGGTCCATGACTCCTACTACTTAAAGCAATTTCAACATGCAGGCTCCTATCACTCACCTACCATTGTTTTAAATAAAGGAGATATTTTCATTTGTTCAAATCCAGAGCAGTTTTCAGGCTGAGGGGCTGTCAGGACTTTATTTGTAAGCACAGGATGGCAAGAACATACCCAATATTCTTGTGATTCATCAAGTTGGAGGCCTCATTGTATAGTATCTAACTCYTCTATTCCCCATTCCCACCTCATGTGTCCAAATGTGTGGACTGTTCTTCACACTACAACTGGACCAGCAATGCAGACAGGAAGCAAAAAACTGGGATTAAAGGTAATGGGAGCCTAACCCTGCTGGCTAGCAAGAAAGAGGGGCCTTTTTCTCCCAGCTTTTTGTAGTGTGTCTGCCTATATGTTGTACAGAGAAGCTTTTCCATGAAAGAAGCAGAAATAAGCAGAGGGATGTGCACCACAGCACTTGACCTCCCAACSTTTCTGTGGAGCTCCCTTCCAAGTGGCTCTGTGTGCCCACGCTCCAGTCTCAATGGTGAGTCTCCCTGAGCAGGAGGAGAAACAAAAGTGTGTTCTTGAGTAACTTTAGCTAAGGTCTAACTCCCAGATACCTAGATCCTCTGATGAAGTTCTTTTCTGCAGAATGAAAGCATCATTGACAGTGTATTCTCTGTTTTGGAACTGTAGTTGGGCTGATTTTATCCAAAGGGTTGAATTGGGTTCAAAAGTCCATAAACCCACCCTGACATCCACAATAAAATCAAATCTATGGTTATGAAGTGCACCAAATTCAGTCATGTTTTGGTCAGATTTCCTCCAGTCCCCTCCACTCTGACCTTGCTTAGCTGTCCAGCTCAAGCTCTGTAAATGCTGCTCTAAGAGTCAGACTCGAGTTAGAGATAGCAGTTCTACCTGTATGGTTTTCATTTTTATATTGCTGTTAAGCACTTGTATGTCCTCATCCATAAAAGAACTTAAAAGTCTAAGTTATKACTTCATCTTTCTTACAAAGGCTTTCTAGTTTAAGACAGGTAGAATCTAAACTAACAAATTTGAAAAGCACTACCAGAGGGAAAAAACCCTACAAGCCCTTTTCCCTGTTTTCTCATGTTTGCAACTTWTATGCTTAGGTTATAATGAATAATCTATACTGAAACTGTCCAAAGCTTTATGAAACTTGARTTCTGTTTGTGTTTCCTTATTGTGCCAGAGAAATTATATGACTTCCTTTTATGAAAACAGTGGTACATTATTAAAACAGGATAGGATTTTGCTTCTGCTCCGACACTGAGTTCGCGATGAAATACAGTTCTGTTCCTGAAAATCCACAAATAAACCCCGCTCCACCAAAGGAGGAAGTGCTCCACAGCGTTTTTAAACAAAAGCCTTGTGCCAGATCTCAGTCCTACAGAAAGTTATATTGACATATCATAAATCTAAATTAAAACATGATATTAAGGGGAAGAGTTAGCATACAAAATCAGCTCTTAAAATGCACCGTGAGCCACACAGTTGCCACATGGTATTTAATTGAGGGCAAAATTAATGCCCGCATGATGTGGTCCTTAGGCCACAGAGGTGTAGGCATGGAGTAGCGTGACAGAGGTACGAAACCTGCTTCTGCATCACTGAGTCGTGGGGGAGTGGGATTTCCAAAACTGACTGGTGGGTGATAAGAGCTGCTGGCAATCCTTGGGGACAGAAAGTGGAACGCTGAAAGGAAGGTGAAGAAAGGATAGTGTCTCATTTTCCAAAGGAGGCTCACAAGGGGCAGGTTTAACAGGGGAATTACTGTGAGCTGCAAATTCAGCATTTCATCTGTAAGAAGATTTAATCAATGAATTGTCTGGGGGAACTGGACAGAGACAAGCTCTGTGAGATGAGAAGGATTAATGGGATGTCTGGAGTGGCATGGAAAGGGACTAGGCATTCATCATGGGAAAGAGGAGTCCGTGTAGCTTGGTCAGTGTGTGTTTGACAGACATGCTTAAAATTGACTTCTGAAGTCCTTAGTCATTGTAGAAATCRTAGAGGATTACATAATTACCCATCAAAAGTAGGGAGAATTCAGTTTTTAATGATGGGTTTATATTAGAACTAGAGAAAAATACTAAAACACTAAGAGAATTAGTGCACAGATTGAGTCAAATCTCCCTCCTTTTCTTCATTCCTAGAATTTTCATTTATAAAATCAGTGAGCCAGAACTCCAGAGAGTGTAAAGCTGTAGGGCAACTAGAACTTAATAGAATCCTCTCACATTTTGCAGCCTGGCCCCTAAACTTGTGAAGTCTATTTTTAGCTTTCTTTCCTAGCAATTAGTAAATAGGACTGGAAGAAAATTTTCTTCTGTCCCATTAGTTGCTGTTAATGGCTTTGCTGGCCATCAGCCAAGAAGCAATGCTGCAGATGCCTATGTGTAAAATATGTTCCCAAATATAATGTTGCACTTTTTTTTTTCACAGTTATTTCATACTTGTGGGCAAAAAAGTTCTCCTGGCAGAAGCACATTGCTTATGTTTTAAATAGCAATAACTACAGCAATATCTTATTACAAGTAACTTAATCCATGTCTATAGACTTTCAGGCCTCACCATAAAGAAAATTGAAGTGGTTTAGGGCATGAATTTAAATCCACTGTGTGTGGGCATTCATAAACTCTTTAACCTGGGTCACGTCCAGGAACCTTGTGCTGATAATTTACAAAGGTAAATTAATTCAAGACCTCTTTTTTTTNTTTTTTTTTTTTTTTTTTTTTTTAGGCTGGTACAGTGCTATTTACTCAGGAATTTAAATTCCACACTGATTTAAGGTGAACTGGCACAGGAGACTCATGCCCAGAATGTGAAGAATACTTTTTCAAATCAAGAGAGGAAAAAGGACCTCAGAAAATTAAGACTATTYCCTTGGGCAGGAGGATAGTTCAGGACAAGTGAGTTTCAGGAAGGAATAATAATGCATAGCCTTTATCTTTCACAGTAGAGAAAATAAGAGATACACCATGTTGTGGTTTAACCCCAGCCTGCAACTCAGCTSCATGCAGCACTCATTCACTCCCCCCAGTGGGATGGGGGAGAGAACTGGAAGAAAAACATTGTGGGTTGAGATAGAGATAGCTTGGTAAGCAAAGCAAAAGCCACAAACACAAGCAAAGCAAAACAAGGAATTAATTCATCACTTCCTATGGGCAGACAGGGGTTCAAACATGCCCAGGAAAGCCTGGCTCTCTCATGCATAACAGTGACTTGTGAAGAAAACCCCATCACTCYGAATGTTCCCCCGCTTCCTTCCTATTTCCCCAGCTTTATTTGCTGAGTGTGAGACCATAAGGTGTGGGATACCCCTTTGGTCAGTTGGTCAGTTGTCCTGTCTTGTGCACCCCCAGCCTGTTCCCTGGTGGGCTGAGGTGAGGAGAAAAAAAGGTTTTGACTCTGTGTAAGCACTGCTCAGCAGCAGCTAAAATACTTCTCCGTTATCAACATTGCCACCAGCACAAAATACAACCCCATATTATTATTATTATTATTATTACTATGAACAAAATGAACTCTATCCCACCCTGAACCAGATCACACCTGAACAGAACTTGCTAATCAATGAGAAAATTAGGACAATATTAACAACAGTCATAATGAGAAAATATTTTAGTAGTAAAAGCARTAATGGTCAAACAGAATATTGCAGAAAAAGGGAGGATTCATCTAGGTGAGCAGTATGTTGTGAGCASCTGGCAATACTTTCATATTTATTGCACAGTGTAATTAACTGTTAGATCCTGTTGCTCTTGSTGCTACAGCAGCAAGGAAGAGGAATCTCTTCCTTGGAGAGCTTCGGAAGAAGGATGCAGCAACAAGGGGAATGCCAGCAATGAGGACRTGATAGCAGTTGGTGCAGAGAGCATCCAAGCTGTGACCTCCAGAAATACCAGGGTGCCCTGGAAGCAGGCATGGTCTCCCTTCCAGGGACAGCGGTGCCCATCCCTGCACAGTCAGGGCTGCTGCCATCTGTACAGCCCCATGGCTCAAAATTCCAGTGAATGGAGCAGGCATGTGTCTGTCACAGACAGAAAGAAGAAGCTGCAACAGATGGAAAAGAGCAAATGTCCCAGCGGGAGTTGTGTGTGGAGCGATTTKCTGCTGTGTGAGTGCACCAAGGAAGTACACCAGCTTAAACAACTAAAGTTCAGATCTGTTCAGAGCAGCAAAGGAAAGTTACAGGAAATTCATAAAATTAGGTCAGAGTTTCAGGCTGGAGAGGCTGATAGAGATTGTGTTTAGTGTGAGACAGAAAAAAAAAATCATGTTTACGAGACAGGTAGTCAGAGAAAGAGGACCAGTGATATKTACCTGTGAAATCATCAAATTGTGGTTGAAAATCACAACTTAGAAGATGAAAAAAATTGTGAAAATTTCCCTATCTTCTTGCTGGTGTGTCGTTGCGAGAACAGACACTTTTAAGGTGTTTTTCTGCAACCATTCGATCCCAAAAACTCACATTTATTGTCATATATGAGTGGAAACTACTATTTTAAAGCCTGTGGGAGACTGGAAAATAGCAACAAATACTTTCAAGCTTCCTTTCTTCATATGTACTTTATTTAAAATTTTCTATTTACATATATGGATAAAACACAAGCACTGAGAGTGGAAAAACAGATTACCTTATCTTTATATTTTGTTTGCTTTTTAGGTAGGACAATTACATTTATTGTTTTGCCAAACTCGCTATACYTGAGAACCTTAAAACAAGAGGTGTTAGTTATATGAGTAATATTCCAAACCAGTTGAAAGGCTGGAATTCTATTGAGCTAAGTTGCCTAGTTAATTTCCTTTTGAGAATCTATCTCAGTGTTAATCACAAGTGAAACTCCTTTTTCTTTCCTTCTTCAGTTTCATAGGTGTTAAATTTCAAAAGTTGGTATTGGTTCTTGTTTATTTCTAGTTCACCCATCCTCATGGACAGATTTTGCTACATTTCAATCATAAGAAATGAGACATGGACTGACAAAAACAATGCCAGGTTCTGATTTTCAGATTTTTCTTTGTCAGGGCAGATTGYAGCCACACCAACAGTGAACAGCTGGTCAGGAGTAGGCCCCAAACCTGAACATCATTCTTTACTTATTTTCTGCTGCCTTGCAGGAGAAAAGGAAAAAAATAGTATCTTTCAAGAATAGCCRTAGTGAGCTGTGGGCAGAGGGATTGCTCATCTGCAGCATCCCTTTTACATGTGCAGACACAGATGGTTAGACAACTGCTCAGTGCTTTCTCATCAGTAACCTACTCTGATAAACACAAAATTTTCATAAAGGATGCTTGAAGTTAAACTGCTGGTGCCTGTGCCAAGTAYAAGAGTCATTATTTGGTACTAAGCCTAGCACTGTTTGCTCCTTGCTGAAATGTATTATCAGTCATGATAAGGGGTGAAAATAATGAGTTATGCACAGATGCCAAAATAAAAGTGTTCTTACTTTTTCGAGGGTATCTTAGAATAAACCCTATAACCCTTTAGATATYTATAATCATGACTTTACTTATGGGTAAATTTCCCATCACAGAAGCTTGCACTGGGTGAGAAAACTATATAAATAAAATTCTGCTACCCMAAAATATTCAGCTTCAATATTACAYGATGATGAATATTGATAATATTTGCAGTGGTGCTCAGTGTCCTCCAGGYTCTGTGTGAAGACAAGGCACAGACAGTTCAGTGCCAGGGCATCCTGAGATTTGTTCCAGTGTTAAAATCCTGTGTGTGAGGTGGAGAAACTTGCACAAAGAAAGTGAGCTGTGTGTACACATAACACAAAAATGGTACCAGGAACAAGAGACACTGATTCCTTGACCCCAAATCTACCTGTACTTCCCTTAGGCTTTCAGGTGACTGAAACCTACAGAAAGGAACAAAAGAACAGGCTGAAACTTAATTCATCTTTCACCACAAAAACCAAACAATTCACAGAGAAATTGTTCGTTCAGTGCTTCAAGCCAGACATTAGGATTTGCTGCTTATAAACATCCAACGTCCTAAAACATGTAATTTTGCCATACTTAAGATACATGTACAAAATATAGGTAATGTGAAAAAATACATTTTTTCACTTGTTATTCCCTTGTACATTCACTGTGGTTAATTTAAAAAAAAAATTACATATGTTCTGCATGTTTTTTTCTTAGTTCCAAAAGCTGRTGACATTGAAGGAAGTGAACACACTGTGGCAAACACACATTTTTCCTGGAAAATGAAACAGAAGCTCTTGGAAGTTGCTCCTCTTCCATTGTGGTCTGATGGGGATGGGAAGCTGCAGGTGTTCAGCACAGGTTTTAGARCCAGGACAGATCTCTTAGGGCTAAAGGCACTCAGAGCTGAGTCACACAGAGGTGCCTCAAGCCATCTGAGCTGCCAGGTTTGGCACAGGAACCACAGGAGCCCTTTGCTCCCTGGATCAGCAGCCAGAGGTTAGAGAGGCCCCTTRGGGGCACCTTTGGGGCAGCAGAACMSAACCCCTGGGGCTGAAATGGGTGTGGATCTGCTCAAGGCAGCCAGTGGCACTKAGGGCATAAATGGACTGGACATGAGGATGGCAACCTGGCAGTGAGCTGATAAACAGCTCTTCACTGACTCCAGAGCTGYTCTGACACCTTCCCCAGTGCAGACACCTGAGTGCTGAGCACATGAATGCAGCTCACTGTGCCTGTGGTAGTATTCCACTGACCCGATCCTTTTGGCACTTATGAAAGGAAAGTGTCCTTTCCAAGCTAGGCTTTATGGCTGCTTTATCTTAGAAACAAAGCTGCTTTTCCTCCTCAATAAATGAAGCTATTTCTAAATGTACACATGAAGCATAAATACACATCTATAAATATATATATATACGTACAAATATATATCTTTAACACTGTCTCACTGTGTGCAACTCCCATATTCTCTTCATTTCTAAAAGACTCTTTGTCTACAAATGTATTTGGCTCTATCAGCTGTAATGGCTTTAGCAATAGAAAATTGCAAGGCTTACATTACTGCTGGCTCAAATGGACCTTTTGGCTTGAATTCCACTTAATGATAAACATTCCCAAAACTTTCCTCATCATTTTCATAAGTATGCAAACTTAGATTCAAATGAAAGTGATGACTGCTGACAAATTTGTTAATCAAGTCTTAGCAATTTAAAGGAGCTCTTTCAGGAGCTTTTCCCTTATTCTTACATGGTGTAAAAATGCTTGATACTGATTTACCAAGAACTGCAGAGCAGATAGAACAGCTGGTGCCAAGATTAGATTTACATGTCTTTTTTCCTAGGAAATGTAAAGAAAGATAGATGTAGTGTCCAAGCTCAAAACATCATACAAAAAAGTTTGCATGAATTAGGTTCAGTTCCAAAGCTCAAATGAGTTTACTTTATTATTATTATAATTGTTGTTCTTATTATTGGTGGTGTTTTGTTCAAGTTTAGTTTGGTTTGGTTTGTTGTTTGGTTTTTTTTCCCAGAATCCCAGTATGTGCAAATTTTCCTCTACTATTTTTTCTGTCTCTAATGGATAAACTAAACTCCTGCTAGATGACAACATTAATTCTGCTTTATCTSCTGGAAAAGGAATGCTTTCACCAGAGAGGAAAAGAGCTGCAGTGACCTCTGTTGATGGAATTAAGCAATGTATTTAAAGAGCCAAAAGCGAAAGGTGACACATTCAAATCCTCTGCTGTGAATCAGTAGAACAAAAAGTAAGCTGTGCTAAGAAGAAACAGCTTTCAGATTGAATATGAAAAAGACTGAAACCCACACTTAACACCCACTGAAGTCAGAATCCTTATCAGGATAGTTGCCTTTTAAAAACTGTTTTAGAAAATTTTGGGGTTTTGGTGTGGTATTAAAAACCATTGGCATAAAGACAGAGGACATAACACATAAGGAAATATGTGGGCTTTTTGCAGTGCTCTACTGCATTCCAGGAGTTTATTCACCAAAAGAAAACTTTTTGCCTCTATGTATTATGTGATCTGAATTTAGTGACCATTCCCTGTGCCAGACTGAAACACGGTATTCTTGAAGTTTGAGGCAAAGAAGCTTTCCAGTTGGCAGGCTGTTGGCAGGCTGCCTGTGGCAGAAAGAAGTATCTAGGAACTGTCATGCCTTTATGACCAAGAATTTGGAACGTGTCTTCATGGGCTAGTTCTGATACAGGAAAATAATTAAACACGTAAATACCCACAAGGATCAGGACCTTAATGCTTAACTTCAAGGCTGGGAGGAGTCTCATTAAAGYCAAGCATTTAGGGATTGATCCCATATGAATAAATTTATTGAAATCAATAAGAAAGCTTCCATTRAGAGCTAAGTAGTTTGTGGAAATAGGAGTGGTATGTCTTTTTTTCAGATTTGGGCCTTCGCTAAGGACTACTCAGTATTAAACAAAGGCAAAAATGAGTGGCAGGTCTTTGTGCTCTCAGTTATTTTATGTTTCCAAAACTGCCCAGTAAACAATGGGTACCCACAGACTTTGGTTTTTCCAGGAGCCATAGTGACACAGTGGTATCTGTTTCTTTCAATGTTATATGTTATGGCAGGTCTGACCAGGATCACCAAGATGGAATCCTTCCCATTTCAGGTATTTCAGTTTGTTAATGCCTCCACCAGAGCCTGAGAAGTTTTATTTTATAGAATAAAATAAAAAATAGCTGATAGAATCACTGTCATTCCTAAAACATCCTTCTCACAAGAGTCAAATTGATATTGCAAATTATATTTTACTAGTATCTACTACACTATCCTCATTCAGGGTTTCTAGAGATTGATTTCTGCAACTGTAAGGAGGGAAAAATACCACGTTCATTCTGGTTTTAATAAAATATATGAAAAAATATACAGAAAGAAATACTTTGATATAGATAAATTTAAACCCTGAAATAATGGATGAATGAACTATGATATCATTAGGTGTTAGTCATGTACTTGGTCTGGCAGTCTAAGAACATAAAGAGACACAAAGTGCAAAAAATTAAAGAACCAATTTTACCAATTTATGGTATTTAGAATACCATATTATGGCATCTTCATACAAATTTCTCCATAAAGAACATTTTATAGCTGTCTTTTTGAGAACTACATGCTGCTAGGCATGAAGGAAGTCTTGATGTATCTTCTATATATAATTCATTATCTTGGCAAAGATCTTCATTAACTGCTGRGAAATTATATCTGTTTTTTTCTCTCTGCATGAGTCTGAAAATTTTTATGTACAGTGGTAAGTGAGGTATGGCTGGGTTGTAGACTGCATCAAAGATTTATTTTCCTCAATATATTATCATCTTACACAGGCCTCTACATGTTAAAGGACACCAAATACCCACTCACTATTCTAAATATAAACCAAGAAAAGACTATTCCTGGAAGAGTTTACATATCAAGTAGATTAATTCTAGGTTAGAATAGCAGAACCATTCTATATAAAGAATTATATCRAATAATTATTCTRTATAATYTATATGTATTTTCTGCCAATTATTATCTTACCTTGTAGTAAGAAAATATTTGTTAGTTCATTTGACATAATTCTAAAATGAACTTTTGTAATATTGTGCATAGCAACAACTTTTGCATTGAGACTGAAATCACTTATGCTCTGACATCTGAGCTAAAGCTGAGTTCCAATTCCACATGTTTTAGCTTTGTGACCTCGGGTATCATCTTAGGAAGCAGGTTGTGACTCAGAAGGAATCAAAATATCTTATTGCTGCTTTTTCTGTGTGTTCTTATTACCCAGCATTCAGGCTTTATAATTTAGTTATTTTCCAGTTTAATCTTATAGTGCATTTATGAACAAGTTCCTGAGTTGTTATTTATGTACCAGTCTTTAGAGGTCATCTCTTTTGGCTTATCTTATAGAAGAGAAAGGAAAAAGTCAGCAGTCATCTTTTTTTACATCTGCAAAAATATCTTTTTCATACAATTATAACTATTTGACAGGAATTTGCTYAAAGTTAATGAATATCTTTGGATAGAGATTAAAAATGGAAAATTACATCTTCAGAGATGTACTTTTCTTTAAATTACTAGTATGTCAAAACTGTTTTGGAACTTTAATTGCTGCTGCAGGCTTACTACAAAATAAACTTTGTAATAAACCCTGGCTGATCCTTATCTATAACCAAAAAACCCCCACATTGGCAGTAGTATAATATGGGGTGAAATCATGTTTGGATTTGGATTTTTTTGCAACTGAGTTCAACAAGGCAGGATTTTCTCTTCAAACAGCYCCAAACTTCTCTCTGTATGTGGAGATTATCTGGATCCTGCAGTAATTGCTGGTTTGGTCAATTGCTTGATTTTCTGCAGGCTTACATACTTTCTGGTTTTGGCCTTATGCAGARGCATTCGGGTATGATTTCTCAGAGTAAACTGGACAAGCCTAACCCAGAATTTGTGTGACCTCCTGAATCAGAAACCAACTTCTCTGCTCAGTGCCAGCTCTGAATCATAACAATTATGYTTGTTTCCGAAAACTGCATCTGAACCTGCCGTTCTTTTGACCCTGGTGATTTCAGCAACTTGYATCTCTTTGCTCATCCTATTTTAGCATGATACAGGTGAGAGAATCCTGAGTCTCAATCCCAGGAGAGAAGGCTTCATCAAAAATCCCAGAGAAGCAACCACTGCAAAGATGATAGTCAAAATCCCTTCTCATCACAGAATTCCAGSATGGTTGAGAAGGGACCTCAAGAGGTCATCTACTCCAAAACCTAATCCATGACTCCCCTCAAGCAAGCATTCAGTTGGAAAATACCTGGAGAATGCACACATCTACAAGTTTCTTAGCAAGGGTCAAAACTCATATTCCATCCCAGTGCTGTAAGAAAACATTCAGGAAAAGGGGTACATGCAGTCAACCATGAAGGAGGAGAAACCTTGCTTAGGCTGGTCTGTGATATTTCTATAGCATATGGGAATTGTGGGATTTGAATCCGTCTCATCTGGCTTCAGATGTGTGCCCAGCTTATCAAGGCAGGGCGTCTTTCATGCTCGCCTTTCAGGGGCAGCATCTTCAGACTGTGATTTATGGACCTGGGTAGACATAGCAGGCCTTTTTGAAGTGCCTGCTGCTTTTCAGGAGCCCTAAATAAATCCCAAGGTGCCATTGCTACAGGACAGATAAGGCATCATAAAAATAAAATTACGGCAGCATTTTATTGTGGCGTTGAAGGGCATTTAAGAGATTTTGGTCTTTTTAAGACCATCATCTGAACACATTTTATGTGATGTTAGGGCTTCACTTGTGAGCAGTTGTTAAAAGCATGCTGATACTTTTTCTGCAGTTCTGTACCCAGGTACTTGCATGAGCTCTAAAGAAGCAGTTTCCAGCATCAGAGCATCTGATGTATCATGAGTCCCATGCCCATGTTSATTTAAGGAGCCCAGCTATTTTCCTTAAGAATCCACCTGCTCACATGTGTGTGGTACTGAGCTACTCTGAGAATCCTGCTGCTAGGATTGGACTGCATGTAGGATCAAAAATGTGTTAGCCCTTCACTRCAGGACTTCATACTGCTTCAACTTTCAAGGTATTTGACTTCTGCAATAGAAAACACAGGTCGGACAGATTCCTCTTTTCCAAGAGTTTGGTTTGTTTTTGGTTTTTTTTTTTTAAACCAACGGCTCTGGTTTATTTTAAACACTGTGGGATGGTGTTTTCAACAATTACAGACTGGCACCAACATGCTGGTCTTGCTGAAATGAGAACCAAACTTCTTGTGTGACAACTTTACTTCACCACAAGACAAGCAGAGGTTAATTGCACAGGACAGATATTCAGCCTCTGTTCCTCTCCTCAGAGCGGGCATTTCCCAAGGCACCTGCAAATGGAAAAGGGGGTTTTCTTGTTTCTATGTATCAAGAGGTGAACACATTTGCTACAAATTAGGTTAGAAATTTTGCTGATTCTCTTTCTTGGCAGTGTGCTCCTTCCTCAGAAGGTATAGACGGAGCGTCATGCAGGAGGAGTTAAAAGAAATACTGATAGTTAATGACTGTAAATATAACTGCTCCACCTTTTTTTTTCCATGATGCAATGTTCCAAGAGAGGCTGTTGCATAAGAAAGCAATCAGAGGCMGGTTAAATTACAAGGAAATGGATATAATCTTCTCAACAAAGTAATGCTRTCCTAACATGGCATCTATGAGTAGATTTGTTTGTTGTAGGCATTGGAACAGATTTTAGTATTCCTCTGCACTTTTCTGCTATGCTTCTCAAGATGCTTTTCYTCAGGGTTTRGTTTCTYCTTTCTTGGGTTWTTATTTTKTTTTTWAATTTTTATTTTCTAGGGCTGCTTGTTTGTTTATTGTTTTTMCCCCTGTGCAGCCTTTGCTCTGATYAAAAARTATGTTCRCCTTTTGATACCCATGTGTAAYTGTGGGATGAAATCCTACTGCTTTTTTATGACTTTTAAATGCTTGCAATTAACTTGAGAACTCTAACATTAAGGCATCTATGCCTAGCAGAAATGATTTATAAATGCAGGAGCAGGTTCTATTTGCAATACCTGCATTCATGAAGAAAGGGAAAAGTAATTTTAAACGTAGAAATGTTTATTAGAGCTCATTAGGTGGAAGATATATAAAATATAAATAAAATTGTACTCATATATATATGTGCATGTATATGTGTCTGTGTTTCTGTGTGCTGTGTTTCTGTGTGCTGTGTTTCTGTGTGTGAAAGTATTGATATAGGTAGTAAATATATATATATATATACATATATATATATATATATATATATATAAAAGGAAAAGTGACTGTTTTTTAGTCATTGAAGAAGCAGTAGGCTTGCTCTCTACTAAATTATTAGCATTCAACTATGGTCAAGCCCAGGGTGTAAGATAGATGAAGAAGGTAAACTGTGGTTACCAAAGGATTATCAATACTGAAAGGGTTCATCAGATATTTCCAGTGGTATAAGTTACATATATCTTGCATTTTAAAAGTATATCAAATGCTGATAGAGTTAACTGAATCAAYTTCACTGAGACAGAGAAAAGCTGACATTTTCCTCATTATGCCAGTGTGTCCAGTTTATTTCTACARCAGTGAGCAACCATTAGTTTGTTAACAAAAGCTACCATTTTTCTCGAAGCTTTCTAAACAAGTGTCCACATATTCCATTCCTGTGTATACCTGTATCCATCTTCCCAATTTAAAATGCCACATGAATTCTTTGAGAAATTTTATAATATCAGCAATTTTTGCTATTACTTTTTTTTTCATTTGAAAAACTCTGATGATGAAAATATTGTACCTCTGTACTCACGGAATGTTAAATGAGGCATAGGGTTTGGTAATATCATCTCTGAGATCAGAAGAAACCTCTTTCTAGGGAAAAAATGGGATTTTGATGCTTGGCTGCTGCCTGTTCTAACCCCCCTAACTTTGCTCTCTAAACCCTCCACACTGATTCTATTCCACTTAGGAAGAGCTAAAWTCCAGGCTGAAGGCTGGGGAGAGTTTCTTGTGCAGCTGAATTTCATACCCTTTATCTCTGGATTGCAGAGGCAGAATTTAAGAGATGTAGTCCTTTTGACTCTAAAATTATGGTGTCTTCAAATCAGAAGCTTTCTTCTAACTCTCCCAGCCTCAGTGACTGTATTATCCCAAATTTGCTTCCTCTTTCAGAGGCAATGGGAAGGATGGACTTTCCCATCATATGTCTTCTTGARTGAATGAATGATTCTCTTTAATTTCTTACCTGATTGTTTTGTGCTAACTTTCCCAAGGACCGGATTGTGTGAAGATGTGAAGAAGGTTTTTTTTTACACATGAATCACAGGAACAATGAACTGGGMTAACTTTTGTTGAAAACGAGCCATACATAACATTCTGTGTAAAATTTAAAGCCAAACTCCACCAAGTCAAGTGGAAAACCTATGTTCACTCCAGTTGTCTATTGGTTGTACACCCAAGCAGATGAGATAAGCAGTTAAAGATTCTGCAAGGGTTTCTTAAYCTTCTGCAATGAAAATATAGTGACATAAGAGATGCAAGCAATAGCTAATTGACTTCTGTGGGTATGCTGGATGAAGGGAAATATGAAATGGAAACTGAGTAGAGAAACAAAACACAAGCCAGTGAGAAGTAGAATTAATCAAGTCTTGAAATACGTCTTTCTGAATCCTAACAGAAAGTTATACATAGTCTATAAAAATTGCCACCTATTCTAAGTTAATTCTTTTTCTAGATAACATATGCTCACTATTTAACTCCTGCATACACTGTGTACAGACAGTTGATTCCCTAGCTCACCACTTCAGCAATTCACAAACTACCTTTCAGTGCAATTTAAATTGCTAAAAACCTTCTTTGTTTTGGGGCTACTTCTGCTTCAGCTGTCAGGAATATTTCCCTGGCTTCAGTGAGATGCACATAGCACCACTGAAGACAGTCAGCTGTGAGGATTGGAGAGAATCTGAGATAGATTTTTATGCATTTGCTAAAGGATGGTTCCTTGTAGCTRGTGATGGCCAGAGCAAGCACTGTGTGTTTTGCAGGTAGGTTCTTTGGCTAAAGAGGAGAAACAAGAGGTTGTCAGAAACAAGGTGCAGATGAGAGAGGGGCTGTGGGACAAACAGCTCCGTGTACCACACATTAATGCTGTTCCAGCTACTGGTATACACTGACCTTCATCACTGCTACAGGATGGCATTCTGTAAGGCATCAGTAGACATTTCTAGACTCCTGCTGAAGATCTGAATCCTCTAAGACAAGTCCTTATCATGGCCTAGATGTGACCTGCTATGCCTGTAGAAACCAGCTCATGTCGGTGAAAGGGGAAGCAGAGTTTAGGCTGTCCTTAACAGAGGATAGGGTGGCAGTTGATTCCCTACAAGACAGAGCACAGCTTGGACACATTTTTTGCTTGCTTCACAACTGCTTGAKAAACACTGTAACATTTTTCTAAAATGAAATTTTTTCAGGGAAAAATCCACAACCCCTCCGCATTTTTGAAAGCAGCACTTGTTCGACACCCTTGTGCCATTAATCTGCTGGCAAGGAGTGAGCTGGAAATGTAGCTCAGCAGGACTGGGTCAGTCTTTACCTTGCACTTTGCAAATAGAGGTTACACCTCTACCCTTCAAAGGTTATCAGTGCTGTAAGGATGGGCTATAGGAATCACTATGGGCTAAAGGAATCACTTCAGTCTCCAATTTCAGTGCTTGAGCTCATGGGAAAGATTTGAGAATAATATCTACTATAGTCTATTGAACTCTTCTTTCAAAGGAAAATTCTCATTGTGTTTGATGGCATTGTCAAGCTAAAACTGGAGGCATTCTTTTAGTCATTAACTTTCTTTGCCCCTGAAGTTAAACATTTAAATTAGTATTTCTGTATTCATGGCAGTGACAGGTGCTAAGCTCGAGAACAGTGGCTACTTTTGACAGCCAGCGTGGGGACACAGGCTCAGAAATCATTTAATGACTAAGTGTCCTGGTGCAGAGTGAGCTAAAGAGGGGATTTACTGTTTAAACATTAAACATGTTGCTTAGCTATTAAACAATTAGATTGTTCTAAGCCTTAAGAGAAGGAGATCATTCTGTCATCTCAAATTCTAGATTTCCAGCAAATACGCCCACCAATGTAATTTTTCAGTGATACCCAGATCAGCTGGAACACAAGTAATAAGAGGAAAAACAGCACAATCCCTCTCTGGGCAGCTCCTCTTGATTTTGCCTGCCTTATGAACAGAAGGGCATTTTATTTGGATGCAACAGCAGAATCAACTTCATGGGTTATTAGTCTTCTGGGRTTATATATGTCTCTCTGGAGCTAGAAACATCACTTAACCCTCCTGCAGTAGTTTATGGCTCCATTTTTTTCCTTGGGATGATATTTAATTCTGATGCCCTTCAGTGCAGCTAAAACCTCTCTGCTATATGGTATGAGACACAAAAGGCTATCCTGGAGATTCCTGGCTGGATCTGCCAGAGATGCTTACTCATGTTGAGCAGAGTGCTGCACACACCTGCTGGCTGAGGAAATCCTTAGGAAAAGTCTTGAGGAGTGTGTTCACATGGGTGCAATTATTCTGATACCCAATTAGCTTTGGCTTTGGGGAAGTGGTTGCCTGTAATCCACAGAAACAGCAACACCTTGCTCCCTCAGGGCTTCATGCCAGAAAAACTGTGACTGGCAATGAGCACAGCCTAAGGAGACCCCAGAAAAGCAGAGTTCATCACTCTGAATTCAGCACTTCATTTATAGAGTCTTTTGAAGATTAAGAAAATAGTCATGCTCCTCCCCTTACATTCTGCATCCATAGCCAGCCAAATCTGCTGCTTCTACCACTCCTGGAGTCCTGAGTTAACACAGCAAGGGCCTTGAAATGGCTAACCAAAGTTCAGACCTGCACAGCTAAATTGCTGCCATTAAAGTGCCCATATGAGCAAGGTATGATGCCTCTGGTGGCCCTGGTTTATGGGGACAGTTGCTAAGCAGTCCTGGAAAAGGCTGTGGAAAAACACATCTTCAATGCACTATTGATTTCAGATAATAAATCAGTCAATAGYTGAGATATTCATTCACTAATTAATGGTTTTAGAGACAGAGTTTTTCAGCCAAGGCCCAGATGACACAGCCCTTATAAAACGAGTGTAACCCCTAATGGGACAGATTTTGAGAAATGATTGTTAACATAATGTTTGTAGGTGAGTGACCAGGCCCCCTCCCAAAGAAAACAACTCAGTCAAGCATGTTTGTATTTTATAGTCCTTAAATCTTCAGTAAGGCTACTTCWAAATATGCAAAAAAAATTAAAAATCTATAAATCTATGTCCCCTCTTTGGTGTCTGTTGTTTTCACTTAACTGTTGGTTGCATGTATTACAGGCACAGGTTTTCTGTGTTTTATTGTGATTCCCATACAGTTTCAGATGTCAAGATGAAGCATCTCTTCACMTGATATAGTCCAGAAACTTCTTTCATTTTTCTAATGGAAATGCCAGATTTTTAAACAAATTTAGTTTAGTAACATACTAATGTGTTTCAGCAAGGTGGTCTGTGTTTAAGTGTCCTGTGACACTTCAGGGGAAAATACTTATGGGGAAAACTTGAATAAGTCTTTGGCTGATTTGGAGAACCTACTAGGAAGAAAAGTGAAATTTATACTTTGCTTCTGAACCAGGAACACAGATTATAYAACTCTATTATATGGATTGTGTCAGGGAAAATTTAAGAAGAATGCAAGAATAAGCTTCTCCACACAGGACTAATTTCTATCAAAATAAAACACCAGCAATAGGAGGTAACTGGTTTTTTTTTTCATCTGCTGAAAATGTCTGTCAAACTAGAACAGCAATGAAAAATTATAGACAAATACTTATTAATATATTYATTATTTTCCTCCTGACTATTTCAATTTTTTTGATCATATTTACTAGAGAAAACCTATAGCATTTCTTGTAGGAGATCCAGTAACTGAAACAGTCACATTAACATTTTCCAGAAATGCTTCCTCGATGACAAAAACAGGTCAGAAAACCAAGAATAAAAATATAGCTTCATGATTTTTAGGGAATCATTAACATATGGAGCTAAATTTATGATGCAATGAAAATTCTAATATTTTCAAATTACCTTTCTTTTTCTTTTCATTGTGAAAGTGATTTTTTATAGTAGCAATAGATGGATCTTTCCTACTATAAAGATAAAGCTGGGTTAATAATCAAAGAAAATGTACAACCCCATAACTCAGAGCTGTGCCTGCAATAAGAAAGTCCTAGTGCCTACTCCAACAAAAGTAAAACTAAWCTGTCCTAACAGCTGCATGAACCACTCAAACTACTGTGAACTTGCATGGTGTGATTGCCAGAGAGCACTCTGTGGGTACCCTGGGCAGTCCCTTGCTCTGGTAGCAATTTCCAGTAGTGATCAATAAATGGATTAAAAGGCAAACAAACCGAATCATGTGAATTAGCATCTTGATGTATGAAGTAACATGCACTTTGTCACGTGAAATGCTGTTAGCACTGTGTCTGGTACAACAGACAGCGCCTGCGAGCAGAATTAGAGAGATGAAAGTGCAGCGGGCGCAGATGGCACGGGAGGCACAGGCGGGCGGAGGCATCGCTGGGGGCACTGCGGGAAGGTCCTCTATGGATCAGCTGGAATCAGGCAAGTGCGGCGTACGTGCTTTCTGTTTGTGCTGTCACTGAAGTGGTGCGGAGCGACCCGACAGAAAATTGTTCTGAAGTGGAAGCAGATGCATTGAGCTGTCAGGCGCAGAGCCATGACGAGACACCACGGCGCCAGGAACACACCTTCACCTCTCCTCTGTAGCTCTCCTGACCCCCTCCCTTCCCTCTTGGGCAACACTGGGACTCAGGGGTATTTTTTTTCTGTATGGTGAGGTTCCCAGTCATGGCTTCAGGAGAAGCTGTTTCTTGCACAGATGCCTGCAGGGCTGGGCACAGTGCRAGGGGCAGTGGAGGGGAGTGAAGATCCTGCTGTCTCATACAGCCCGTCTGGATGAAGGAGAGATAACAGGAATAAGACACCCCATTCTGCTGTCTCAGACAAAGCTCTGCCTGGATTCAAAGACCTTCCACCCTTGATGAAACCCTCAGCAATGGGACCATTGMRGSTGGCAGTGAAAAGCAGCATGTGTCAAAACATTGACAGAATCTTCACAAGCACTTCAGTACCTCATACCATGCTGAGCTTCACTGCATCTATTTCAGCTAGGTCCAAAGTCAAACAAGGTCCACTCCCCTGCATCATTCTATCAGTAAAGGTGATTCTTATTCAAATGGTGGATATTTTCATCTATATGATCCATCCATAAAATATATATATTTTTAGTGTAATAATAGACTATCAATTTTAATARTCAATCCCAATTCCCATTTCCTTTATTCTCTCAGTGTTTTGGGGTCTGCGTCAATGTGTTATTTCCCTTTTTGCTACTGGCATGTAAGTCTCCAGCCTCAAGATTAATGATATCTTCCCCTCGTTGTTTTTATTCCCCTTTACCGACTTCTCATTTTCTTCATATGAAAAGAAAGTTAGCTTATTACCCAGACCCACAGCAGTGCCAGAGCTAGAAGGATTTCTGTTGTGTATGCCCTTTTATTTTTGGAGTGGAGGAGAGTAAGAGGACAAATAATGGCAAATATCTGGATGATGCCCAAATGAATGGGCATTTTCCGATGTCCGGGAGAAGCTTTGTGACTAAAAGCCCATGACCTGGGCGCTGAAGCATCTCTGTGTCTCTGCCAGCACGCAGCAGCCGTGTTCTGTCATCCCTTACYGCCTGTAATGAAAAGGGCAGCGGTGATGAACATTTTCCATGAGAAGGGACCTTCCTTCACTTTTGTATGACTCAGCCTTTTCCTGCTCAAAGTCTTCCTTCTCCTCTCATGGCAAAGTGAAATTCCTCTGCCTTTTGTTCGCAAATTTCCAAACTCTGGCCTGGTGGCTGGTACACCTGCAGGGCTGCTGCACAGTGTTCAGTTCCCTGCTTTACCATGTATTTTGGCTGTGACTGTTGATTGGGGTATGAATTCCAGCTTAGATCARGATTATGAGATGATATTAGAGGAACGGATCAGTGGGACAGCTTGCTCTTGCCAATGCTTTTTGTTGACGCTACTGGAGATAATTCTCAGTCCAGTGCAATTCTCAGTCCTATAGGTAGATAACTGGAAGGCATCCTAGGAGAGTGGGTATTGACACTGTCATAATTTTATTTTTCAGAAAGGTTTTCTTCATCTGCAGAAAAAGTCATAAAATGCAACATGCAAATACCATTACAGATTTTGTMATTTTAGACTAAGTTAAATATATTATCTATAATAAATAATGCTATCTCCTTCACCTGAGGGTTAGACTTCCCTTCTTATGGATGGTCTGACTGGAGCAAGGAGATTCAAAGATGAAAGGCCATTTCATTTTTGTATTCCATTTCCATTCTGAGGAAATGTCCTCAGAATTGGCAATATTTACATGTTGCTCTTGTTTTGCAAAATCTAATAAAACAAATAAAAGAAGATATGATGATATTGCATTGAGCTAGAGAGTTAGATGTTGTATATGCTGGGTTGATATTAAAACATGTTTTCCTGACTGAATTGTGGATAAATAAAGAACCATTTTTTATTAATGTAATGTCTTAAAATTTGTCATTAAAACCACAGGCTTAAGTGCCCTTTTTTCAGATTCTGAAGGTAAATGAGAACTWCAGATATGCAGCTAATTGATTCTGACCTTTAACACCCTACAGAAACAGTAGCCACTGATAAATTTGTGGTAAAAATAACTCCTACTTCCTGCTTTAGTTTTATTGGAAGTCAAGAAACACAAGCTTTGCTATAGAGGCATGCAGAATGGTGTGCTCTAAAGATTTTATGAGTTTGAGCTTTGGAATACYGTCTTACTCATAAGTGGTGAAGTCATGAGTAAATCACAGGTGAGATTCCATTCTTTCAGGAAATACAGAAACCTGGAGCTCAGCAGTATCTGATGGAATCAGATCCCAGCGCCTTCAGAAACAGGATTTTGCCAATCACATGTTCAATATTTACAACACCTACTGACACATAAATATGTTATGTCATATATTTATATACACATATATGAGAATATGTGTATGAGCAATCATATATGCTTATACAGTGTACACTTTTAACTACCTGAAATAATGGAATGTATATCTCCCAGTTAACAGAAATGGGATTGTTCYTATCACAGGCTTGAGAGGTGGAAACACACAGATAATATACTATTCATTATTTTATATATTTAATATGTAATATCATATATAATTATAACTATACTTAAGTTATAGTATATAACATAACTATACTATAACTATACTTTATATATCATGGAMTATAAATCACATATATTCTATAATGTGGATACATGTGAACCTACAYACATATATGTAAACAATGTGGGCCCTTTTAACTCTCCGGATTAACAGTTTTACTCTTAATGAGTGTGAACAGAATGCAGTCTATCCTATATGTCATAGAACCTTTTCTGTATTTGGTGATGGCAAAATATGCATATTCATACACATGCATACATATGCAAAAATTGCTTTATAATATACATACAAGTATTCATATGCATACATATACACATTTACACCTGTAATATATATATTACAGGTATTTATATATTATCCTATATATATTTACATTTACACCTGTAAATGTAAACGTATAGATGGACATACATACATATAAAGACCCTAAATTGCTTTTAGATACATGTGTGTAGAGACAATATATGTATCCATAGGCATATCCATGTAGAGCGTGTTAACACTAAATTAGTTTCTACAAATACACATGTACGTGTATTGACATGATTGCATACACATCTCTCTTAGAGTAACCCGCAACTAAAGGAACACCCCCCGGTTCTGCCGGCACCTGCGCGCCCCGTTCATCCCCGCAGCTGCCGGGGGACAGGAGCTGGTGCCGGGGTGCCTGAGCGCCCTCCGCAGCACCTGGCGACGGCTGGGACCCGGGACCCGGGACAAGAGACACAGGACACGGGACACGGGATACGGGACCCGGGACAGGGGACACTGGACGGGG